>NW_005187455.1:703059-734547 GCF_000239375.1 Pundamilia nyererei
CATGAAGAGGATGATGTGGACAAAATACTCATTTGCCTAATAATTCTGCACTCCCTGTAGCAAAATCCTTTATTACAAGTCACTACACTTTAAAGTTTCATCTTTTTAGTGAGGCATTAAGGGCTATTTCCATTCAGAACACTTTATATTCAGGTTCAGCTGTAACAAATCCCTAAACTGTATTTTAAAGTTTCTAGAGGCTATTAGCAAAGCCCTCACAGTAAGACAGGTAATTAGATAAGCAGGCTTTGCAAGAACAGTGTGAACAGATGCTGCTGTGTCCTGGACTCAGATGTAAGCATTTAAATATCATCTGTGAGATCATCTGTGTTCATGCTGTGTGCCTCTCATTTTAGGACATCGCAACAGTACCAATACATTCTAGTACCTGTGGGGGGTTAACTTAAGAGTTTCAGTACTACATTTCTAATTACAAAAAAGTTACATTTCCATGCTTGAGCTATCAAGAAATGGCACTGACTGCAAGAAAATCTGAAGTAAATGTGAACCGAGCATCTGTGAATATGTGATCATAAAATATCCATCCATACATCCTCTGACACTTATCTGAAGCTTGTTTGTGGAAGCAGTACCCTAAGCAGAGAATCCCAGAGATCGGAACCACCCCACTCCCACTGTAGAGCACCACATTCCCCTCTGGAGTCACCTGACAGTTTGTCAAATTCACTTTGAGCCTGACCAAAAGTCTTGTTCCATGGAATCAACAAACTCCTCCCACATCCATGTTTTTGATTCAGCTGCTGTCAAAGTCACACTCTACTTGACCTTGCCACCAGGTGCTCTCACTCTAGCTTCCCATGCCTGGCTCCAGGTTGGGGCCCAGGTAACTCCCTGGTAGAGTAAATCTGGCCTCTATCTGGACCTGTGTGCCTTGAAACCCTAAAAGCCCCCAATAGCAGAGCCCCTGGGACACAAACTCCTTGGCCATGGTAAGGTAGCCATTTACAGAGAGAAATTACTATAAATGATGATGTATTAATTGCAAAACTGTATTTTAAATTAATTTATGTCTTATTATTTAGAACCTTAATTCCTAAATTGCACTGTGAGATAAGCCTCATAGTACTTAAAGATTGGCTGTATCCAATTTTAATAATGTTACCCTTATTACTACCTCAGTCATTGCTGAGAGGCTGTTTGCCAGCTATTAATTTATGGATGTTAAAAATAGTCATTAAACTATTTTCTCAAACTAATTAATTTAGGAAAAACACCTTTTTAAAAAATAAATAAAAACAAATAAATTATTCATCACAACATGACAATGTTTACAGTTTACAGGTACACAGCTCTCATATTAAAAACTAATTACTAAAATATTTATTTCTAATTAGTGAAGTAAAAGCATTCTAAACATTTCCACTTGCTTGTTTGTAAGTTTAAGCACTGTCATAAATTTTGCTGAACTGACCCAATAGGCATGGTGGCTTGAGCTTAACTCTGAATGAAACTGTCAGTCAGACTCTTACCTCTTAGCCCTTCACCTGTTAAGTCGACTGAAATATTGAACAGCATTGCAGGACATCGTTAAAATACCTCTTACTCTATATTTGGTATCCAGCTTAATATTCCACACTGTGCTGAATATAATTTTAGTACTTTTAGTTGGATGCTGGATTTACATCAGTGGAAAAAGCTGAGGGCTATGGTTTAAATGTTCCAATATGCCCCGTCCTACATGTCACTGATATCAGCTGGGATTGGTTGGGGGAACAGATACTGTATTTAAAATGAATGTCAAAATGTAATGGATTACAGTTGAACTTGGTTGTTAGAGAGACATCCAGCAATCTACCAACAGGCTGCAGCGAGGGCTGATTTTTCTGTTTTTTCACTCTAATGACCCTCAGTAGCTGCAGCTGCAAAATAGCTGTTTCATTTAACAAAGTTGTCATGCTGCCAGTTTAATCATCATGAAAGAAGAGAAGCATGTAATGTGTTCAAAAGCTAACAGCTGAAGCATGAAAGGTAATGATGTAACATGTTACATACACTAGAGTCTGTTTTGGGAGAGTTACAAGCCACTCAGCCTAAAGCTACAGCTCAGCTAAGAGACCAAAGGCACAAAGGCTGGACAACAGAGGCTGTGATAAAGTAAGACTTTCCACTATTAAACGCTTTGAAAGATTTTTATTTAGTGACACTTAAGTTGTTTGTCTACCAGTAGAATTGCAGAGTAATGTAGTCATATAAAAATAAAAAAAACTATACTGTAAGGCCTGCAATCTGTTCAATGTGTACACAAATTCTTATCCAGAGCCTGTAATGAAACACCTACAAAATGAGTCCAAAATTACTGGGTTTGTATAAGAAAAATAAGAACCACAAAGAAGAAGTGGTGACAAAATAATAATGATAATAAACACTTAATGCTTTTCTCTGGCTCTATAATGTATTTTTATGCGTTGGCTGTAGGGATGGGTACCGGTGTCATAGACATAGGTTCTGACATAAACGGTAGTAACCAGACCGAAAAGCAGTGCACATTTCGGTGCTTTATTTCGGTGCTTTTTTTTCCTGAGCTGTAATACACTTCTAGCCAATAATTTTACGTTTCCGAGGATAGGCGGGCCCAGGTACGTACGTTCTTTTAGAGCAGAGCTACAGATTAAAAATGCCCAAGGCGAAGCGGTCAAAGTCTGGCTGTACTTCACAGTAAAATATGCAAACTCAGCAGCAACAAGTCCTTTAAGCTGATACTGTGATACCGTCAAAGAAGGCAACACCTCAAATCCGATGAAACACCTGGCGACGCATAGCGGTTTTTTTAAAAGCCCAGAAATGCGCCATATGATAGTTTGCTGCGAGACCTCACACCGAGCACATCTACTGTGCGTGGGTTGCCTGTTATCGGACCCGGAGTTAGCAATATCCCCCAAAAAACCCCGAAGAGGAGAGTCCTGGCCCCTAGCCCTGTCAGTGTAGCAGAAATGATGAGGATGATGATGCAGCAGCAGCCGTTCTTCTCTGCGTGAGTAGCTTAATGTTGTTCATGTGTAATTTACGCTGAGTAGGCTAACCACGTTATTACATTAATGCATGTAAGGTGAACTAGCAAACATCATCATAGCTACATGCGGCTGTCTTCTTGTTTGATGGCAGATACTCCCTTCACCCTGGCCAAAAAGGCTAAAATGACCAAAGAAAAAGTGGAAAACAGCTAAACATGAGAGGTTTTTGGACAAAGTTTGTGTTTTTTCCATTGATTAAACACTGCTTCCAGCCAAGAGTGATACCTTATATGCCCCATAGCTGCAGAAAAGGCTAACATTGTTATCTTTTTACAAAAAACCAGCTGAACATGAGAGGTTTTTGGACCAATTTTGTGTTCTCCATTCTTTAAGCACCGGTTTGAGCACCGGCACCGTTTCAAAAGTACCGATTTGGCACCGGTATCGGATAAAACCTAAACGATACCCATCCCTAGTTGGCTGTATACATCTTGTCTCATCCATTCACATCCATTCATTCAGACAATTTACACAGTGATTTCTATAGAACATTCATGCACATTCATACTCCAAACTTTCCACATTTTTAGCCTGTAAACAAGTGAAAATTGTAGGAGGTCATATGTAGCAAAAGTGTTTAACAAATCCTTTGTTTTAATTTCACTTTTGCAAAGTAAATGAAATAATGAAAAGCAGTGGACCAGACCAAACCATACCATGTATTTAGTTAGCATTGGTGCTTTGAATGCATATTAATATACAGTTTATAACTTTATAAGGTTAGTATATTTACAATGATGCACTGAGGAAGACAACCATGTGTTGTTCCCAGAAAAATTGGATCAGGACTTTCTGGTCAATCAAACTGGCAGTCACAAGTCTGCCCCACAGCAGAACAGAACTAGAAAAATAGCTACCTTCTGGTAAAGGAGTGACTTGGCGATTTTGTGTTTTTCACTTGGAGTGTGGGATTCACATGGTACAGAGTGTGACCCACTTGTTGCACAAATTACACTGTGCCAACTATTTCTTGTTAATGGTTTTAGCCAAACAACAAAATCTAACTGAATACAGAATTGCTTGAAATGCCAGTTTTAGTGCATATAACTGTGGTTTCACTATCCCATACTGTTTTACAGTTATATTGTTAGATTGGATTATCTCCAAACATCTATGTTCTTTTTTATGTTTTATCTTTCCTTTTATAATTTAGATCCAAAAAAGGGAAATGAGCCCAGATTTTTAAAAAATCCCTAAGTTGTCAACTAAGATATATGTTGCTATTTATTGACATGATCTTGACAGTGCTATTTGACAATCCAATTGATCTACAGGGATCACCACCCCCACCCAAAACATTTAAGAATACAAATCCACGCAGAAGGAGTGGCTGTCTTTTTCAATCTCTTCTCCTCCCCAGCCACGATGTCACTTTGTGTCATATTTCTGTGCGTTTTCAATGAGAACAGGCAGCTTGGTAGCAAACAGTGGCTCGGCCTGAACATACCTGCTGTTGCTACTAGCTATTCAACATGACAGCAGGCCACAAAGAAGTAAAGGTCTCTGTATGCATTTACTACACATGTGCCTGGAAAGCTAGGAATAGATGTTGCCACCTTCAAAAAAGAAGCATGGGAGATAAAAGCATAAGACAAAATGACTCGTGTGTGTGAAAAGAATAAAATATTTATGTCTGTGAGATTATGGTGAGGTGTCTGGATGGGATTTTGGTTGCAACCATCTTGAAGCAATGTGCCGTACATTCAGCTAACTCTTTGTATTGCACATATCATTAAAGTCTCTGTGTGTGTTTGAGGTCTTCAAAGCAGCTTGATTTTCCAGTTAATGACTATTCACTTCAAAAAGATCACACAAACTGTCCCCATCTGTGTTGCATCTCTTTTGCTTTTAAAACACTGTGTGTGTTTGAGCATGCATGTGTGTCGTGTTTGTGTGTGTGTTTGTGTGTGTGTGTGTGTTTATGTTTGCATGCATGGAAAAAAGTACATGTGTTTGTATGTGTTTGAGAGCAAGCATCAGAGGAAGACAGCTGCAGATGTTGCAGGACTGCAGTAAAAACACACACACACACACACACACACACACACACACACACACACACACACACACTTAGGGTACAAGAACAATAAGTCATTCAAAGGAATAAAGCAGATGTATGGGTGTGAGTAGCTGGTGTGTGTTTGTGTTTCTGTGTGTTTGGGAGATTATTGTGAGCTCCTTTCCAAAGTTTAAACTGTCAACATACTAATGACCAAATTCTCACTGCTAAATATAGTAAATGTACACATGTTGACTGCAATTGTTGCCTAATGTGGAAAAAGGAGGGGAAGATTAAAGAAAAGCAACGAAACGGCATTGGCCACATCGTTTTCTCATCCTTTTTAGAATTTCAGCTTTCTAACTCATAGCCTGAGGGCCAGAGTGCTTTCTGTCTCTCACACACAAATGCTCACATACATACACAACACACTTACTCATTAAAACACACACACGTTCTGACAGACTGGCACTTCCCCTCATTGTCGTGCCATGAATTATTAACTAATTGTGCTGGTTATGAGTGGTATATGATAGCATCTGTAGCAGCAGCATATGTTGGGCTTTTTGTCTAGCTAATGTTAATGCTTCGAAGCAGTCTTAAGATCCAATACTAAGCACAAGCTCAATTTGTAGCTACACAGTTTAGGAATATCAGTCTTCATTCAAATGATGCTTTTGTGTGACACAGCTTTATGTTGCAAAACAATAATTGCATATAACAGATAGTGCAAATTTACGTTAGACAAGCTAGCTGCCATGTTTAGGACAATGTAAACGGCTTTGTGAGACTTGGGGAAAAAAGCCTTTGGTTTTGTTAAATCCTCCTAATTACAAGACATATCTACATGTTACTGAATATGATTACACAGTTCTCTACCAAAATGGTTATAGCAGTTATATTTCAGTTATGTATATATAACACAGCCTATTTACAACTAGAGTTTTATTTACTACCAAAATACAATCAAGGCATGCTGGTTTTACAGTCGGGTTCCACTTTCTACCTTAGTGGTTTGTATCACTGGAAAGGTGGCTTTGGGACAGGAAACTGTCATCTTGCGGGCTTCAGTGTAGCATAAATTTTATAAGCTGCGTCCATGACTGCTTAACTCAATAGACAACTTGCACTGCATAAGATGGCATACAAATCTTACTGGGTGAAGCGAAACTTGTACTGGATCTCGCAGATCATTCAAAACAACCTCTTCCATAGTTGATGCTTTTCATTCAGCTAATTATGCCACTTCTTGTCCTCGTTCCTGCAGCCCGAGACTTAATCACTGAGGATTTTACAGGCATGTAAATGTGTTTCATAAGACAAGGGGTGAGGACAGGTCAAGTGGAGCTAGAATGTGTAGGCTGCAGTTTTTGTTTCAACTGACTGACAATTGGCCAACTTAATCTGTAAAAAGAAGTATACTGCAGTTGCAGAAACTAGCAATACTGTTATAAAATAATTTAATGATTAGAATACTAGATATTGGGCCAACTACCTAGAAACTGGAATAACATTTAACATTCACTGGAATTTAATAATTTAACATAATAAGCATTTAAAATTATTTATGTTTATTTGTAATTTATCAACCTTCAGAAGTTTGTGAACCAGCAAGAATCAAAGGTTACAGATGCTGGTTTTTCTTTAATAGCCAAAAAGATTTTCTTGTCTTCTTCTCGTGGTATTTTCAGATCAAATTCAGGAAATGTCAGTCCAGATATATATCTACATATCTATACATAGTCCCATTGGTGTCAAGGTGTCTGTTAAGCTTTACCTGAGCTAATTTAAGTCAGTGAACTGGACTTCTGATGTGGGTTAATTTTGGAACGTTTAACTTGCTCTTTGGTTACTGTACTAAGCATGTCTGAAAAGATTGGTTTGACTGACATATTTTACAAGGTTGTACTGCCTTCGGTCTTCAGAACTGCTTTAATTCTTCATAGCATAGATTCAAGAAGATGCTGGAAACATTCCTCAGAGATCTTTATCACTATTGACATGATAGCATTAAACAGTTGCACTGCACATCTGTTCATGCAGTCTTACACAATATCACCTCCATTTGGAGGAGTCAAAATAGTCATATTGGTAGTGAACATTGTTTCTTTTGCTGCTTTCATTAATAAAACTGCAAAGTGCTTTGTACAGTTAACAAAACAAGACATGTGAGTGTGGGAACCCTGTTCCCTCGCCTCTCCAAAATTACTGATTATTATTGGCTTCCATTTCTGTATCTGAGCGCCCATTTTTGTTAAAGCTTCATCTGTTGCATCTTCCGGTACCAGAGATAGTTTAGAAAGTAAACTGCCAAAATACTTAACCAAATGCCAGGTCAGGTCTTAGAGCGCTACTAATGAGCTTCATATCACATGTCTACTCTATAATAATCCCCTTGGGCATCATGTGAATCTACGAAGCCAATTTGATACTTAATGTTTTGGGCTCTAAAATTATGTCAGTACAGAATACAGGGACGAACCACAGATTTTATTAGACTAGAATAAAATATCAGACATAATGTCTTCTTCTATATGGGAATTTAAAACTATTAGTTTTACCAAGTTACATAGTAATGTTGAATGAACTAAGTAACTTGATGAAATAAACTATATTAACAACCAAGAATATGGTCCGTTCATATGCACCTTAGCTCTGCTGCAGAAGCCCTGCTCTCTTTAGGCTCTATTTGGACTCAGAAAGTGATTCAAAATGCCAATGACACTGAATCACTGGGATATTTGCAGGCCTGCCCAGCCAATCTGCATCCTGCTGGAGTACACCGGTGAAGAGCATGAGGACAAGTATTATGTTTGAGACCTTTCTCGGTCTACTCTACTTGCTGGATGGAGACAGGAAGACAAGCAGAGCAATGCTATCATAAGATACATTACTCGTGTAGGCATAATAGACTAAGAAGTCACAAAGGATGAAAGGATTTGAGTGAACATCATGATGAAACAGGCATTGAACTTAAATATCCATTAAAATTGCTTGGTTTTTTTTTAGTTTTTTGAGTACTGAAAGGGACTAAAAAGAGAGAGCATATTTCTTGCAAATCAGCTTCTCTTCTTTGGCAAAGGTTAAATCCAAAATTGAACTTAAACACAAACCCCATTTTATCTTTAAGACCTCATCACCCCAATAGAGCACTTTGGTCTAAGACTGCTGGTTCCCTGTAGTTATAGGGTATTACAAAGTAGAATGGGAGGCAGAGCATTCAGGTTTCAAGCCCCCCCTTGGACTGATCTGGTCAGTGGACTGATTCCTATATAACACTTTTCTACTCTTCCGGAGCACTCAAAGTACTTTATACAACATGCCTTATACACCCATTCACACTTAATCACACAGGCACTTTTTCTATGTTTAAGTGCTTCAAGAACATTCACACTCTGATGGATTCAGTGCAGAGAAACTTGGGGTTAGTATCTGTAATGTCCCCAGTCCTCAAACCCAGCACCGCAGACACACACTACGATGTCTGCTAGTTGTGTTTGTTTTATTTACAGTGCAGTTTCTGTACAGAGCAGCTTTCCAGTCACTCCTTGTTGTCTCCGTGCCGGTCACTGCGGCACTGATCCAGACTCCTCTCTCCCCCAGGTTCTGGTGTCCTACTGAAATAAGGGGAATTGTGATTAGATGACTGATGTCAGCTGCGGCAGCCAACCTTCCTCCAGCACCACACCATGAACCCTTTGCTCCACCCCTCCACTTTTAATATTATACTTAAAACTTTCCTTTTTGGTGAAGCAAATAGTGAGGGGTTGGATCAGGTGACCCTGAACCCTCCCTTAGTTATGCTGCAATAGGCCTTGGCTGCTAGTGGCTTTCTTCTTAACTCACCTTGTCTTTACTCATAATGCGTGTCTATGCCACTTTATATTTAGTGATTAGTTATTATTAATCTCTGGCTTCCTTCCCCAGTGTTTTTTTATCCTGTCCGGTCGTGGCAGATGGATGCACAACCTGAGTATGGTTTTTTTTAGTGGGTTGATTCTGTTTTCTTCTTGCCATCGCCAAGTGCTCATAAGTGCGTATTGAGTGTTGGGATTTTCTCTGTATTATTATACAGTCTTTACTTCACAATACAAAGGAACTCTGATTTGGCAATATATAAATATAAAGAAATTGAGTTTAATTGAACCACTCTGTTTACACATTTGCTGGCTTTTAAAGATTAATTGAATTAGACATGTTTAAACAATGTAAACAAAACAAAAACCATTACAGAATTTTATCCTGCATGAATCTTACTTTTCCTGCTCCATACTTTCCAGTCTCCCTTTTAAATGCTTTGGCCTGTAAATGTGTTAGCACAAAGTCTGCCTCCACATCTCCCGTGTCATAATTTCTGTCCATTTATCTCATGCGGTTTCTTCCCATCAGCACAACTAAACGATCCAGAAGGGTTCTGGATTACTTTATATCAATTCCATCAATTCATTCTGTTCTGCTTATCCAGTTCTTGGTTGCAGCGGGCTGAAGCCTGTCTCTCTGGAATAGGGCAAGAGGTATGGTAACCCCTGGACAGGTCACCAGTCACAGGGCTAACACAGAGAGACAGACAACCATGTGCACTCAGCTTTACTCCTACAGCCAATAGGGAACCACCATTTAGTCTAACCCAACTAACTGTGGGAGAAAACCCTCACAGACACTGTGAGAAAATTCAAACTCCCCATCTTTAAGTGGGGACCAGCAGGACGTTACTGCTGTGAGGCAACTGTGCTAACCACTTTGCCACTATGCTGCCCCACATTAAATTTCAACAGTATATAAAAGTAAAACATTTAGGTCTATTCAACCCTAATCAGGTTTTTGGCTTGCAGATGAGGAGACCTGAGATTAGCCTGATGAAAACTTTGCACACATGTGCATCTGCAGCCAACCAATAATATTCACAGGACACCAAATGAAATCTATAGATATGCATCAGTTAAAACATACCAGAAGAGAAGCAGTCTCTCTCCATAGAGCTCAAACAACATCCATAAATTAAATTACTACCATCTTTTCCCTGCAGTTGGAGAGTTGCAGTTACTACCATCTACTGATAGCTAGCTGTGCTACAAGCTATTGGAAAATACTAGTATAGTTCTAGCTTTTTTCACAAGCTTGTCTATGTCCCTTCAACTAATACTGTCACTGGAAAAGCCACTTTTTTATTTTTGATGTGTGTATGCATGTGTATTAAATCAGTGGTCTTTCACTACAGAGACCAACATAGTAGACAAGCCACTCCTTAGCTTGCATGGCTCTGAAATCAGTTACAATAAACACGGCTTTCTCTACATGTGTAACAGCGGAAGCACTAACGAGTAAACAACAAATTATGCTGTGATTTAAAGCTAGGTCAATAACTGTTTGGACAGTGGAACGGTTTTAAATTATTACATTTTGTCTACTTACAAAACCAAAGTGTTTTTTTTAAATCAAACAATCAACACGTGACTGGAGTGGAATCTTCTAGCTGTAATTCAAGTGGTTTATCACATGTGTTGTATTTGTGTTTCGGGAATTCCAGCCATTTTTATACACAGTCCCCAATTTGGGGGACACAAATGACAAACATATGACACATTTCCAGATTAATGTAGATTCAACTGTTTTCTCTGCTTGGCTTGCTTTTCTTTTGAACCGGCTACACAAATGGTTCATACTATAGTTCATTCAAGGAAAAAAAGAACCAAATTTTTATGCATTGAAATATCAATCAATCAGATGGCATAAGTTAGAAAACTAATGTAAATGTAAATATTGAGTTTAAAGAGTGACACGTAACTGAAAACACAGAGCTTTCTCGCCTTCACTTGCTCTTTTTATTTCTATCAATTTAGAAACTCATTTTATCACATTTCTTTGTGCTGTGTCATAAACTGTCTAATGTCATCTTTACAAACACTTTTTAGCAGCCATTATTAGAAACTAGGTTGTTTTCGGGGGTGGGGGGTGTCCTTGAATGCAGTGTTCCTTTCTATCCAATTGATTATTTCTATGAACTAATAGCATAGAAAGCACTGCTACTGGTTCTTTCCTCTACACCCCTCTGTTCTTTCCACATTCCCTTCTCTGTCTGCCAGACTTTTCATGCATAACAATGAGAGGACCACGTTTCTGTTCCCACCACTAACCCCTTTCTAAAATGTATGCAGACTTTCTTCCCCCTTTTCTTTGCTTCTCATTCACCAAATCCCCACACTGTATGGGTATTAAAATATTCGTCGCAAGAAGGAAAGAAAGCAAGAGAGAGACGGTGAATGAGGGAAAGAGGAATGACACAAGAATATGTGCATGCTTATGACTGTGTGCAAGAGACAGGGATGTTGAAGAGTGAAAAGAAAGAGGAAAGGGAGATGGAACGCGCTTGAGACGGCCTGCTGGAGACAGCATGTTCGAGTTGAGGAGGCAGAGGGGGAGACGTAGACAGCAGGCTCAAACCGAGCTCAGTCCTCCCTTGCTAGCTTGTTAATCTCCCTAGACTTGACATTTGAAAACCTCCACCCCTCTCTCCTCCCTCTTCTCCTCTTCATCGCCCCTTATGTCCCCACACCCCCCATACTCCCAGCGCACTGATGTGTGTAAATCCAGCACTACCACTGAATAGACTAAACCTCTCCTTGGCTCTAAATCCCTTTTGAAACCTGGTAGGACAACTATTTCTCAGTGGTAAAATTCACCTTGAACAAATGACTCTGGCTTTACATAGAGACTGTGATATTGTAATTGGACAAATTATAGGCAATGGCATACAGGTCATTTATGGACATGAGCAGTGTTGCCTCCAGCCCAGTGTCCCTAAGACGCATTCATACTGCAAATTCTGCATGATGCAGTGTGCTCTTTACATAGCAAGACTGAAAATAAGGATGTAGAGGATGGGAGAGTTGTTGGGAACGTGTCACCCTTAGCGTTCATGCTAAAGATCAGAGTTTTCATCAACCAATAAACCAAACCAATCAACGACTTTGTTCATCTTTTTTATTATTTTTTGTGCATAGATTTATATATTTTTCTGTACACTTTCAGGAAGGTCATCAACATTAAAGTTTATTTTGATGGACAGTAATGGATGATGTTTACAAACTAATAGGAAAATTCAGTTAAAACTAGTTTTAATTGTGCTTTATATATTCTGTTGTCTAGTGCCAACAGAAGCACATCCACAGCATGTTAACTCTCTACATAGTAGAATAACAGCTGTTACAACCAGAAATTCTATATTAAAAATGGATGTAGACACTATAACATTGTTTGTTCATTTATTTACTACCAATCTAAAGCCCGCAGTACAGGATTTTGGCTCTTGACATATTGGGTGTGTTTGCTTTAGAAGGTGGAGCTTATGAGCTAGCACTGTCACAGTGAGCAAGATGCTTTATTAACTGTGATCTTAATTAGGATTTGGCAAGTATTAGACACTAAACAAAAGATGCATGTGCCTTGTTTTTTGGATGCTCCCTTTAGGGATCGCCACTGTAGACCTTCTCACACTATCCCTAACATCCTCACGCTAACCCTCTCCTCCTTTACTACATCCATTAACGTTCTCTGTCATCTTTCTTTGCACTTTTCTAACTTTGTCTCCACTCCACTCAACCCTCTGACCACTCATTTTTTTTGTCCCGCCTGGTCATTCCCAGGAAAAATCTTAGCATCTTCAACTCTGCCATCTCCACCTCCTGTGTTTTCGTCACTACAACTGTCTACAAACCATACTTGTCCCACTACCATCCTGTTAACCTTCCCTTTCACTGCTGCTATCCTTCTGTCACAAATCACCCCTGACATTCACTCCACCCTGGCTGGACTCCTTTGTATCCTGTTACTTTCTTTGGATACTTGACCCCAAGTGTTTAAATTCATCCATCTTCACAACATCAACCCAAATATATTCTTTCTAAGTATGTATGTATCTATTTGACTCTAAATGGGACCAAAACACAATAAAGACACAATAAAACTCACTTTTTATTAAAACAAAAGTATTAAGTTTCAAGACTATAAACTTACAGGTTTATAATGTTCGATTTGAATTAATGCAGGAATAAAAAAACTTTTACTGTGGCTTTACTTTTCACATCTGAAGGCTACATCACAATCCTCTATATTGTCTATAACCAAAAAGAAGTGAAAACAAATTTATGCTGAAAGTATTTAGACACATAGATTGTGAAAAGCTCAGTGATAGGCAGGAGGATTTGGCCAGTTGAAAAGTGTGATAAAGAAGATCCATAATACAGACGCATATAGCCAGTACATTCTTCCAAATGCCCAGTGCTGGTCCACAGAGACCTAAAGCACAGAAATACCATTTGTTTTTTCACTCAGCACCATCTCTATTGAAAATATCTTTCTATCATTTCACATCATTAACACTATGTGACCAGTGAATTCTGGTATTACTTTGCATTGATCAACTAAATCCAGACATTATATAGAACAGAGGGCGGATGCACACAGAAAGGAATATAATAGAAAAAAGTGAACCTCAGCACTTTAAATATGGATGTAGTCTATCATCAAAGATGATACTCCCTTTTCATGCACATTTCCTTTATCTATGACAGAGATTCTGTAACAGACACGGTCTGATCCCTGCAGTCAAGGACAAATTACAGTCACCCTTTTAAAGTTTCACTTCATTACTGTTTGGTGTCACTGACATTTCACTTTTTTAAAATGCCGGCTGTCTAACTTGAAATTAAAAGCTGTCATGTGTTGTCAGAGTATTGCTCATTACTCTTGAATTAATTTACAAAACCAATTGCTGTTAGTCTGTTGGCACAGCTAAATGACTCTGAACAACAGAAGAATTTTAAAAATGCTTTGCACGGTGCATACAAGTTTGGGAAGTGTTTAAATGTAAAACAAATAAAACAAATAAAATTGATAAAGGATCTGCAGGAGGTTATCAATGTGCAAGTTAAACAAAATAAATCGATTGTTTAGGATTTTCTAACAGCATAGCAACAATAATTAATTTAATAACATTTTCTGGCTTAGTTTGGCCTTCAGACGTAACAATGTTGGATTTCTGTGCCAATACAAACCCAATATTCCTATCCCGAATTGAGAACGTGAACTTTGTGCACAACCCTGCTGACATGTAATACATTTTCTTTATGCCATAAGTCATCTGTGCAGGAAAAGCATGAATGGTTTGTGTGAGTAGAATTTAAAGAAGTAGTGATCAGAGTCCTGCTATAGATTCAATCAGCTCAGTGCTGTGGTGTGATATAAGAAGTGGCATTCAGATTGAAATGGTGCCATAGATTTTATCTGTGTGTGTGTGTGTGTGTGTGTGTGTGTGTGTGTGTGTGTGTGTGTGTGTGTGTGTGTGTGTGTGTGTAGGTGTGTGTGCATGTGTGTTTCATCTTCAGTGTACAATGACCTGCTTACATAATCATATGTAACTGAGCTAGCAGAGACTGATGCATGAATGTTCACTACAAAATGAATCCAATCATGTGACAACACATACACACATGCTTGCATACACAGCTGTCAGGCACAACTCCAGTTAGATCACTGAAAAATTCCAGATGGTATTTAGGAATCAAGTATATAGTTTTACACTGTATCACAAGCAAAAATAGGTGAGAATAAAAATAACAGTAACATTAGTGATATTGGCACTACAGTTTCTGAAAAATTGAATCACAAACTCAGTGTTCTGCTGTAAATTGAATCTCCCCAAACTGGCCTATGTTTTCTCTTTTTCTTTTTCTAAACATAAGCCAAGCCAGTAAAGTTAGCTTATATCCCTTCACTGTATATTCTGATAGGTACATGTTGCTAGTACTGGCTTAAAGCCCCTTTTGCCTTCACAGCTGCTTTACTTCTCTGTGGCATAGATTCAACGAGGTGCTAAAAACATTTCTCTGAGATTGTGCTCCATATTGACATGGTAGCATCACAGTTGCTCTAGATTTGTTAGCTGTACATCCATGATGTGAATCTCCCATTCTGCCACAGTCATCCCAAAGGTATTGACGATCAAGAAACTAATTTGAGTTGATTTGAGCTGTGTGACATTGCTCGTTAGCCTGCTGAAAGCAACCTTCAGAAGATGTGTTCATAAAGTTATGAAAATGCTCAGCAGCAATACAGAGAAAGGCTTTGGCATTTAAACAAGCTCCACAGCATTATACAGCCAAAACTACTCTGAACTTTCAATAAGGGTAGATCCCAGTTTTCATGTTATTTCTGACCCTACCATCTGAATTTGGCGTCAGATATCAAGCCTCATCAGGACAGGCACCATCTTCCTGAAGTTCTTTTGTTGAATTTTGGGGAGCCCATATTCCATTACTTAGTTAACAGAAGTGACATTCAGTATGGTCATTTGATGCTGCAGTATAGATGCACCAGTATGCAGAAGATCAGAGATGCTGTTCTACCTACCACGTTTGTAACGAGTGGTTATTTGAGTTGCTGTTGCCTTCCTGTCAGATCAAAGCAGTCTGGACATTACCTTAGACATGAACAGGGCATGTTCACCCAGAGAACAGACATGGTACTGGATATTTTCTTTTTTTTCTGTAAACCCTAAATACTCACACCAGCCTGCCTGGCACGAACAACATTGCCACACTCAAAGTAATTTCTTAAATGACCATTTTCCCATCTTCACAATAGGTAACATAGTTGAAGTTTATACAGTAAAGAAATGCAAGAATGTATGGTTAAATATATATGTTATAAACTACAAAGTTTCAGCATGATGACCCTGAAATACCTGATGCGTTTCACTCTAGGTGAACAGCAACAGTGTAAGTGCAAGAGAGCTGCACTGTTCAATAGTGTGGTCTACATCAAAGACTCTACATGCCTGGCTGCAGCCACTGATTCTATTTTTTTTTTCTGTCAGAATAGACGGTAAATAAAAGGACTGAAAAATAATTTCTGCTGAACTTCCCTTAATTTTTCTGAAACCAGAGTATTATGTTTTCCCAACTTGCAAGTACTGATAGCATTAACACATACATTATTGGTGGCACCAGTAGGTGACGGTACACACGGTCCTCACCCTCCAGATTTAACACCATTACTGCTACATTGAGCACTAAGATTGCTGGTTTGCACTCAGTGCATTTTTCTGTCTCTTGCAGTCTATGTATGGTTTTTATCTAAGGCAGTTGGATGCCAGCTGTCATTCACTTAGATAACTGGCCTGACCACAAGCACACAGACAAACACAGGACCACCCAGGGCCAATATTTTAATGTGTGTGTCTGCATGTGTGTGTGTCGTGTCAGTGTGAGTGAGAGAAAGACAAGCCAGTTGTTTTCCATCCAGCTGAAGTCACTGGCCCTCACCCTGAGCCATCCATCACTAGACAGATAAAGATAGAGATCTAGCCAAACATAGAAAGAGACATAAAGAGAGTGAAGGGCTACTAAATGCTTGGACAGAAGGAGACAGTAAAGGAGGCAGAGGAGTGAGCCAGAATATGAGACAGATACACAAAACCACCGAGTGAGAGTGAAGTTACTCAACACTTTATCAAAGAAGACAATAAAAGAGGAGATAGCGAGACACATACCAAGAGAAAACTGTTTGTTTACACAACCCTTCTTCAATTTGGGGCCATGCAACTGAGCATCAAAATGTTTGTTTTATAATTAAGAAGTCAAATGCCAAGAATTCTTTCGAGGCCAAGCTGTAAAATGTCTCTCATTTGTGTGTTATGTTCCAGCTGGGGACTGCAAAAACAAAATCCACTGTTGTAGGGAAAAAAGAAAGAAAGAAATAACCATCTACAGTATGTGACTGTATTACAGTTTATTTTCTTTATATTTGTTTGTAGTGATTAGTTCTGAGCACTAAGAGCGTTAGTGACTGCTGACATTCTTTTAAGCAGTCATTGTACCCAGAATACGTCCCCACCTCAGTCCAACCAAAAATATTCCTCTCCTGATAAGCCAAGGATAGTCTGGGAAAGTGCCTTTACTTTTTTATATCTTGTTTCACTGCATACATTTTTGACCACAATCTACACTGATCTCACTCACTAAATTAGACTCGTTATCACATCCATCTATTCTACTTTTAAAGTAGACATAGGTCCTGGGCATAGAATAGGACTTCAAGGATGCAATCAAATATTACCAGCTACACTGAAAAGTTTCAGGTGTGCAGAAGAAGATAACCTTGTAAGGGACACTTGCCAAATCTAAATTAAGTGACCTTTGTGATTTTTACCATCCAAGTTCAGGAATTTTATAATCACCCTGTACTTTTACTGAAAACTACACTGGTCTGCACTTTGCTGTTTGTGCCCTCTCAGAGACCACTAATTGTAGCACCAAAGCCCAGGTGCAGATATGTTACTTAACTGTGATATAATTTACTACTACAGGCGAAGAGCACTTACCAAAAAATATAATACTTTTCCCTGAAAAATAAGGTTAGAAAACGTGTGTGTGGGGGGGGGGATCTTTATATAAGGAATAGACAATTACATTCTTACAACCTACAGAGAGTGCTGAATTATGTATTGTAGCCTTTTTGTTGCTAGGCAAACGAGTGCTTTCAAGTCCATTTACAGTGAGCCTTTCATAGTTAGTCAGCCATAGAAACATTTCATTAGCCTAGTTGAACCTCCTGGAGTTTCTGAAGGTCTGAAACATTTTTTTTTTGTTTTGTTTTTTTTTTCCTGGAAATCAGTTCATGATGAATGCAAATGTCTTCTGTCATCTTTCCTAGAGAAAAGAAAAAGGGGTGAAATCAGTGAAACACACGAGAATTGCAATTGTCACCTATGATGATCAGGAGGCAGTGCTGATACAAAAAAATCTAATTTACAAAAACATTTATTTCTCAAAAGTCATAAAATTGTCTTACAGACAGAAATCAAATGGTTCAATCTTTTTTCATTGTATATTATACAATGTTTTTTTGTTTTTTTTTGTGTGTGTTTTTTTATCTTGAACACTTAATAAAATAACTAAAATATCTGTTAATAGAATATGTTTGCCACAATAAATTTCTTGTTTTGTATCAAGTCCTAACATGTTTGATTAGGAAGCTTATCCAGAATAGGGCCATTTATCTCCTCGTTGCAATCAGCGGTGAACTAAAAAGAGATATCACAGTGCACAGCTTTATTTTAATGATCGGGTATTTCGATGGTCTGCAAAACAATCAGCCCTACATTGGTTAGTAGTGAAAAACCCCTTTCTGTGCCCAAGATATTACATGTTAACAGTATGTTCTGAAATGTTTTTTTAATTAAAAATGCATCACTTACTTTGGCAGAGTAAGTGATGCAACTTTTCTGGGGCATTTTCTTCACTCATCTGTTGCTGGCTATACTGTTCTTGAGAAGCAGACAGCTATGGTTAAAGAAAAATGTTTAAAAGTGCTTGCTGAAGAGACACACAAAGCTGTCTGACAGAAACACTTCAGGTAAATGGGAGACATGCACATTGCTGCTTCTATCACACCTCGTGGCACTTGAAAACAATATCAACTTCTGATTCGATTTTCCAATTGACACCCATGCAATTCTGGCATTTTTCCTTTAGCAGTGGCTGTCTGACATTTTCTCACAGTCACTGGGTGCAGCGAGAGGGATGAATGCTAATCATTTCAACACTGCACTGGGATAGTCTGCGTCTTACACAAAATGTCGACACAAAGATGAATTTTAATGGATAAAAATGAATAAAAATGGCTGATTTGCTCCTACAGCCCACGTTCTTTTTCTTTTTTTATACTTAAAGCTTTCTTGAGGGTCTAAGCTTTTGCACAGAGGCGTGCTCTAATGATTTCACATTGTCCTGTCATCTGATCAGTGGCCTGTGGCAGGCTCATGTACCCAACATGCCACTTTTATTTATATACTTATTTGTGGATATGTGTGTGTCAGACAGAGAGAGAGGGCGTGACTTCTTATGAGGTTCTACACGGCAGCTTCATAACTCAACCAATTCCAGTGGGTGGCTGTGTTATGCTATTGTGTTACAAACATGACAAATCGCTAACGCACTGCTCACTAATTGTCCCTCGAG
This sequence comes from Pundamilia nyererei, assembly GCF_000239375.1. NCBI lineage: Eukaryota > Metazoa > Chordata > Actinopteri > Cichliformes > Cichlidae > Pundamilia > Pundamilia nyererei. The sequence continues at coordinate 722,109 of NW_005187455.1, forward strand.
CCTGGAATACAAGCGCTTGTTGTGAGTTAATTGTCACCCAAAGGGAATGCACAAATCCGCTGAAGTGAGTTGAAACAATAAGCACATGGCTAAAACACTGTCATTAAAGGCAAATCTATAATAGATTTTTTTTAAAGCTCTTAATGTAATGCAGCTGGTTTGATTGTACTGACCCTCAAAAATTAATTGAAGTTAAGTTCAGCTGAACAGTTTCATCTAATTTGCACTCTCATTCTAGTCATCTAAAGTGGCAATTAAGTGCTGCCCATTGGGAGATGCCTCATTGGAAATAGGAACGGTTGACTTCAATACTTTGTTCAAACAAAAGCATCTTATCTTTAACATAACCCCTAATACGCAGATAATAAATCTATCTGCGGCATCATTTGGGGGGTATTCAATATAAATGGCATGTTTCTGAGGAATCCCAACCAGTTATAATTCTTCAAGATCAAGATGGGTTATTGTGCAACTAATCTTTTAAATCTGACCTTTCAGACTTATTCTTTGTTCCCTTGAAGATTTGTATATTCACTTATTACATTTTAATTGTATAATCTTTCCCCTGGGTCAGTAAGCAGCTATTACATGTCCCGTCTTTTCTGGACAAATCCCACACAAGCACAAATGCATTAAAACACAGATAAAAACATGAGTATAACATAAGACAACTTACCGTAATACAAAAAAAGGTTTTTCTGTTACTTCTTCATTCCTCACTTTTTTTAAAGTCAGTCTTTCTCACATTAATGTGGTCCTCTCTTTTTCTTCTTTGTGTAAATGTTAGTTTTAACCCAGAGATGTCTACATCTTGTAGTTCTTAATAAGTGTGATTGTTTATGTATGTGTGAGTGTTTGAGTGTGTTTGTACAGTTTGGTGGTGTCTTGCTGTTAGTTGCTCTAGATGTGAGCCTCAGAAGGTTCATGTTATACAACACTTCATTAATTATTCTTTGCTACAGCATCTCCCACAGATGTCTGCCATGATAAAAGTGTAATTCTCAAATTAAAGAATAAAAGAAAACCACAGGATTAGATTCAGAAGATTTCTGGATGTTTATATGCCGAGGTTGCAGACAAAGCTTTCAGCGGATATCAGAATGAGTCATCACTCAATCACTTTATGTAGGGAGAACATTTTCTTAGTATAAAATCAATGCCATTTTATTATTCAGACACAAGACCTAAAAAAACTTTGTCACATGGTCCCACAAAACCCTGACTACTGAGGCTCTGTTTCCACAGGTGGTGCCAGAATCATCAAATCTGCTTAGGTCAAATATGGTTAGGTCCATAATTCGATTGATTAAGACAGCATATTTTAAATCAAACAAACAAATCAATGAATTAAATCAAAGTGCAAATTTCCAGTTTTAATTCAAGGACTTCTGCAAAAAAAAAAAAAAAATTGCATTAACTGTTTAGGAATTACAGACATTTTTCTACATAGGCTCTCATTTTCAGAGCCTCAAATTTAATTGAATAAGTTAACATAATTTTAAATATAAGAACTGATATAAATATACTTGGATGACAATCCTTCGTAGTTAGTGACTGCCTGAATTCAAATCTCATGGACATCACCAAATGCTACGTTTCTTCCCTTGAGATTTTGTTCTGCAGCCACCCCCAGCTGCTGCTTGTTTGTGGATCTTGCACTGGAAAGCATGCCCTATACTGGGCTAAAATCAAATGACTTTGTTGGCCACTGAAGAGTATTCGTTTTTTTTGCCTAAAGAAATTCTTAGGTTACTTTTGGAGTATGCTGTTTTTCCTTAACCATGGAAACAATTCTGTCATCACATACTTTCGGTGTAGCTAAGCAGAAGTTTATTGATTTGAACATGCCTCATTTTTATTTTTTTTTTCAGCCTGATGGCAACTGCTCAACAATCTAACTTCAAATATTGTGCCTGCTTAAATTATCATCTTACTTGGCCATGAAACTGTTTTCCAGTCAGTTAGTTATTTGGCAAATTAGTTAAAAGTTCAAATTGTTCATTCTGAGCTTCTGAAAACAGAGGTTTAAAAGGTTTAAAAATTACTGTAAATCCTCAACACGCAATTTAAAAAAAAAAAAGCCTGCATTAAAATCTGCAGATCAATCACATCTTGACTGTTTGATTTAAAATCCACTGTGGTTGTATACACAAGCAAAACTGCAACACTGTTTCTTTAGCCAATAAATCAACAGACCTAACTGTATTATTTTCCACTGAGGCATGTTTAAGATATGACTTTTCTAGAGCTCATGCATAAATTGTATGATTCAATGGGTCAGCATCTGTAGCTTCAAAGTGATATTTACCTACAGAGATGAAATAACAGTCAGATGTTTTAGTTGGAGCAGTGGTCTGTGGCCAACAACACAGACCTGAACTCTTTTTAGGAGTTTCTTTATTTGTCTTTTAGCGGTAGGAGCTGTTTAAAGAATTCTGCTTGACCACAGGTATTAGAAATGTCTGTCTGGGAAAAATGTGGGTGGGGAAAGTGAACAATTAACATCTAAGCGCATCTGAGCAAGGCAACACACCAGTGGAGTTGCTTAGAGGCCAGTAGGAGTGGGCGGTAGTTACACTGAGCAGTCCAAGGGGCAGTGATTTGCAACTTTACTCTTTGCCAGGAAAATAAACTGTGTTGTTGAGAAGAAAGGGCATAAATGTGCTATAAACTAAGTGTTCATGAAGCGAACTAGCCAGACAAACAGAGAAGCAGACAGTTTAAAGGAGGAGGTGTAGCAGCTCTGATGGATATTACGAAGAGGGATCAAGGTGCCTGTGTTTACTCATTCATTCCTTTTTTTTTATCAGCTTCTCTCGCACATATGCAGGCATGCTCCACTCAGCCATCAGTGAGGGATAAGATAATGACAGGAGATGGACGGAGAGAGGAGTCATGCTGTGAGAGGAGATGCAAGAAAAACACAGGAGTGTCTGTGTGAGTGTGTGTCCTGTTTGGCCTGTGCTCAGCAGGGGGCTACATCTAAAGAAAACAGAAGTGTTTTTCACACATTAGCCAGTAACATACAACACACACACACAAGGAAGCACAAGACACTTTCACACGTTAACTAGCCTAGTGGAAAATCAGACCTAAAGGAAGTTTTCTTTTTTTTGCTAGTTTGATGGTTATATTTCCGATTAACCTCCAAGTTTAATCAAAGTTGGTACTCAAATTCACTTTGCTGCTTTTAAAATAATCTAAACTCACAACCTGGTGAAAATCCAAACACACCACATCAAACTGAGTGGCTGATCATGTGATAACATGTGGGCATTTTGACAGCTTAAAGGTGGGCATTCTGTTTTTCAAAGCTAGCTCAACAGTGTTGGCAAACACTGAAGAGTTTGATTTTAGCTGCTTGTTATTTATTGATGAAGGCAAAGAAAATCTCCCCTGAAGGGAAGAGTGTCCAGGTCTTAGCATGAACCTCTTTGTCTCCAGGCTATTTGTGATGGTGAGATTCATAAATACTGACTTGCACTTATGTGTAGTGATTTACAGTGTCAGCTGAATGCCTGAAAAGCAAATTTGCTTACCATCAGCTTAAGTGCAATGCAGTCTTTGTAAGCAAAGCCTTGACTTGAGCAGTAAACTGCACTTGTGCCCTAAAAGTGGTAGATTGCAACAGATCCAACAAAAGTTAATGTAGCTCTTAACAGCACTTTATTATTATTTCTAACCACATAAAATGTTTTAATTATTTTATCTAACTGTGAACCAAATACCCTGTGGTGTTTTTATCACCTCCAATTTTCTCAAAGACCTCATCACAACAGGCTTAGACAAGAGCAATGTCTGTTGTATGTCACATATGCAGCACACACACAAATCCCTCATTATTTATGCTAAAGTGAGAAACAAGTTGGTATTCATGTTGACATTAAGCCACTGGCAAAAGTTTGTTTTTCAAGGTTATGCAGAGTATCAGCAGGAATGAGCACTTCCACAGGAATTAGGAGTTGGCGACTGTGGCTCGATCAATTTTGGAAAACATTTACATCTAGTTTGTTTTTGGATCCCCATTGACTTCCACTAGAAAAATGCCAGCCACCTGCTGAAAGCTGGTATCTTTTAAATAAGTTAACCTTTGTTGAAGAAATGGAACAACTGAAGAGAAACCAAACAGTGTAAATGAAACAGCTTGCATGTGGCTTTGAGAGCGAAACACTTTGGTTTCCTATTGACAGTGACTACCAAATGCAAATTGACCACTGCTGCCAACTTCTCAAGCACAACAGCATGAAAATATTTTACATGTCTGGAAGAAAAGTGTGGTTTTAGTGAGGGGGGGTCATCATGGTAGGAAAAGATTCCTACCATGGGGGTATGTGAACTTCTAAACATACCCCCAACCCGTTGCATAACTCCAATGAATATCAGCAGCGAGGCCCAGTCAATATTTTCTAATTGGGATGAATTGAGGTAGAAAATGGTAAAGGTCATGCTGTGTCTCTAAATGTGAGAGGAGTGAAGGGGGAGAAAAAGTCAAAGGGAGATAGATAGAGAGAATGACAGACCAAGACAAGGAGAGAAGGGGGGGGAGGCTGGTTTAAGGTGAAGGGAAAGAGAGTTGCTATGCAGAGAATGATACTTAAACTGTGAAATCCAATTGTCAATATTTTGTCAGAAGCCTAATCTCCCATGTCTGGTGAACATATGAGAATCTCTTTTTTTGTACAGTGTGGTGTGTTTCATTTGGTTGTGTGTGTTTGAATGTGTGTTAAAGGAGTTTGTTTATTATGTCCCTGTTTCTTCTCTCCCTCTAGGATTTTAGTTTTATCTTGTAAGAAAGCCACTTCTTGTTCTAACCCCTTGGATGGGTGAAACCTTGTAAGAAGTGTTGTTTTTATAAATATTATACTGTGTTGTTTTTTTTAACGATCCACATTAAAAGTGTGAGGTGAAGACTCAACACCACATGTATTTGTGCAAATGTGTTAGAATATATAAGTACACCGTAGTGTTATTTGCTGCTTTCTGCTTTAGGAAGCGCTGGCCTAATTCTCACACCACTGTCTAACCAGCCATTACGATAAGAAGACAAGAACAGAGAGAAACAGACAGACAAAGAAACAAGTGCACCCACTGAGCGTCCGGAGCACAGATTGTTGTGCAGAACCAAGCAAGTTTTACTAGAAGAAAGAATAATTCAGTCTAAAAGTTAGGCACAAAAACTAAAGCTGAAATAAAGCATATGTGAAAGCACCTGAAATGCATTGCTGGAAAAAGCTGACAACTTAATTGCACTGCTTAAAACAAACTAGAAAACTTGCTGAGGTGCATGAGTTAAAGAATGCTCTCCAGAGGGTTGAATAAAAGCTGAAGTGCATGGAAACTGTTCGAGTTTCTTAGCAGTTGGATTGTAAATAAATGGATCTGGCTAAATAACATTCTCAGCAATAAGGTCAGAGCGACCATGACCTTTGACCTCCAATATCATGACAATTCATGCTCGAGTCCAAGTGAACATGTCTGCCTTTTTTGAAGAAAATTGTCCAAGGTGTTCAAGAGAGGGGTCTCCGTACCTCTATAAGAGCTTAAATATCATACTGTTGTCACGAAGACAGGCTGGAATTTAGAGTGGGTGCCTTAAGCCACGTAATGTGTGTTAAAACAGCTTTAAAGATTAGCTAGACTTACTGTATAGCGTTTAGCACTTGAAGAGACGGATATTTCTGTTAAAGTTGTTGAGTTAAAATCATTCACTCTAAAATCTCACTCACTCAACTTTGTCTATTTTAAGTGTCCTCTTTTCTCCAAGGTGACGATTTGCCTTCATTTCCAAAAGCCGCTCCTTCTTCTATGAGTTGTACTGAATGCTATCCTTTAAATGCATCATTTAACAGTTTTAATCTGTATTATGTATTCAATTTATTTGTTTCACACCATAAACCGTATTTAGAATTTGTGTTTAAGTCTATCCACTATTGTAACCATTTATTTATTCTTACTTCACATCAGGTTAACCCCTTATTCAACTGGTTGACATGTTTAGTAAAGGAGAGCAACACGTCAAAAGCCTCTTTCCTCTCTGTCTGTTCCTTTCACTCTCTTTTTTTAAAAATACATCTCTTTAAAGCCCACTTCTCCCCTGCCCTTTCCATGAGGAAAAAGAGAAGACTTACACATAGTTAAAGTTCTTATTAAATGAGCTGAGAGTGTAGGAGGAGAGCTAATGTTTAGCGTTGTCTGTCTGATTAAAGCATAGCTAACAAGTGATTGCTATGCAGCTCTGCTCCTCACTGCTAACTCACACACAAGGCTTCTCTCTGTTCTCTCTCTCTCCACATCTCTCCGTCTCTGTCTTTAATTCTCTATGTTTGCCCCTCTGCCTGACTGATTCTCTTTGTCACTCTGATTTGCTATCCCTAAAAAGAAAGCTTCATTTCCATCTCTCCATCCCTGTTTGCTTTTTCTGTTGTTGTTTTTTTGGGTGGGTTGGGGGTTTGTAGTCTTTATAAACTTCATTAAAAATTTTTTTAAAAATACACATAATATGAAGATATGAATCTCCCCCCCCTCTCTATTACTACTCCCTGGCTTCATGATCAATTCTTATGTGTCTTCCTTCTTTGTCTAGCTCCAAATGAAACTCCATCTCTCTCCATTGCTCTGTCCACTGACAGTCCCAGCTCCCTCAATTTCCTAAGCTCAGTTACCGTGCCGGCAGCCCAAATTCAATTACTGCAAACTGTGTGATAATCCCAAGCTACTGATTGGTCACTGCAGGCCTCCATTAAGTTAACACAGAAGGGAGGACAGAGGGGGATAGAGGGTTAAGTCAAAGAAATTATAAGTAAAATGTGAAATTTGACAAAGAGGGAAGTAAGAAAGGACAGAAGAAGGGAAGGGGTAAGTTAAGGCATAGGTTAAAGGAATAAAACAAGATTTATGTTCCACTCTTTTGTTTTTATCTCCTAAATCTCCTGGTATCCTTCAGGCCCAAGCTTAAACAAACAACCTTGCCCTTAAAAGCCTAGTTCATAATCCTTGTGTAATCATTTAGGCAGCCTCACCACATGTAACCAAAACATAAGACTAAAAACAGAGAAATACATATGTGTTTTTGTTTAGAATGAACTGGCTGGATTCAACATTAAAGGCAGAAAAGCTGAAACATTATATCATCTTGAACATTGGTTAATTTGAAAGCTATAGTTTGTTTTGCATGTGGCATTTGCAAAATATCAAAAAAAGGGGGGAAACAGGAGGAAAAGGCTATTAAAACTACAAGTTGTGGGGAAAAAAATCTGAAAGCTTCCATCTTATAGACCAACTGGGAGCACACCATTACTTTCCCCCGCAATGCGGTCACCTGTATTAAGAGAAAGCTCAGTCTTTTCATAGAAACATGTCTAAATGACATCTGTTTAGGTATCTGGAGAATAGTAGGAGAACATATTTTTTCTTCTTATATGGAAATATAAGCAAAGATGTGGTGAAAAGGGTTAAAGACCACAATGGTAACATAATGCAAAGATGTTAACTTAGCAACAGATTGGTACACTAGTGCATGTGGGTTTTTAAAATGAATTTTATATAGCTATGGTTCCATTCGTCAGACCATTTTCTTTTTAAGAATCTGTCAAAAGCAAACCTTTTAGGTTTGAAAGGTCCGGTAATGCCTTTTGCAACAAATATTATTCTTTTGTAAGATTTATGTCCCATTTTAAGCACTTTGTGTCTAACAAACATATAAACTATAGTAAACTCAGATTGCATAAAAAATAGACCTTTTAGGAAACCACTCAGCACTATATCGACTGAGCTTTTATTCAAATAAACTAAAGCCACATAAACAGTTTCAAATATCATTTCAGCCCAAGACAAAAACAAAACAATGGGAAACTCGAGCTAGTATCTACGGTCTTTTGATCAACTATTTCCACAGGTTAAGGTGTTCAGGCACAAAAAGGTGAACATTTTAAAGTGCAACTTTAGACTTCACACAAAAATTTTGAGATTTGGAGCTAATTTTATTGCGTAATATGTTTTCTTTTAGACCAGCCACATTTGGCTGCTCCCTTGTCACAGGGGATGTCCACAGTGGGTCACTCCATGTGTTTGATTTGACAGAGTTTTATGCCGAATGTCCTTCCCGACACAACTCATATTGTTTAAAAGTACTGAGCCATCCCCCATTCCCTCATACTTCCATCGTAGGGAGCATGTGATCAATTCAGTTTGTTTGTTTGCATGCTTGTTGGCAGTCTATCATCCAGAGTTTTCAACATGTCATTTTCAAAAGTTTTACGATGGCACATACCAAAAACAGTTCAAGATGGTTTAATTTTGGAGGAAATTGGGTCAAGAACCAAGGTCAAAGTTGATCATGAAAAAAAAATTAAAGAAACCATATCAAGTAATACAAAACATGTTTTTATTTTTTCAGTACAACACTGTACAGTGTCACGATGATACCATAACAGGCTGATGTCATCATATTGTAAACAAAACAAAACAAAAAAAAACAACAGGCTGACATCACCATGCTGTAATAAAAACATCAAAGTTTTGGTATTGTCCCTGACCTCCAGAGAGAGATGCGCTCTTTGAGTGCTCTTGTTAATTTATATTTTTCTTTCAAGGAGTTTGTTCTTGTTGATCTCCTTAACACTTATTTGTCAATAACTGAATTATGATTTCAAAGATAAAGTAGCAGGCAAAAGAAAAAAAAACAATAAGATATGTGGTCTTATGGAGTGATAAATCCAAATATTAGTCTAAGGAGCTTGGAAAGAAAGCTCCTTGGACTATGATGAACTGGATGACTGAGAACCTTCACAGACAAATCCAAATATTACTTTCTTATTTTTTTTTAACTCATCAGTACAGAGGTCAAAACAGAGCAATCTACGAAACACCGTGGAGGTTCTGTTATTGTTTGAGATTGCATTTCAGTCAGTAGTGTTGGGAATCTTGTACAAATTGGTGGAACTGTGATTGCAGAAAAGGACCATCAATTTGTTTCCCACCATGTAAGAGCATCTGGGAAATGTCTGATTGGCTACCACTTGTTCTTTTTACATGACAATCATTTCTAACACAATTCCAGCACAATGAAAGCATACCTGGACAGAAAAAGGGGGTAAAAACATAGATTGGAACATCATTACTGAAGCAGTGTGGAATCAGAACAAAAGGAAGCCCACATTCAAAGAAGAGCTTTTGAATGAAAAAAAAATAAAAATCTGGAGATCTATTCCTGAAGATTTCTTAAAGAAATTACAATAAGGGATGTTTAAGTGAGTTCAGGATGTGTTGAAGAATTAAGGAGGTCATACCAAATACTGGCTTTCAGGTTCAAATGCACCCATTTCCTATTTTCCCAGTAAAATACAAAGAAATAGAAGGTGACTCGTGACTTTTGCACAGTACTATGTATGTATACAGTATATAAAGTATAATTACTACTGTTTAAAAATACTCCAGTAAAAGTTGAAGTACTGATTCAACTTGTTTACTCAAGTAAAAGTGAAAAGTAGCTCTTTGAGCAACAAAAACACCGGCCCACTTTAACCCCTGACTTTGGCACAGGTAATCTCTTTTTATGCAGGATCCTCTGGTGAGTAATACACAAACAGGACTGCCACTCATATGTTACCCTTTAGGATCAAATCGGTTTGATGTTTGAAGGCAGGTCAACGTGACAAAATAACTACCCTGAAATGTGTTAAAGCAAAAGTAATGAGCCTGTTCTGAAAATCTAAGGAGCAGAAAGTACAGATGTTTGTTTAAAAATGTCGACAGTAAAAGTAAAAAGTAGACAGAAAAAAAAAAAATTCAAGTACAGATACCTGTTCTTAAGTACAGCAACAAAGTATTTGTACTTTGTTGCTTCCCACCTCTGATTGTTTTCATTCCAGCTGTAAAGGGATTTCAGTAGTCATTCTCTGCAGCAGATCAATTAAAACTCACCTGTTCTTGCACCGTACAATGATCCATAAGTAAATGGCACAACTTTGTCCAAAAGACTAGCAAGATGGTATTAGTGAATCTGAGGCTTAAATATACGAACATGACAGGATTAGTTTCACATAAACATACAAACATATCACTGTTTATTACTTAATACTCCCTTTTTAAAATATATAATGGGTAAAATAAAATAAAATCTACATAGCTGCAGCCAAACACCCAAGCATACAAGCATTTACTGGCTCTTTTGATTGATCCATGGGTAACAAATTTTAATAAAATTCAGGATAAAGTGATGAGCCAATATGTGCTGCAAGACTGCTTCAGTGCATCTTTTACTCATCTGTGAAAGTCTACTAGAAGAATGACGCCTTAGTTTTCTTTTTAAATGAGGGACCACAGCAGTTCACAGCAGTCCAAAATGTACTACAAGTGTTCAGCTGGTTGATATCAGGGGCTTGTATTGAGTTCAGCATAACCGGGGCATGCAGAACACATTTCCTTACTAGGTTTCACTTACCCAAACATCACCGAACAGGTGAAGCTGTCACATAATGAATGCTATCACCTTGTCAAGTCAATCAGGGTTTCATTATAGCTACAAGGGAATTCCTCTGAAAGGAAGATCTTTTTTTTTTCTTTTACTGATGACATCAAGAGAGAGGAAAAAAGCAACTTCAGACTCTATTACTATCACTGTCCATATCCCATCTTCCAGGAACAGTGATAATGTTTTTCCAGAAAAAAATATATTTTACCTGCTGATCTTTTATTTCAAACGCAACCTGCTTTGGAGCAGGTTATGTTCTGGAGCAGGTTAGGTCTGTGGCATTAGTTACCATGATGATGAACCCCAGTAAGAAGTAACCCACCGTCATAACACTGAAAACCTAAGGTTGAGCATGAAGTTAGACACCTTCCTAAATCCTAAGCCTGATTCATCATACACGGCTCTTGTGACTGCAAAGGCCATATGATATATTTTACTTCATTTTCATAGTCATTAAACCTCTCATGCCCTTTGAATTGGGGAATTTTCATCCTTGAAAGGGCCATTGGCATCAAGATAGAAATGGTCCATAATAGGATAAAGGTGATAACTCAAAACAACTTTGTATTGATTTGCAGTGTCCCCTTTGTAAGAAAACTACTGAACCCAAACCATGGCAGCAAAAGACCCCAAAAGCCCAAAGTATAGCCTTACTGTAGGGTCAAACACTCATGTTTTTCCATTTAACTTACCGGGCTGTAGCTTAGCGTGTCACCCTTTCACATCCTCTGTATTTGTTTTGCCTGCTCTTGCACTATTTCCTTATGTCTATATTGATTTTTATCTTGTGTTTCTGTTATTTTCAGTAAGTCCTAGTGTCTGTTTATTTATATGCATCTTTGTATGCGTGTGTGTGTGTGTGTGTGTGTGTGTGTATCCTGTGGGTGGCCCAGCTCACGGTGAATAATCCCTTACTGTTTGGGGTTTGTGGGTCAGCATGTACAACAACACACATCTTTCGTCTCCAGACCTCTCAGAAGTGCTGCCTCAGCTGAATGCTTACAACACAAGACTGCAGGCTCTCATTGTGGCCACTGCATATAGCATTGCTGTTCTTATGAGCAATATGCTCACAGGTTTTAATTAAGTTCCTCTTCATCACATACATTTAGCATAAGCACCATGTCTCCTTAGAGTCAGTGATCACGTAAAGAATTAACAAAAAAAGCTTGGAGTCAATAGGTGGTATTGAATTTTCAGGGAGGATTGAAATACTATTTCATCTTTTTAGCCATTAGTCTGTTTTTTTTTTATTGAAAAGATGCTGATTAGAAAAATCAGTTCTATCAGCAGTTCTATTATTTTATAAAAATGCTTGCCATTGTCCATCACTCCATTATGAAAATCAGGTAAGCAGAGGCTCTAGAAAATTAAGCTCAAAGCCATTCATGGCAATTTGTTCCACACAATGACACTCTAATAAGTCAGGTTTCTATTTAATTTTGGTTTACCCCTGACACAGCAACCCTCACTATATATGGCATTATTTTACTCTGGGGTGCATGTTGATAGACACCAACAAGAAAACAAGTATGTCAGTGTCGCACTGAATGTAGCATAAATCCTGAATGAAAAATAGTTGTATGTGTCACGATAGGGTGCAGGTGAGGGATGAAAATTGATGATGAGATTGTTTTTTATTAGAATCAGTAGTTTTGATGGATATGTTTCAGAAAAGGAAATACAGGCCTACCTTCTGAAAGAACTTTTCTAAAATATTATAGAAAACATATATCCATAGTCTACAATAGGATACGGGAGGGATGGCGATGGTACAAAAATGCATACACACATACTGACATCTCACTGACAGGAATTTGTGTCTCATTTGGAACCATATTTAACTTTCTTATGTCATTTGCTCTTTTGTGTTCCCTTTCCTTTCATATTGATTAATTAAAATGTATTTATATAGCACTTTTCAAAGATTAAAACTCACAAAGAGCTCCTCCCGGCCTCTGGGCCTGC
>NW_005187455.1:735501-749167 GCF_000239375.1 Pundamilia nyererei
AAAACAAGTTGAAAGTTGAAAACATAAAACACATTACTTTAAAGCTTGATCAACAGCAACCCACAGAACTATTTAGTAGAGGATAAGGAAAACATGTTCTATCCGTCAATTTTTTCCCCATTATTCCAGTTCAGGTTTGCAGCAGGGGCTGGAGACTTTCCCAACTGTCACTCACTTTGTCAAGACAAAATTCTGACTTCTTCTAACCCCACTACATCCATATTGCACACTTTAAAAAACAGAGCATCCAATATTGCTGCAGTCAGGGCATAAAAGCTCAGATTTCAAAAGAAAATGTGTTTTCATTATTGTAACGGTAACGGCTTCTGACAGAACGGCAGTATTAGACACACCAGGATGAGAATGTGTTAGTTAAAATGTACCGTTTTACATAGTTAAGCATATGTTACAAAGTTTGTTTTCTGTTTCCAGAGTGACAAGTTCCTCCTCATCACACATTCTACAGTGACTTTTTCATGTGGTCACTGGAGGTCACTTACCTTACATCTTCTATCATTTTCTTCAGCAAAAAGAACCTCACTGTAAATTTCTAATATGATCTTATCTCAGGGCATAGGATGATGAAGTCTCAGCAGATGTCACCTGCATCTCTCTGCTATGAGCAAGTTGTCCATTGGCATTTGTGCCTGGACACACCAGCCACAGACATATTGGCTGCTGAGAGATAATTGCCCTGCTTTAGAAACCTACAAAGTTCACATAGCTAGACTGGAGGAGTGGTGCTGGAATAACTCACAGGTGGCAAAGGTCCCGGGTTTTTCAGACCAGGATAATGGCTTGCGCCCAGCTTGGGCTTATGTATGTTGCACTTGGTTTCCCTTTATTCAACTGTGCGTTTAGTCTTATTTTCACTGTCTTTTTACTTACCGTCGTTGGTCTTTGGGCCTGCCCGAGTGAGGCTTTAGCAATCCATTTTGATCACCAGCTGTTTCTGTAGCAGCAATTATGGCAACTGATGGTTGCCAGTACGTCACCAACCAGTCTTCTAGGTTAAGCCCATTTTCCATTGGTACCTTCTCAGCTTGAATGCACACAGCTCACCACAACTCAACTTGGATCAACTGGTTTTCCATTACGGTCAAGTACCACCTAATGTATGTGGTCAATCATTATAGCAAAATGACAAAGCATGCCATAACATCATATGCAACACAAACTCTACAACAAAGGTGGATGTTGAGGTGATGATGATACACCTGTTGCTCGGTCTGTGGCTTTTTGTCTGCCTCGGGGAACACGATGTTATCTTTTGTAGACACTTCCCTCGTTGCCAGAATTCAAAAATGGTGGTTTGGATTTTCTTGAATGAGATGCTCTCATGACGCCACTGATCAGCCAATCAGTGGCATGCAGTCTGACGATGTCACATTTTAGTACCTACTTGGATTGATTTGGCATGGTTTTCAGGATTTTCCATTAGGTCATAGTACCTGGTACTTTGGTTTCCAAGCGATCTGAGCAGGTACTAAAATGTGACGTTGCCAGACTGCATGAGACCGATTGGCTGATCAGTAGCGTCACTCGATGAGTCATGAGAGCGTCTCGAAAATCAAAACCGCCATTTTTTAAACTCAGCAATGAGGGAAATGACTACAAAAACAATGCTGTGCTCCCCTGAGTCTGACAAAAAAAACAACACAGACAGAGCAGCAGGTATACATTTGCTTCGACATCCATCTTTGTTGTAGCAATTGTCTCCCATATTAATTCCATCGCGGAACACGCAGACGAGAAGCACGCAAACAAGGTACTATGGGTTGTAATGGAAAACCAGTTGATCTGAGCTGAGCCATGTCAGTCCCTGGAGAGTCGATCCGAGTAGGTACTAATGGAAAAGGGGCTTAGCCTAGAAGACTGGTTGGCGACACACTTCCAACCATCAGCTGCTACAGTATCAGATATGCCAGAAAAAAGAGAATAGCCTAATATTTCTGTCTTTAGCTCACTAACCTTCTCCCTCTACAGACTCATGAACTACCAAGCTTACATCAAACAAACTGCCTTTTTTTCAAAAATAAAAAATAAAGATTTTCCAGATTATAACATGAGATTTTCACAGCCGTGGGGAACCTTCAGAATAACCATACAGGAAAGCAGATAACCCTTGAGTTACGGTTGGTTTACAAATCCTTCTCTACATGGAGCTGCTAAGTTAAGAATAGAAAGAAAAATATATGGAAGGATTAAGATGAACTGTAAGCATGGTTTGATTCCATGTTTTATGTTTAATTTTAAACAAACAAAGGGTTTGTGTATTTTTTATTTTATTTGAAACAGTATCTTATATGAAGAAAAATCCAGCTACAAGCTTTACCTTGAAAAAAATGTAAAAATGTAAAACCAATGAATTATGGCCTCAATGTTTGCTGTGCTGAAAATTTCCAAAACCATTTTATCCTCACTCAGCAGCAGTGAGAAAGGTGAGTGTGCATATAACTCCCCAAAAAACATGAAACTTCTCTGTCTTTGAAGAAGAGAGAAAAGTCCATTTCTTTTGTAGCATCACCTCGCTGTCCCTTGCAGGCTGTTGGCATGGAAAAGACTGGGTTTTGAACCAGAAGTCAGTGTGCATTAAGAATTTCAAATACATTCAAAGGCTGACTTTTTTTATTGAAATGAACCAGATTCTATGAAATGAAAAATTGTGTGCAAAAGGCTGCAGTTGTTTACATTTTCACTCATTATGGCCAGAAATACCCTGTAATTACATTTGACAACCTGCCCTTTATCTTAATCTAATTATGTCATTTTGCATCCAAAGTAATAAAGGCCTGCTGAATGCTATAATGAAAATATGCATTATCATCTACTGCTCCCCACTGAATGAGAACCCCTGCAAGTGAGCCATGCTTGTGAGCCTTTTTTTTACCCCTGCCATTAGCATCCAAAATACATACAGAAATTTACGGATGGGGGTGAGCAACTGGCAGCTGATACAGGCATTTATGAATGGCTCGATGTGGCACTTATGTGTCATCACTTGTGAAAGCTGTGGTTAAGATTTTGTTAGGACTGGCCAAATAAACAACTTGAGTAGGCTGAAAAGTCATGATGGGATTCAAGTAAAATGAATCATCCGAGAAAGATAAAACTATTGGAAATGTATTGGTTTAAAGGCTTTAAATTATTGTTTTATAGGTTCTTGTGTGTGTCTATCTTGTGTGAAATCGTTTCATTTAAGCAGACTTTGAATGTTTCAAAATATCAAAACATTAATATCAAAAGTAACAATCATTGGGTTAGTGTAATTGATGCACACACTATCTATTTTTATCTGAGACTAAGTGATCCATAATAGCAGATGTTTACAAGTCGAGCGTTGCTTTATGAAATACTCCTTCAAACCATTCATAATTTAGTTTTCCAGGTGTGGGTTTTTCCAGCTTTTTTTTTCATGGCCAATTACATCGTTTACACTGGACTTTTGTAGGCGACACTCTCTGTGTATAGCAGGCCTGCCGTCCTCTCCTTTCATTGGCTCTCTGTGCAATTCTAAATCTCTGCTGGTAGCGGTTGGAAGCTCCTCTTAGCCAATGAGGAAATAGCAACTGTTGCATTCAGTTACCCTCCTGCAGAGCTTCTTCTGCTGTAACATCTCAGGGTGGATTTTGATGTGGGAAGGGTGTACAGTGTTACAATACAGATAATGCTATAATGTGGCCTAAACCTCATTAAACAACGTATCCTTCTCAGTGCAAATGCTTTTTGCAACCACGGTCAAAAATAACTAAACAAATTATATTTCTACTGTAATAAAATCTGAAAATGTTAATGTGTATTGAGAGGTTTGCCCCACTTGAGTTTGTCATTTGAGGTGCCACTTATTTAATTCCGACGAATAACAAAATTACTACCGATACAGGAGTAAGAGGAGAGAGAGGATTACCAGTTTCCTACGCCCTCCAACGGCAGCGACACCTCTCTCTCTCTCTCTCTCTCTCTCTCCCTCCCTCTCTTCTCTCGCTGCTGCTGCTGCGCGCCGTTCAGTTTCCCTCACATCGCTTCCGATGCTCCAGGAGGGAGGACGGATAAACGGCGCTGACGGTACCGGATTTGTTACCCGAAGGAGGGAGGGATGCTACGGTGATTTCCTCTCTTTTTCTCTTCCAACACCCACCTCCTCACCATCCCCTCCACTCCTCTCCATCACTTCAGTCTCGGACCTCATCAAGACGCATGACTGCTCTTTCATTTTTGTCCTCTCTTTTCAGTTTATCTTTAAATTCGCTTGACTGGTTTGTTTTTTTGTTTTTAATTTTTTGCCACTGAGCTCCAGCGGGAAACCCACTTGGCTCAGCTTGAATTTCTACCCTCTCATCTCCAAGCGCACGTAAACATAGAAAAAACTGGGCTTTTAATCAGTGGATGTGTTGGACATCTGGTAAAAGAAGCAATACTACTTAAGTCAAGTGGCCGATCTCTACTGGCTTGTATGTATTGAGGACACTTGGGTGAACGAGCTGCGCACGGAGTCTCACTTCCAAGGTAAGACCACTGGAGTTTAAGGACTGGGATTTTGCCGTAGTTACATCAACACACTTCCATCGTATGTCTCTCTTCTCACTATCCGCGCATCTCTTCTGCAGAGGCTTTCCTGAGCGCAAAACACACGAGAGCCAGCGAAGTTAAAGGTTTAGGTTCCCGGGATGCTGGGGAGATTCTGGTTAGACTCTTGACTAAACCAAACTGTCGCACAAACACTTCTTATACATTATAGGAAGATTACTCGGAGATGATATCGGACTTGATTATGTTTGATTAACAATGGAAAATCTCACAAAACCCAAAGATCCTTTGCGCATTAAAGACAGCACTTGGTTTTATTTGTTGTGCTGCTGCCAGTAACAGTGCAGACTTTATTCGTTCCTCCGGGCCACTGGACGACGGTTGGATCTGTGTGGTTTTCGCATAACAGAGCGTGGATTCACTAAAGTTTCTCTTGCAGTGTTTCTGCATATTTTTACTTATTTGGTCTGCGAGTGCATCCAACTGCGTTTGCGTATTTGTGAGTCTGCCCACGTAGCCTATAGTAGCTAATCTAGGAGTAAGCTCCCTTTCGCTGTCTCCGTGTCTCCCGGCGGCTCCGCGTAACTGCGACGCAGAACTTTTCCTTGGATCACCATCAACAGAGTCTGGATGTGTGAGGGGGGTTGCGGTCACATAATTCGGTAAACAGATAAATTCACTGCGTCCCTTTAGCCCACTCCAGGAAAGAAATATTTGTTAGTGTTACAGTTAATCTGCATTTATTTAACATATTTCTTCCTGTTTCTTCCAGAAAGCGTTTTCCCCCAACTTATCCTCCTCCTGTAAAATCAAAACGGCATATTTAAAATTCTCAATCCCCAATATTTTCCCCTTTTTCGCCATTTCCCCTTCTTTCATTCTTTCTCGTTTTCTGGTTTTTGCGGGGTCATTACTGATTTGGGAGCTAATTGATTTTGTGATTTTGAAATGTGAATCCCCGAAGACTCCACGCAGCTTAGTATTCAGTCCGTTTGAATACTTGAAGCGGAGCGGCGTTCTTGCCCTTTTGGTGTGCGCCAGCGCTGGTGAAACTGCATAAAAAATGCATACAGATCACTTGCCCATAGGCTTATTCAGGCTCGTTCTGCACTCAATTAGGTCCGTGCGTTTGGCTTAGCATCCCTGTAGGGCCACATTAGATCATTTTGTAAATTGTTGCATAGACATCCAGTGAAATCTGCTCAGTAGAGTAGATTTGTCCGTACTGGTTGGGTCTGTGCGCATGCTGGTCTGATATGAATAATTACGGATGGATTTGGAACTGGGCTGCTGCTCAGCCGCTTTCAGCAGAGAGTAAAAGAGATATCGGTGTGTAGTTTGGGGCATCTGCAATTCCGCTGCGTTTTCAATGGGGGAGCAAAGAGAGCTAGAGAGGTGTGTGTGTTGGGGGGGGGGCGTTAACTCCAGGGCTGTATCTTTGGTATTCATGGCACAACTCAAGATTGCTGCTCTCAAGCAGGCAATAATCTCTCTCCCCCTCTCCCCCTTCTGTCTCCCACACTGTTGCTGTATAAAATGTCTCCCCTCTCTCCCGTACCTTTGCTCTCCCCTTTGCATTTCAACCCCCTCCAACTCACCATTCTCTCGCCCTCCTCTTCCTCTCTCTTCATTTCTCTACACAGCAATCTCTCCGACTCTGTCTGTGCGCTTCAGTCTTGTGGGAGCCATTGAGAAAATCATTTGCTGCTGTTGTATTTATTCGACAGGGGGTTCCTAGCAGCCAGGCTTGGCTGGAGAGATGTTTTCTTGTGTTGCCTTGAAAAAAGTCTGCAGTCTACAATGGATCAGGAAAGATGCAGAGAAATGGATCCATTAGATGCTCTAACTGCAGTTTAGTAAATAAGGGGGGAAAGGGTTTGGAACTTATTGTGTTATATTTTCGACAGGCTTTTTTTTTCATTTTTTAATTCCCTTCTTACAAGTGTTGTAACTGTGCTGTTGTGGTTCCCCCCACACTTCCTTATTATGTGGTTACTTTTCAGAGAGCGTTTCCCTGTTTATTTAATGTTTGCCAATTAGCCTACAGACCAGTCACTGCAGCGAAGAACAGCAGAATTCCCCTTTTTATATTTAGTTCTGAGACACTGTGGCTCACTGGCCACTTAAAAGACATATTACACACAAAGAAGGTCCCTAATTTTGTAGTTTTGAATTGCTGCTTCTTATGTTCACTTAATGACAGAGCTCAACATCACAGCTGTCGCTCTCTGGCTCCACAAAGGGTTTTTGTAAGTAGCACAACAGTATCACTCAACTTGTGCTTTTGGATGTTTTCTTAATTCACCAATTAATTCTTCAAGCTCCCAATATTTCACTCAAACAATAATACAGTGTGGGCAGAGTAAAAGAGGAAAAGATCAAGAGGCAAAAAAAGAGGTGCAGGAAAGGAAATGAGGGGATGTGGTCTGCAGAGGAGATGAGGTGCAGGGCAGAGAGAAACAACGGGGCAGACGGTCGGAGGAGCAGCAGCTGAGCAGAAAAGAGCATGACTCCTATCAGGATGTGAAGAAAAGGAGGAGGTGGTGGACAAGAGAGGAGGGCAGCGTGACGTCTATCAGTAGAGTAGTCAGTCTCATTCCTTTTTGAGAGTCACTGCCGTATGAGCTGAAATGAGACATGCGAGTAGAAACTGCCTGCCTTCACTTAGCCATTGCAGGAATGAACAGTTCCCGCAAAAATGTGGTTTTATGTCTGCAGAAGTGATTGTATACCTTAAAAGCAGGGCAGACACACATAATTCCCTTGTACCAGTACATCTTTGTGCTATTTAGGGTGAGCAGCATACAGAAACCTGGCTTGGATGACAGATGAAAGCGGGGTGGGAGAGGTATCAGATTTTTTTCCCTGATGTTCAGCCAAGAAATTGCACAGAAACTGACACAGAAATGTCGTCAGATTTGTTGGTTTTTACTGAAGTGGTTTCAGAACCTGGCACTGGAAATACTGTGCATCATAGCTGTGCTAGTTATAGTTAGTAAAGATAGAATTAAGCTTAACGAGCTTTAGCATTTCTTCTGGAATGTGTGATAGGACATGAGAAGGCCAGAAGATATTTAGGTTAAGTTCAAACTCTCTAACTCAGAATTCAATCTGTGGGAACTTTCTCATGACTTATCTTAGACACTATGCACATTAGACACTATGTTTACCTATTATGTATCTATAGACTCAATCTAAGTGTGTAGCAATAATTCCTGTTGATGTTATTTGACGTTCTTCAGAGTTTCACAAAAGAAGGAAAAAGAAGCAGCATTTGAAAATGTTCTTTAAATTAATGGCAAATGCAGAAAAATCAGACAATATAAAATTTGCTTTTTACTTATAAGTATTAATTTTGATCAGCTTTGAGTGATTTTTAAAGATTTGATGGGACTAATTATGTTGATCTTTCCACATTCATGAAACGAGTAAGACAGAATCTTAAAAAGAGAACGAAAAGAAAACAACCTTGCTTTCTGGATTGAGTTTAAAGGCATCTGCCTGCAAGCAGTGCTGATGTAGCACCCTAGGGAGGAAACAAAATAGAGGGATTAATTTATTACACTGTAATCATTATATTTATTTTTAATTAGGCACCAACTGCTCATCCTCGTAATTTATGTGATCGTAAAGTCGTTTTTTTAAATAATGAAAGGGAGGCTTAAAAGATAGAATAAAGTTGTGATCCTGCAGATAAAGAAACAGGACTCAAAAAGAAGACAGTAAAGGGGAAAATGAATGGAAGAGCTACTGGACCATTTCTAGGTGACGACAGAGGGAGCTATTGGGCTTTGCTGCAGTATTGGCTCCACTGCTCCTTTTCCTTCTTTCTGCTCTTTATTCCTAATTCTTTTTCCAATCTCTCTCCTTTCTCCTGCTCTGTCTGTCTCTCTCAGGGGGCCAGTCAGAGAGATGGAGAGGTAGTTAGGCTCCCCAGGGATACAGGATTCAATATGAACGCCCCTAACAGACAGACCTGCACGCGCACACACGCACAAATCTTGTCTGTCTGGATAAGCCTGTCCACTGTGACTGGTTTCTCTTACCTTCACATTCACGTTACCTCCCAGTGAGAACGGGGCGGGGGAACATTGGTGGAGAATTGAGTTCTGCCTTCTGCTTCTGGACTTTTTTTTAAAAATTTTGTTTTCTTCCAGCCTCTTGCTCCATGGGCTCAAAAGCAGAGTCAGCACACACAACTGGTTAAACGTCAGCTTTTTTTCTCTCTTTCCCTTAGATCGATCTTCATCTATTTAAAACAGCAGAATGTGAGGCCAGATAGATGTTAGGCTGATATATAATTTCCTATGGCAGTGGAATGGGATTATAACTCTAATCTTTCATCTCAACCGGACTAAATGGCAGAGTCAGTAATTAGTGCCTTTGACCTCTAATCCCCATACTTGTTCTCTAGCGGTGTGTGGGGTGGGGGTGGGGGGTGGGGGTTGGGGGGGTGGAGGAGGGAAAAAAAAAAGCAAGTTAATTTGTCTGTATTTGATGATTTCCTGGGTATTGGTGCACGTGGGGAAGAGTGAGACAACACAGGTGGCTTAGTAGTGTTGACATAGTTCCCATGCAGCATGACATACTGGGTTTAGTTTCTTTGGCCTTAAGCATGGCGTTTGTATGTTTTTTTTTCTTTCTTGAGCTCATGTGGTTTCAATTATTCCTCAATTGGTCTACATGCCAGCGACTTTAAATTACAGTGCACCCGTTCCAGTTCATGCACTTTAGTCTGACTACTCTCTACTTTTTGGCCCGTTTCCCTTCCTTCAAAGTAGCGCATACTGTGTTTTGATTCCGTTCTCTGTATCCCTAAAAAGGAAAAGAAAACCAATAACTTGAATATCAAGTGAAAAATCACTAAATTGGAAAATGTTTTCAATTTTGTTGACCGAAACAAACTAACAAGCAGCGTGATTCATGAATGTGTCCCATGCTCTCATTATTTGATAAGCAAAGTCACATTGAAGTAATTTAGGCAGTGCAGACTAAAGCTGGATGGGATGCATGCAAGTACTCAGAGATGGGAAACTGCACCACAAGTAATACCACAAAGCAACAAGGACACCAGTTAGAGCAAATAAACAAAAACATGTGGCAGCACAGAGAGACTACAGCATCAATTAGGTGTTCACTTTTAATTGCCCTCGCATCATGCGCACCTAAAACCACATGCTGCAGCTGCAGCTGTGTTGGTTTCCAGTATTAAAGCTTTGTTAGCTGAATAGTGATCCTCGGCATGGTCGACCTTCTCACTCCTGCATAAAAGAGCTGAGCACTGGCAGAAAAGGCTGCGTGGATTTACTGCTAGGCGATGAGGCTGCAGTTTAATTGCAAAAACAGTGGAGTCTGGATCAATGTTAATTCAGGATTAATGAGTGATTTCATCGATTTTACCATTGATGATCAGAATACAGGGTTGACACTGATATTGATTGTATTGCAATGGAAATTGATTATTCGAGACAGCGATTTATATTGATCAGAACACCTTGTATGGGCACGTGTATAGGCACCTGAACTTTTCATCCAGAATATTCATTTGTGAAATCTAATTGATTGCAAATGTGATTCTTTTAACAATGGTTTTGTGTGTGTGTGTATATATATATATATATATATATATATATATGCTTTAGATATATTGTATAGATGTAGGTGTATGCACGAGTGCGACAGAGTGGGCCTGAAAAATAAGTGTAATTTGTTTTCTGTGACAGTCCTTGGGTCCAGTCAGGTGCTCTGCTGTCTCGTGGACACCAATCATATTAAGGAAAAAAAAAACCATGTTTGTTATTTTTTTAAACAGTCAAATGTAACTATATTTCTGCTTTGGCAGACAGCATGTCACAGGCAGAGACACTGAAAAAGAGTGAGGGAGCGAGAGGGAAAGGAAATAAGGGATGAAGGTCGAGAACAAAGTTCATCTCAATTATGAATTTCAGGAGATTTTCTTTACATTTTGCGGTCGCTCTGGTACAAAAGTACTCGGGATTGGGGTCAAAGAGAAATTTGGGCTCTTTCTTTAATGCCAATTAATAATTCACAGCTGAAAAGGCGTCTGGTTTGACAAGTTTTGTATGAGGTACTGTAGAGTCAGTGAGAAAGAAAGAATGTGAGGAACAGTGGCTAGTTTCTGCGTGCGGGTCAAGGAGAGATTTAATGAGTCATTTGCTTCTCATTATTCAGGATAATAATTAACTCTGTGTGTGTGTGTGTCTGTACTTGTCCAGCTATCATAGTGAGCACCAGCTTGAGTTTTAGAGCATTGGCATGAGGACATTTTGGAAAGCAGAGGACGTTTTGGGTTGTTACCACATTGTGATAGTTGTTGAAAAGCATGTTTGATATTGAAGACTTTAGGCTTTATGTTTATGTTAATATAAGAAAACACATTAAATCTATGTCTAAGAATATCCTCAGCAAGATAACCATTAAGTATTGTCATAAAGTCATTCATAGTGGGCTTGTCCACCTTTTTCCCTCAAACTGATTATGTTTTATAAGTTACTACACTTGTCATCAATTAATATGTTGTGATACTACATGCAACAAGTCATGGAAAAAACTTCCATAGCCTAAAGCAGTGTCTTCTAATTACTTTTAGGTATTTTTGTTTAACAAATAACTTAAACAGTTAATTGACTTTTGAACTTTATTTTATTTTAAATCACCTGTCAAACTCAAGCTATCAGTCTCATTCCCCATCTTTCTTTTTTTTCCCGTACCATCATTTTCTCACTCCCTCTATCATTTATCTCCACTAAACTTGTCAAACACGCACATGCGCGCACAGGTTTGAGCATGTACCTGCAGTGGGTGTGCTGTTGATTACCATAATTAACACGGTTATGTTAATTGTAGCAAGTTAATTTTGCTGATGGAACACATTTATAAAGGTGAACTTTATGGACAGTTAGCTATGGTTTCAAGGTACAGTGTGTGTCCATGCTTTTCTATTTGCATCCTGTTTGCATCATACTTTATATATGTGAGGATATGTGCACATTAGTGGCTGACAATCAGTTCAAATCAGGTTTAAATTGTGGAAAATGATTTATTTTGCAGGACACGTGCTGACAAAGACACAGCAAGTGGTGTCGAAACCAGAAGCTGAACGTACACACAAACACACAAAGTGTCAGTGGCCGGCCAGAAAAGCAAATGCTGCATATAGCTTATCTGATTATAAGCAGGGTTAGATAGAGGACTCTGCATTAGAGGGAGTGTTGAAGAGACATGCAGATCAGACTGATAAATAGTTTAACTAAAATGTGGCATTTCAGTAGCTCCACAGTCTAAAAACCATGTTACTGTGACCTCCATCTGGCCAAGAACATTCATCATTTGTCCCTCCCTGCATGTATTTCTGTTGTTTTTCTACTGTTTAAGAAAATATGAACATGAGAACTGAAACTGGATGACACAATTCATATGCGGCATAATGAGCTTTCCGAAGATGTAGCTCGAAGGCGGAATAAACAAAAAAGTAGTTAAGTTTGCAGTCTTATGTCATCGAGAGAGGAAGGGCTCTGGCACCTATTTGCCGAAACAGGCTCTGTGAACATAAGTAGCGTAATAATCCTGTTGCATACGTTCACTTATTTCTTATCTTTTTATTTATGTCACATTGTATGCCTTCGTATTTGGCTTATTTATCAGTAAAATTGCTTTCAAGGTTGAATTATTTTAAAACAGTTTAAACAAACACGGTAATGGAAACCAGTTTTTCATGCAACAAATTGGCTCTTTGTCCTGTCTGCTGGCATATGGGGCTATTTATGACGGAATTGTTTTTCTTGTATTGTGATGTGAATGATGTGGGTGTTCAGTAATGGGATTTTAAACCACGATTTACCTGTCTTTAAGGCACATTAAAGTCATTAGATGGAGATAATCAGAATGCATGTAACTGTTAATGGTTGGACAGCTGCAAGACAATTAGATCTGACCATAGGTAGTTAAAATGTTTATCACTTTATAACGCATTAATCTCAATATGTAAATCCCTCTGAAGTGGACAAATATGAGGAGAAGCTTCTTAGCCACACATATTCTAATATTTCAAAGTGTTTCTAGCATTAACCAGTCAGTATGCTGGCAAGGCCTGCATTTGATGTCAAAGTAATGCTTTGATCACACTGGGACTTATCTACAGCTTCTCATCCAGTTCTGTCTCATCCTCTCTTGTTCTCTCCTTCCTTCTTTCCTCAGTCCTCATCTTCCTCCCCTTCCTTTCCCTCTTTACTTATCTCCCTTCTCCTGTCCTCCACATTTCATTCTCCTCCTGTCCCCTTCAGTATACCTCAGCCCCCTCACCCCCACCTGTATTTATTCCCACTGTGCTTCAAATGAACACAAGTGTTACTCTCTGAAAAATTTCCAAAAATAAACCCGGCCTGGAGAAATGTATTACATAGAGTTTTTTCTCCCTTATATACAACATATAGCAGCTTTCTGTGTAATTTAACATGATTGCTAAATTATGCACCATATTAGAATGCATGAATGATACTTTTTTCCTAGCTGCATAATTTGTGAGTTCACTAAATGAGCCAATCTCGCAGAACCCTGAATTTCTTCGGAATCCTTGCAGAGATACTGCGATCTGAGAGGCGAAGGTGTGTCTGTTTTCTGTGCACATCCACTCACACCGGTGCCACAGAAGAATCCATGAGATTAGATTAACTAGGTAAAATCTACATTTTACCAGCTTTGGTTTGATGGTGTCACGCCAGATGATGGCTCACTGACACGCACATAAAAAGACATGGGGGAAAAAACGAGATAACAGTGTACATGTGACGCTGACACATACTGTTGTACTAAGCCTATAGAGAAAAACAAAACCCAGTTTTCTTTTCTACAAGACAGCATTACTGCAAGCTTGACCTCTTTAGCATAATAAATTCAAATTCAAATTCAAATTTTATTTGTCAAGTACACAGTCATACACAGTTCGATATGCAGTGAAATGCTTGGACAACTGCTCGTGACCTAAAGAAAACAAAAAAGGAAAAGGCTATGAATAAGATAGGAAATAAATATGAAAAATTAAAAAGGGTAAATTTAACTAGGAAGGAATAAAATATAAATTAAGGTTAAAAATGAAATAACTGTACAACACAAATTAGAA
>NW_005187455.1:750573-799957 GCF_000239375.1 Pundamilia nyererei
CGGGACAGGAACAATGATGGACTCTTTGAAGCATGTGGGGATCACCGACTTTGTTTTATTTGCCGTTCTTTCTCTGTCATTACTTTTGGCTAAAACCCTGCATTCCTTCTTTGCATTTTTACTCATTTTTTTCTGTCCCTCCCCTTCTTTCTTAAGGTCCTCCACCCCTTTGCTATACTTTCTCTCCTTTTTCCTCTCCCTTTCCCTAGCCATGCTTCATTGACCGTGACACGTATAATAGTGTAATATGATTGAATATGACTGCAGCTTCTTCATTGGACACTATTAATTTCACTTTTTTCCATTCGACTGGTTTGACTTCAGTATATTCCCTCCCCGCTCCATGCCTTAATCCCTGACCATGGGTCAGTTTTATAGAGCAACATCATTTTTTTTTCCTGTCATCTCTCCTTGTAAGTTTTCATTTTTATTCCTCTCTTCTTTTACCTGTCTCCCCTCATCTAAATAGTTTACATTCCTCATCCTCTGACTTTCGTTAGCTCTCTCTTATACTTTCTGTTTAGTTGTGCTGTGACTGCATTGACCTTTTCAGTGAAAAGAGAAGCGGTGAGCAAAATGCATTGCCACTTCTAGGACTGACTAATTGTTATTGCGCTATAGAAGGCCATAGCTATATATAGGGAAAGGTACAAGGACTGATATGAGGCAGATCCTCTTCTATTCAGTCACTGACACTTTTTCTTCACACTTCCACTAATCCCTGTGATAGTGCGTTATTCTACAGTGACACATTAATCCTACTTTATTGTCAGCACTGCTTTGGCTTATGTTAAAGTTAAGAGAAATTAAACATTCGCTTAAATTCTCTTCATGTTTAAAGAACCCATAGAACCTTGTTTTCATTATCCTCCTATGCAGTACTTTTCACAGGTTGGAGATTTTTACATTTAACCCAATATTTACACCTCTAAATATTTAACATTTGTTATTAGATGTTTAATATTCCTTGTATTTTTAAATGATCTTGCAAAATGGCAGTGGTCGTCATTACCACTACACCCAGTTGAGGTTATTTTTAAATCCAGTGAAGTAGCAGTTCCTCGGGGCCATTATCAACTATTGCGCTTTCAGTGTTTATGTGGAATGACATCACATTTGTCACAGCCATGTTTATTTTTATTGTGATATCGTGAAAGCAAATGTCATCAACATTGTTTAGATTCTAGTGGCCACGTTGAGCAAACAAGGTCACCATGTATGTGTGAGCGTTAGTCCAATGTGTCCATGCATGTGAGTTTTTTTCAGATATTATTGCTAAAGCTGACCACACAAGGTCACACACCCTCTGCACGTTCGTGTGCCCATGCCCTTGCACCTGAGTATCACCATCAGCAACAAATAAAAGTCATTTCAGGCAGTCTGTCTGCATGAGCCCATGTCATCTGAAGGTGCAAGGTCACTCAGTGCTCAAACGTCATATGCAAGGCTCAGTGTGGGTGTAAGTCTAAGCAAGCATCTCACTTTACTCTTATCTTTACAGGAACCAGATGACTCCAAAGGCACAGAAAGACTTAAAAAATTCCAGACAAGGTTGAAGCTTTGAACAAAGTCTTCTGAGATTGTTGAAGTAATGTAGCATTAGGTTGAGTGGTGAAGGATACTGTGTGTATTAGGAGTCAAAGTGGATGTAGTCTGCATAAAAGTCCCTGCAAATAGACTGTAATAACAGTATATTTGCGAGTGTGTGTGTGTCTGTGCTTGTGCTGGAGGGCAGGCATACAGCGGTACAGATCACTCAATGTATAAACAGATGTTTTGACCTTTGTATATAAGGAAATACTACCGATGTTTTATTCACTGAGCATGTTTATATTTTACTCAACCAGACGATGCACCAATCTTTAAGCTCTGTTTAGCGCAAAAAGAGCTGAATGTCATCTGGTTTCATTCTCAAGATGAAAAGAAGTATATCAAAGGAAATATCTGGCTGTGAAATTTTGAAGTGAAAAATAACCTTCTTATTTATTAGGATTTCCATTTTTCGCTCGCTTTTATTCATATTTCAGGTGGAGTAACTTTAACACCTTCATTCAAAACAATTTACTTTAGCAGGTTCAGGTACTTAAGGACACTTTTTGAGTTTCATAAAGGGGTTTTACAGTCCTCAAGGATACAATGGAATTTCAAATATAATGTAGAATGAATAAGAATGAATTGTTTAAGTTGTTTCCACAGAATTTATACAGTGATTTTGTTATGTTCTATGCAAATGCATGTCTTACTTTATCTCTTTGCCTCTCTGGGAATGTTTGACTGTCAGTATAAATTTCAAAAAGATCAGCTACTACAACAAACATCAGTTTGGGAGAAGTTTAGCAAAAGGGACTGCTCTTGAGGAGTCGTCCAGATTGTTGGGATACGTATGGGTGTCTTTGCCTTGAGGGAACTTTGAGAACCAACAGTGTAGGCTTATTGAGGTATGTTGTTCTGAGCTGTTGTTCAGTTCGGAACAACAAAGGTCTCTCTGTGTTAACCTGAAGAAATAAGGGAGGGGACTTGGCTTCACCAACCATGTAGGAATGAAAAACAAAAAAGGGGTGGGGGTTACTATACTGAGAATAGAGGCAGAGAAAAGAGGGGATCTTTTAGCATGGGAGGATGTTTTGGCACAATGACCCTTGTGTCTTCCAGTCTGTCACAGAGTCAAGTGGTTTGTGGGTAATGGGTGGGATATATGAGTCAGAGTGGTAATAAGGGTCATTACACATGCATGGTAGATGTAATGGTCCGCAACACTGCTGATCAATTTCTACTGCTTACCTCCACCCTCAGTTTCTGTCTACTCGTTCATCTTTATAGAGTCGATTCCAAATTAAGTCATTATTTGAAAAATACGGGTATAGATGGTATATATGTTCAAGCCAAGCAACTAGACTCTACTAATATGGTATGACTGATTGATGTCATGTTCAAATGAAGCCTTAAGGCCAAATCGATCAGGAAGCAAACTATACTGCAAAATATACTCAGGCTTATTGTTCTAGAACTTGTTCTAGAAATTAGAAATGTTTCGAATTTCTAATTTTATTCCATGTTAAGCGCAACCGACACTGAGCAACTGACATGAGAGAATAACTGGCTATTAAATATTAATGAAGATTGTGGCTATCTCGAGGCCTTTACGAGTTTAATGATGCACATGCATCTTTGAAAATAAATCCATCTTCACACATTATCATTATGAATAAAAACGGCTTCAAAGATCTAAACTCACTAATGACTTCTAGGTGAACAGATCATGACCTGCCTTTGAGGCAAAGTTTTCAGCCTGTAAGGTCTCCATGGGCTAATTTGAATGTAAACAGTGTGCGTCAGTCACTGGATAAATACGATGGGGGGAGTACATCCAAGGCTGAAGGGTGGTCTTTAAAGGCTTAGTGATATCCACTAAGACCTTATGTTCTGCCCCTTGCCTCCTCAATAGTGCAAAGCTAATCTGGGGCTGCTTAGGGCTGCTTTTTTCGTCTGTTGGGGTGACCATCTCCCTCCCTCCGTCTCCCTCGCTTTTCCATTTCAACCTAAGAGACTCAGCGTCTCGCTCAAGGACACTCCCGACTGGGCACATGCTTGCTGATGCACATGTATTGCAGTGAAAGAAGTGTTCACCTTTGAGCCAGGAATTCATCTGTCAAACCACTTGGCAAAAGCCTGCTGTTAGTGCACAGAGGTCTGTTTATTCTGTCTTCCTCTCTGTGCACACTGTGGAATACAGGTAATGTCTCCCAATTACTACACACTGAATCTTTTTAAATCACTGAGTCAGATAGTTCCAAGGCACTACAACAATACTCTTTCATTTGATTTGAGAATGATCCAAGAATATGTTATTCCAATGAAAATATTCCTTCTTATCCCCCCTCACTGGTTCATCGGGGTCACGGTGTCAGATGTTGGACAATAGGACAGCTGTATCCAGATCAGCTAAAGAGCCACAAACCCCTGGGGGTGGGATTAAGCCAATTAGTAGCTGTCAATCACTATGGCGTATCATGGACAGCTAAATCAATACTTGGATGAATGGGGAGAAGGAGGGTGTGGGAGAAGGTGGGACAGACACATGCATAGAGGCTGACGGTGAGAGATGCTGGGTGTGTGGATAAACTAAGCAGCAAATGTGGTAGGATGGAGGTATAAAAAGGTGGAGAAAGAAAAGTGAGAGGGATAATAGAGATTGGAAGCATTTGTGGACTGAAAAGGGATGGATATAGTATTGGGAAGGACACAACTCTGGAACACTAGTGTTCATTTTTTGAACTGATTTACAATGCAGAAAATTAAAGAAATTCAGGGACCGTGTAAGATATTGTTACTCATGAAATAATTGGGATAAAACACTGGGAATGATTGCTGCAGTACAGATAAATGTATATAAGAAACAAAAAGATGGATCCATGAAAGAAAACTGCAAAAATGATTGTTGTGGAAATGAAAGGGGCTAATGCAGAGAATATCCAGGGAGATAAATAAAGACATGCGCCACAATAAAGCCTAGTCTCCACTCAAAACCCCAAGAGATGCAAAAAAAAAAGAAAAGAAAAGAAAGAAAAAAGAATAGGTGTGCAAATCAGTACCGCCTCCCGTTTTCCATCTTTTCTGATCATCACTCTCTGTGTCCCATCTGTTTTGATTTCACCTATTTGTGGGTGTGTGCTCTGTATTCCAAAGAGGTTTGCAGGAGACACACAATTTGTTTATCATGGCTGGGGACATCAGAAGATCCCATCTCCTTCTGACAGCTGAAAGACGGGGGAAAAGGCCCCAGCAGAGAATCAATAGACCTCAGAGAAAGAATGACAGGCAGAGAGAGAGGAGGTGGAGGATGTAATGGGAATACGGGGGAAGGGGTGGTGGGGTGGGGGCGAGAAATGATGCAAAAAATGAGAGGAAATGAGAAAAGCGAGGAAATGGAGATGCAGATGGTTAATAAAAAAAACATGCCATGATATTCAAGCAAGGTTTGGGAATGATATGAAGGATGCATCTACGCAGTCTAAAGCCTGTTCAGTCAATTAAGTCAAGAGAGACGAAAGAATCAAGAAAATAATGATAGACTAGCATGAAGGACGAGACATGAAGAGGAGTGGAAAAGGAAGGATGACGATATTAATAAAAAACTTTTTTTTTCTTTTTGCACATCTGTCAGATCCAGAATATAATGAAATAATTGTGAATGGGTATGCTTTCACTACTAAAAAGCTGCTGTTCCTTTTTACATTTTCAGCTGATTGAGCGAAAAGTGAATGGACTGTAGAGTTAGACTATAGGGCTGCATTGATAGAAAAGGGATGGGGCGGAAGAGGAGAGGAACTGAAGAGGAGATGGATAGGGAAGGGGAAGAGAGGCAGAATAAAGGGAAGGATGAGAAGATGGTTTACAAACAACCAAACAAATTGAAGATGAGGGAGCAAGAGAGGGGTAAGAATGGAGCATGCCAGAGATACAATGATAACAAAAACACAAATGGAACAAAAATGGAGTGAAGAGGAGGCTTTTAAAAGCAATAACGATGAATACAAGGATGGGAAAGGAAAACTGCAAGATTAGGAGAGGGGTTGGAGGGGGTTCTATAAAAGAAAACAAATGAATAAAAGGCCAGATGAGTGAGAAAGGGGGAAGGGGAAACGAGAAGATGAGATAAAGGAAACATGGAAGCAAAACAATAAGAAGAGGATGTTGTTGCATGAATATGGAGCTCGGAACATCTGGTGTGACTTTCAAAAAGTTCTACGGCCTTTTGAATGTGTGTGTGTGTGTGTGTGTGAGACAGAAGTATATTAGGTGGGGGGGTTTTTAGTCTAAAGCAGCCATGCACATAGAGGCACACCGAGCAAGCCTGCCATACTCACTCATATACGCCTGGATGGATACAGAAAGAGAGATCAAAGCATTAAGAAAGGAGAAGGCTGGCTAGGAGACAAAAGAGATGCTAGATGGGAAGAGAGATGGATGGAAAGAAGGGACAAAAATAGGGAGGAGAAGGACAGATGGAGGGGAGGAGTGGGAGAGAGATGGGGAGGGAAGGGGTTTTGGTAGAGAATTTATTTTTTTATTTTTCTGATTGATTTACCTTAGTCTCCAAGGCCACCGAGTCATGTAATCATCGGAAGGATTTTTGATCGTTCGTCTTTATGGAAGAGATGTGTCATTTCATCATTTCATTCATGTGTCTGCTTGGAGGTGCACACACAGGCTGTATTTTCCTTCTCTGACATTTAAAAAAATAGTACTCATCACAACTCTCAGATCTTCATAGAAATACTCTCTTTTTATAATAAAGTTGAAACATTTTAAACAATTTAATGCTTTCTGGTCTTAATTTCCCCATTTTTGGTTATTGTTGTTGTTTAGTTTTTTTAATAACCCTTGAGAGTTGGCATTACGTGTTCTTTTCGTCATTCATTTTGTCCTTTAGTAAATTATATATTTTATTATATTGAATTCAAAAACTTCACAAGTGATATTTTTCCGCCTGTTTTCACTCTTATGGAAGCACTGAATAATTCATGTAGCATATTGTTCTAACTTTTGAAGGACAAAATACTCATCGTTTGTTGCTTTCATTTTGAAACCTTGTCCATCTGTTGTATATCTTAAAACCAAAAAACTATCTTTGATAAAAAAAAAAAACATTTTCTAAAACAGATTCCTTAGTTTTTGAAAATTTCTACCCTTTTTTTTAACCCTTCTTCAAAAGTGTATTCTTCCTGGTCCTTGACATCTTAACAAGCATATTTTCCGCCTGTTTTAACCCTTAAGGAGGGGCTGAATAATTCATTGGGTACTGCTCCCTCTAGTTTTGCTAACGGGTCAGTCACAAAGCCATACATTTGTAAATGAGGGTAATCTACCTCTATGAAGCTGTGTGCATGTGTATGTGTGAGTGTTGTGTGTTTAGACGGGTCAGGCTTTAAGACAAGGAACGTTTTGTCCGATAAGAATTGTGTGTGTGTGTGTGATGGGGGGGTGGGGTGGGGGGTTGTGTGTAAGTGTGTGTTAGCTGTTGAGTGCTGAGGGCTGCCGGGATTTGTAGCTATGCTACCACAATGCCCCTTTCATCCGAAGAACCATCTGATTGTGTGTGTACGCGCTCGTGCGTGTGTCCATGTGTGAGGGAGTGATTTTTGTAGGCCTCTTTTCTGTGTGATCTCTTTATTTGTCCAGAACAATAAAAGATGGAAGCCTGAAGGCACAGACACTAATAGAGAAAGGAAAGACACAGACACACAGCAGGAGGAGAGGCAGGCAGACAGAAGCATGACTTAGATATACTGAGGTGTGTAATTCAGGTCACTGGTATGGCCTAAACACACATAATTTTAATCGCAATATGTGATATACATGATATCTGCTTCCTTATCTCACCTGAAACTCAGCTGTCTTTAAATGAAAGTGTTACAGTGTGTGAAAGATCTAATATCAAAGCTTTTCTATTCATCAGAGGAACTACACAATCTCGGAGAATGCTCTGGGGAAAAAACAAAAAATCGTGTCCAGAGTGTGTGTTTTACACGGAACTGACACTCACAGCAATAAAAAAATATTGTAAAATTCATAGATTACAAACATCAGCAGCATTGAGTACTGAGAAGTGTAGTGAGTCAGAGCCACAGGAGGGAAATGAGAGCAACGCAGTGAAGTAGAAAAGCTTTTAGCTGCGAGATAAGAGCATATTAGGGCAAATACAGGTGGGAAAAGACGGGGCTGAAACGCTTTATTAGTTCTTGATGAGGCGGGTTTTCAACCAACAAGAATGAGTGACGAATGAAATGAATGACTGGAGATGTGACTGGAAAGGTTATTTCTACATCCGTGAAGCTAAAGAAAGATTTGACTTAAACCGCATCTACTCAAAATTATATATAGCTTTTTTAATAGCTACTAATCAGAATTTTCCATATAATTTTGGAACAGGAATGGAAGAAATATACGTAAGGGGAAGAGGAGGAGAGAGAAACAAAAATACATAAAATGAGGAAGGAAAGGGTGGACTACAGAAATGGAAAAGAGAAGAGACAAAGAATAGAATGATGCAAAAAAGGAACAAAGTGCAGGCGTTGCTTGATCACTGGCCATCTAAGTGTGGTGTGTGTATTTCAAGTTTCCAAGTTACCAACACCTCTGTTGAGGCAAACCAAGCCTGACAGCAATCACACACTCATACTACCTGCTTTGAGCTTTGAGGGGATGCCATTTTGACTTTTTTTTCTTTCCGTTTCTTTTTTTTCTTGCAGACGTGTTTTTTTTGGCCCTCTCAGACTCTAATTTGATGAGTTTTCCATGGCTGGGGCCTCCAGTTCTTCAACTTGCATGAGCGTGTGTGTGGTTTTGGATAACGATCAAGCTATTTTTGGCATTCCTGATTGGTTGGACATGCTAAGAAAAGTCTGGGTTTATTCACCACCACTGTTTCTCATATTTCATACAGTCTGTTGATTTCTTGAAATCTTACCTCTCCACTTACCTACTTTTAGACTCAAAATATAACCATACACAGTGCGGTGAAAGAAGTGGCCTTTGCTTTTAATAAATGATCGATGGAACCGATTGAAGCACATACAATATGAGTAAGAAAAAAAATACTTTTAGACCTTAATTAATACCTTAAAGATAACGGAGCACTGTCCTCATCTGCATTCAGTCACTGCTGTGCAAAGTGCATCATGTGCACCATCACTCAAATGTGAACAGAAGTCCAGAATCTTCAAGATTTCAGTGATACAGAGGCAAACTTCAAACTGATGAATAGAGTCAGGGAAAGCCTTTATGAGAAGTTTTTAAATGCCAACTCTAATGTCACCTAATTAGATTTTTGCTCTCAGCAGATCATTTGCCTTTTCAACATGCCTTAAAGAAACAATGAAGGTTTGTGCAAGACTGACCTATTGGTCACCTTGGCTGCTACACAATAAGAACAATCTAATCGATGCTCCTCCAGAGTTCACAATAGCAGTACAACAAAACACATAGAAATTAGAATGTAGCTAAACTTTAGAAAAACAAAAACCTTTGAGTTCACCTGGCCAAAGAGCTGGAACTTAATGGACACTGAAATTTATTATGTCAGTAATAACAGGAGAGTGTGGGTGGTCTTGCAGGAGGCGGGCTATCGTTATGGAAACAGTGGTTGGTTAAGACTTCCTACCAATTCATATTAGTGAAGGGTTGCTATTAAAGACAAAGCTATAAAGTAGGAAAGAGCTTGGTGTGTGAGAGATGTCACTCATTTACATAACACTACTGCAGTCAAAGGGACACTTATTTTAATAGTACGTCTGTGTGTGTGGGTGGGTGTGTGGGTGTGTGTGTGCCAGACCCGCAGGGAGACACAGTAGGAGGTTAGAGAATACAACACACACAAATAGTAAATGGGTAACAAATGAGTTGACTGTGATGTAAATGGTTGTCCTTTTCATGGCCTTTTTTATGTCTGTTTGTTCCTGTTGAACAGTCAGGAGCAGCTCACCCTGTTCCCCCTGTCATTCAACCTTTACCCTCCACAGTGACAGAGAAGAAGCCAGACTGTCTGCATTACAAAGCATGTGAATGTGTGTCTAAATATGAACAGTCTTTTCTATTTGAATTCTTTGTTTGGTCACCTAGTGTATTGCAACACATCAGAAAAGGGAACTTCGTGTTGTATCGAAATACAGTGGGATGCGCATTTGAACAGAGGTTGACTGTTTGGAGAAAGCCCTACTGCCCTGCACCTGTACAACCAAATTCTAAATAAAAGATTAGCCATAGATGTGACAAGTGTAGAAAACTGATGCTTTCATTGCTGTGTTGGCGAATTATTTGAGAACTGGAGCTGCTCTTGTAGAATTATGCTGAAGTTTGGGCTTTTTAATGAAATGGCAAATCACTTTATAGAATTATAAACTATGTTTTTAATGCAAACAATGGGATCAGCTACTGGCTCGTTTTAAGGTAGGGTTTGCAGCATATTGTACATCAGTATTTGGTAGGAGATCAGGCAGAGATGTGAATAGATAGGTATTGCATATGGATGTCATCATACCTACTTGCACTCACAGGTAATGATGCTTCTCCCCTTATCTTTGTCTTTGTGTGTGTCAGAAAAGTACGACACAGGAAGACAAAGTCGCCTTGTTCTACACATATAAAACATTTCAAAAGCGTTTGTACACTCACCACAAAGGGACCAGAGAAAACAGTAAGGTGTGAGTGTGTGTGTGTATGCGTGTGTGTGTGGGAGTGTGGAGGTGTATGAGTAGCACAGACAGAGAGCTGAAGTTTTGAGTCACATTAAAAAAGCCAGCGTTTGTAATTATGGTGTCCTTGGAGGAGCTATTGGATGGCTCTCTGCTGTTTTTTCCTTTAATTGTTTCACTTTTCCTATACTTGCGTCACATCTACTTCACGCACACACACATGCACACACAGCAAGTTAACGGTGAGGCCATGTTATTCATCATCACAAGGCCAGAAAAATGACAACTAAAAATAACTGCCAGTTATTGCTGTGATGTTCTGCAACCAGTTTTATTGACTCTTCCTTGGGTGGTTACATCATTCTGATCTGCAGTTCAGCAACTTTAATCCAAAAAGAGTGCATAACCTGGGTGTTTGAGCACATCCGTATGGATACAATGCTACTAGACAGTTTTTTATTTCACTTTGTGCATGTTTCAGTCTCTGTTTTTAATACAAGTAACACTGTCTCAGCTCTTGGCATGTCCTCCAGGTGTTGGCTATTATCATGGCTACAAGCTGTCCACTGGCTGGATTGATTAGAAGACGACTGAACTAGGCTTTTGTTTTAAGACTACAGTGGAGCAAGAACAGCTTTGGGGATTTAAAATACCTCAAGCTCTAAAATAGCTCCAAAACAATCGGCAGGTCCCCAGAAAATTACATGGGATTGCAAAATATGGAGTGAATGTCCTTTAATTCTCTATTACTAGAGGCTGAAAACTCTTCATGCTCTAACACATTGTGAAAGAAAACTTTTCTCCAAATTAATTTCATTTATTAAATGTTTTACAGCATTTTTCACCTGTCTAGATGAGAATTTTTCAGTCGTCTATTGTGAAGCAATTTCTTTCCTAAGCGAACATTATTCTAACTACATTTCACTTGCCTAAAGCAGCCATATCAAATAAAATATTGGCTACCTTACTATTAGAGATTACACTCTAATGAGCTATATAGGTCTATGTAAAACCACTGAGGTAGAGCACGGAGAAAATTAGTTTCTTTGTGTGTCTCGGTGACTCCTCATCAGAATTCAGTGTCACTTCCTAACTGACACAGATAAATAACAGCCTTAATATCAGTATCTTGCTTGAAAATGCTTGGACATGTAGGAGTGTGAACCCACTGTGAACCTCCCTTAGATTGGTTTGATCTCTGGTCCTGTCCCTCCATAATCAACCTCTAATACTTCAAGCTCAGTCAGTTCCTGAAAGGGCTTCATTTCAAAAGGTTGTAGATCAGCACAAGCTATCAGGGATCCTAGAGGCCACCGCTAACTCGCTAATAATCTCACCGTTGTCTTTTAGCAAAGGTATAGATCCAAACATGCACAATTATTTTGTAAGAAGGAAACTGGCATGTTAATCATGCACTTTTTTATGATACCAGGCTGCCAGCTAATGTCACAATTACCCTTAAGATCTGGTCTAATGGCCCACTAAAAATAGATAGTTTTGCTTGGAAACGTAGGAGTGGGAGGAACAGGTGTTTACCCTCCTAGTGTGTTTTGTCCTGATTTTCATTTCCATAGCACAACCTCTCTGTGCTTATCTAGGGCCCAGGACACACCCAGGATCTCTGCTCGCTCTTCCCCCTCTTTATCTTTCACTCTCTCCCTGGATCCCCTGAGGCTGTTTAGAAGGGATCTGTGACAGATTCTACTGTGTGTGCGCGCGTGTAGCACTAGTAGCTCTAGTAGTAATGACAAGCAGATGGGGTTATTCATCACCAGCCAAGTCTCTGCAAGCAAAGCAACCATCCCTCTCTCTCTCTTACTCTCTATCCATCTATTTATCTAACTGATGTGTCTGAATAATGACAGATAAAAGAAAATCCTCTTTACTTTACTCCTAAGCTCTTTATATTCTTTGTTCGTCTTACACGACCTTCTGCGGTCGCAGGAGTATTCTCAGTCCACTGCAGTTCTCAACATTACTTTTTTGTGTGCTGTTTAAAATCAATTATAAACTCAGTCAATTCCACAGTCACGTGGTTGTAAACTGTAAATTAGGTTTATTATATGCAAAATCCATATGGGACAACTTAAGAAATAATTGTGAAACATATTTTGTATGTGTGTACATCCAAATCAGAGCTCGCACACCTTCTCACGCTGTCCATCTCAAACACACATTTGCACAGTTGTCCTTGCAAATAGGTCAACTGCTTTTGTTGACCACAACCATTTATTGCATCACGGCTATAAAACTACAAAATTGCACATTTTCTCACACAAATGCACGCACATACACACACTCAGTTACGCACATTCATAAGTTTAAAAAAACCTCCCACACATAGCAATGTACACTTACATGCTTCAGGGCTGCCACAGCTCCATTATTTTTCTGAAGTGCTTTTCAGTTCCATGGCTGGTGCTTGAGGGAGTGTGTGTATGTTTGAATGTGTGTGAGATTGTATGATACTGTGATGGGTGCTGGGTGTGTGCGTTGCTTGACAAAGATTGTGACATAAACCATTTATAGTGCTGCCCTAGTGTTTGAGTGCGTGATTGCTATTGACATTAAATCCTGTGTTCGGGTTAGTTTGGCACAGGGCACATGGAATGATGAGATTGTTTTTTAATGGGAGAGGAGAGGAGAGAAACTATGATTAGAGTTGGGCAGAGGGCGTTAGGACAGAAAACAATTTCCTGTATTTTGCTTTGAAGTGAGAAAAAAAAAAAGACGTTTCCCATGTGCAAACTATGCATTTGCAAAAAACGTCCTACTTGCCACGGTGCATTTAAAAGAGACGATGATACATATTTACTTGTCTAAGCAAAGGTAGGCTTACACCTGCTGCATCACCATGTGTAGATAGCTTCAGGTTCCCATTAACATTACAGATGGATAACTGGCAGTTAAATTTCCAGACAGAAGAGAAACATGACCAAGTGTTGACGTGAGGCAGTATAATAGCAGCCAATTAAGTGGAAAAATATTTGACACTTGCAGGGTGTTTGGACCTGGCCTGTAGCCTTTTGATCAGGCAAATAAGAAAAAAAAAAGAAAATAATTAAAAGCAGTGCAGGATAAAGCTGAAGGACACACGCAAACTGAAAGCAAATCTACCTCGTACACAAAGTCTTGATTTGGGCTGCATGGTGCAGCAAAATGAGTCTTTGACTTCAAATTGCCCTGCTGTTATCTGTTTTATTCCAACAGAAAACACATCAGCTGGATATTTGGGAGCAATGAAAGTTGGGACCTAAAATTTAAAAATTGAAGAGGGTCTTTTATAGCTTTTCTATATATAGCTACAATACTCAGTGTCCATATTAAACACGACCAACGTTGTAACCACAACTCATCTGCTGTTTAAATGTTTTTATTTCTGAAGAGGGGCAGTCGTATCAGAAGAAATGTGGCTTAAAGGAAAAATGGCCCTAAAGAATGAAGAGCTGAAATGGCTTGTTTCAGATGATGAACTGAGATATCCCAAGTTCTCACTCGATACAA
The DNA here is from genome assembly GCF_000239375.1 of Pundamilia nyererei. Lineage (NCBI taxonomy): Eukaryota > Metazoa > Chordata > Actinopteri > Cichliformes > Cichlidae > Pundamilia > Pundamilia nyererei. The sequence continues at coordinate 764,271 of NW_005187455.1, forward strand.
TAAACTATTCATTATATGTGAATAAGTTTGGGCATAACTCAGTGATATCTCAGTGGTTTAAATGTAATTTTTTTTCGGGCAATCTCTTTATATTTAAGCAGCGTTTTCAAAATGAAAAAAAAAATTTCATATGTGGCCGGAGATGCTCCATTGGCTGATGTTTTATCATTCTAGCAGCAGTTAAGGTTCTAATTGATTACAACGATCCCTATTTTCTAACTGCAGTCTCTTCATTGATCCAGTTACTGCTGCTGCTCAGCTCTCTACGAGTGATTCTCCGAGTCATTACTGCCAAGAAGACGACAGTTTCAATGTGGCTCCAAAACTGACTTTAATGCAAAACCACAATCAACTCCTCAGCAATTCTTAGGTGGAGTAAAACAAGTTGATCAAAACCCGAAGACCTGTTGGAGGTTCATCAAATTAAACACATTCAATTAATTAAAGCTATTTCTTTTAATAATGCCTATAATGTGCAAATTAATTTCATTGAGGATGAAAACATTTTCCTCTTTTGTCATACATCAAGTATCCAAAGTTTATCAATTAGTTTGCAGTGAGAAACGTGTAGATAACATGAATTGCATTAATGATTTTCTAGGGCAGATTATATGTGCAGTTTATATAATAATTGGAGAATAGAATACAAAGGTGTGAGATCGAAGTCACATATTCCCCCGGCATTAGCATTATGTTCTCATGTTCTGATACTTTACCTTGAAATCAATTTCATGTTCAGTTACAGTGTGTGTCCTCTAACAGAGGTCATAACCTCTACCTGCTGACTGCATCTCTTTTCCTAAATTAAAAGACTGCATCATATTACATGCAGATCCCCAACACACATACACAAATTGAAAACTAAGTGCACACACCACATCGTATTACCTGTATAAGGACAGCGCAAAGAAACTCAATAGGCTTTTAACAATCATTCAGCCTGGACAGGAGGGCTTACTATAGGTATACCAACTAGATCTGATAGCACATACAGAATGAGAGAGGCAAGAGAGATGAATCACAACTGACTTCATGGTTCAGCCTTCTGACAGGAGCTTATAGAGAATGGGGATGGGAAAGGGAAAAGAAAAAGGGTGGCCGATGAAGGAAAAATGAATAAAAATGTATCAATATGCTAAAAAAAGAGAGATACCTCAGAAGCAATGCTGTGTTGGGGTGTAGATCTACTCAGTGCATACTCAAAAAGCCAATAAAAGTAACAGCAAACAGCCTGACGAAGTAGATTTGTTTCCAGATTTACTGCACTGGAACACAGTAAACTGTCCTGTTTTAGGCTTTGATGCCTGCAGTGTGGGCAGACTAGCCAGCTTTTCTCACAGCCTCTCTAGTATCTCTCAGTGCATCCTCGCCTACAATGGGTGAACATGATTTCTGTGTTCATCATTGTGTTTTTGAATTTGTCTGATTCTAATATGCTGATTTCTGTCTTTGAGGAACTGGCTAGTCGTGTTATAGCTCTCACTGCAACTTCCAAGTTGCTTCAGTGGCACAGACATCATTATAGGAAAAGATCTGGAGGAGCAATGAAAATACTGGCATTTGCTTCCAGCACTATATTCGACAGCAGTTTGAGAACATGCCAAATTCAATTTAGTTAGGAGTTTACTGCCTGCCTCAGGTTAGAAGAAAGAGCGGGAGACAGAGGAGAAGTATTGCCAGAGATGCAGAGAAAAACAGGTAAAGTAAAGAGAAGATTGAAAGTAATCAGGAGAGATAAATGAACATCTATAAACGCCGTCCAACTCAGCTGTGCTGCAGTGAGCAGCTGAATTATAGAACAAACATCTATGCATCTAATGGTCCTTTCTCATTTCTACTACTTCTCTAGATTAGGACCAAACATAACTCAAAAATAGTGCGGGTGTGTGTATGTGTCTCTTTGAATGTATATTAGTGTCTACGTGTAGCGTTAGATATCAGTTCCACTTTACATCAGCTCGTTTTCATGTGTATGAGAGAAGAGGAGATTAAAAATAGGGGGTAGGGGTGGATGGTGGTGAATAGTATAAACTGTGTGTGTGCACACTGTGTTGAAGCATAGTATAATATGAAGTGTAAATATGTATGTTTAGGACATCGAGCTCAACGTTCAGCATGATTGATGACATAAGAATAAAGTTTTTGTTTATATGATAGAAACTGACAGGACACAATAAAAGCTCTGATGCCACCACGATACCCTGTAAACATTCAAGATAACACAATTTGTCACAGTGCAGCTCATGACTTTCCAGTTTCACCTTTCTCAGAATATTATGGTCGGGATAGTTCAATTATACGTTTTGTTGCACATTTAAAATTGGCACACACCCAGTTATACACCTGCATCTGCAACCTCTGTTTCTTTACATGCTAGATGCCTGCAAAATGAAAATTACCAATAAAAACAGGATTATGCAAGCAGGCCATCTGGTTCTGCTTGACATTATGATCAGCAGCTATTTTGAGAAATGACTGACAAAGTTTTCCCTTTCAACACACAGGGTGCGACGAGTAAGAGAGAGAAAAAAACAGATGTCATAAAAATACTTATACGTATCTTTGGTGGTAAATTAAACATGACTAAAATGACCTTAAGAAAGGAATAAACAAACGAAAACAGCACTGCTGCAAAATGAGTGAGGACTTATTTATGGCATCAAAATGACAAAAGATACAAAAGGCACAAATTCCTTCTTGCATTGATAAGCATTAATGCTGCTCATGGTTGCTCAGCTTAGCTTTCCATTACTCGGGCACGGGGTGGATATTTTTGCTGATTTATCAATGCCACAGGCTTTCAGCGGATCTTAAAATAAATGGCTAAGACGCTGTGAGCCTGGAAAATCACCAGATGTACACTAACTTTCATATCAAGCTACTTATTAAGTCTGCATGTTTTCCATGGTCTCAGCTTAGAACAGAAATCCATAAAACGTTTTGCAGCAGCTCTTTTTTCCCCTTTCGCTCCCTTGCTCTCTCCTCTCCCCAGATGCCTTTTAGAGTTGTCATTGGAGAGTGACCTGTATTATCTATCTCTGACTCTCTCTCCCCAGCTCTGTCTCTTTCTCAGTCTGAATGGAGATTTAGATAAGAGAGTCTGAGCTGCAAGAGAGTGGTCGCTGCATACCAAGAGACAGACCAAAAGAACAAGAGAGAGGCCAGAGTGGAGAGCCAGTGAGAGCCAGATTTACTGAGCCATTTGCACCTTGTTTCAAACTCATCCTGTGGCTAGAAAGCTTCATGCTTCATTGTTGTTTGTGTGTCTGTTGGCAAGCCTATACGAAAACTACCAAGCTGAATTTCATAAAATTTGGGTAAAAGGTGAAGCATGGGCAAAGGAATAACCTACATAATCAGATCAAAATCTAAAGCTTCAAAAATTGCAAACAGGGGATTTGCATTGGAGGAGGATGCAATCTCCCATCGCTCTCAAAGTACTGTTTGACTATCATCTGCAGATCACATTCCTTGTCATGAGTTAGATGCACCTTTATCTTTCATTTGCATGCATGGAAAAATTTTGCAAACAACAGCAGAATATATGATCAGAGTGATTGTGTATTCAGCTGCATGTACAAAGTTTCAGCCACTTTGCAATGTGTGGAAGTTTCTCCACATCGTAAGAGGAGTAGGTGTGAATAGGTATAAAAAATTAAGACAAATCTGTGGCACATACACATCAGGGTCACGGTAGCAATCTCAAATTTCCACATCTTCTTTGCACCCATATCTGTCACAATGCGTGCGTGTGTTTAGTAGGGGCACACTTCTTAAACAGTCTGATTCTGCATATCACACACACACACAAAGACGCACACACGGGCCACAATTTAAAATGTCCCCTAGGTGATCGATGAGGTAGTGATGGAAATGTCATCTGGTGCTAATACATTTATCATCGCTCATCCAGGCTCATGAATTTCTCCTTTTGGTATTCAATCATTTTTGCTCTTTTACCATGAGACTATTTGAATGCAGTGATTCACGGGGCTGTCTGCGGTTTTCTCTGAGGAGGCAGAATGCGCGTGCAGGCATCCAGCACTCTGACTGGACTCATTAATTAGTGGGCAGGACAATGATAGCCTGTGTTTACATGAACCCATGAGATGGAGCGGTAAATAAAAAGCTGGGTTAGGGCTGAGTATATCAGACCAGCAATCATCATAAAGAAAACAAATACCTACATGATCAAGTTAATTATGTATTTGCACACTACACAATTTCTGTGAGAAGCATTTTAGGGAACAAAAAACACAGTGATTGAATAACATATTACGTTCAAGTGTTTGCTACTTTTGCTTACTTTAAAAGTTAGTGAGGCATAAATACTTCCTTGGGTTTGAAACTGATGGAAAAGCTGACAGGCTTTTGTTGCTGTTCTGGGAGCAGAGCAATGTTCTTACTCTTCAGGGCACTGTATTGGCCAACGGAATATTTGGCGCATGACCCACAGAATCTCACATATTCTTATTTATGTTATTTACTAGTTGATTAAGTCAAAATATACTGAATGTTACACCTATAACCACCAAAGTAGGCTGACTACTAAACTATGCAGCCTTTCTTGGATGCACTTATGAGTGGCTACTGAAGGATTCTTGATGCTTGCCATTTTCAAGGCACACCGTATCTTTGTCCTGTCTTCCTCCACTTACCCCATGGGGTGTGGTGAGGCACATGGTCGCCCCTCCTTGAGCCTGGTTCTGTTAGAGGTTTCTTCCTGTTAAAAGGGAGTTTTTCCTTCCCACTGTTGCCAGATATCTGTGGATGTCATGTTGCCATATGTTTACACGTGTGATGCTGTGTCAGCCGAAGCTATATGATTGCGGTCTTTCATTTTTAAGTCAGATTTGAGGTTGGCTGATCGTTTTATATGCCACAAACAGACTTTAACGAGTAACTGCACACTGCCAAGCTGGTTTTGTGAGAGATTATCATATATTCATGCGAGTACATATTTGTGCGTGAACTTGTGCCTGAACTGCTATATGAGTAAGAGAGCGTGTCATACAATAACAAACTATCTAAATGAAAATCATTGACAAGTGAGGCAAGTCATAACTGGGTGTGCACATACATACATAAGTGGTCCAGCCATGCAGAACTGAATATGTAAAAAGCATTTTTTTCCCCCTCCTGGGTTCTTCTCCTCTTCTCTCTTGAGTTCTCTTTATCCACCACCTCTCTCTTCCTTTGCTCTTCATCCCTCCTTCTCAGCCTGTCAGTTAAATGACTGTTGCTCATTTCTCTCTGTCTCTCTAAGTCAGCAAGTCACCTGCAATGTATCTCTCCCTTCACTCATATTGTCACTATTACACATCTTCATTAATTGCTTGTGTAAGTACTCGCTGCATTTAGATTACAGTCTTTGCACATAGATGCAGAGTAAAATTAGAGTGTAACTTTTGAACGTCACTGCATTGGTACCAGTAATGGAACCAATAATGATGTGACCACATGGTTGGTCATTTGTTCCACCTACTGAGTCTGTATCTGTTACTAGAGAGTGTCAGACTCACTAACACATAAGATGAATCTGAGAAACTTGTGTGTGTGGTTGAAATTAAAAAGCAGGCCAACTTGAAGGTGAGCGTTGTCAGCTCTGTGAGAACTGAGTTGCTGTATAAGAATGATCTGAAAGCCTCACAAGGATACTTTAGTATGCAGGTATTATTATTTTATTAAACTGCCAAAAACGACAGCACAAAATAAACCAAAAAATATGTGAATTAATTACTCACCGACTAATTTTATTAATTTTTACTTTAATCCTTATCAATGTTTTACAGACATCTTACTATAATATAAAAAAAATCTTTGTCTGTGTTTGAGCTTCTTTGTCTGCCAACTTTTCCTACACGATCAAGAGTTGAGAAACCAAACTTGGCACACATGCACATCTTGATCTTGATGATGACAGCATGTTGCCAAGCAAACTATTAGTAATGGGCTAAAATAACCTTAACCTTTTTATAAAAGCAGCAACACTATAACACCTTATAAAAATAACATATTTATATCATAGATAATAACTTCCCATTTATATCCACAAAACCTCAATTATGCAAACCTCTAGCCATCAAGGTGCCTGGCAACCACCTAGTAACAGACCACAATGACTTGTTTTCTGCCTTCATGCAACTAGAACATGTAATGAAAGCCTTGCATTGTCTTAGTGTTATATTGTTGCTTAGGAATTAGCAATGTGCAAATATTATTTTTTTTAAAAATCACATGATTTCAGATATTTGGTGGCCTAAAAATCCAATATATCGGCAATTTATTTCTCTCCTACACACGAAACAAACAGATTTCCATGATATTATGTTATGTGTAGTTATTTTTTAGGTTTTTCCTAAAGCAATATGGCAAGAAAGGTTAAAGATATTCTTGTTTTAATGCTACAAGTCTTGCATTACCTGTCTACACTCTACCTGACTCTGCTTAGATCAGTTGTTTTTAGTTTTTGTCGTGTTCCAAACATGTTGCCCTCTTGTGTTGATAAAACTATTATTATTAAGCATGTTTCCCTTGTCTCTACCTTTTCTGATTTCCATTTGTTGGCTGTTATAAATGCCAAAACCAACATATCAGCAAATAGCTAGCCAGTAAACCAGTTACACTGACATACTGGTCAGGCTATAGTAATAATATATTCTAGTAGTACAATACAAAATTAGAATATAGAAAAAAACTAGAGGTCTATCATAAACAGCATTACCAAATGAAACTTTGTTCGAACTGCTTGGTGTCCCACTTTCATATATCCTCCACTCCACATTTACACATAATTATCTTTGATTAGTAAAATGAGAGTTATACCTTCCTTATTGTATTTAATCTGTGATATAAATGGAAAGGAGGAAAGACTAATCCAATGAAACATGCAGAAACAACAGATATACACAGAGCAAAAACCATTTAGTCCAAATACGAATGTGCAGTTGCTAATTAAGGCTCTGTACATTAATGAAAATGAAGAAGCATTGAAATGCTGAGTGTGAGGAACACAATGACTTTAAAATAGGTTTTTGTACTTTCTCCCAGGTACAAAATCAAATAGGAGGGCAGAATCAATGTAGCATCTCAGAAGACAATACTGATAGCTCAGGTTTCAGCCAAATTGCCCATCTACAGTATGCTGCCATCAAATTGCCAGTGCTCCATGGACTTGAAATGTAATTACAAAGTCTAGGCAATAAAATCAGCTCACAGGACAAGTGTCCTTGTAGACTTTCCATGTCACGTAACGAACCTGCAGTGTCATTAAGACACAGTGACAATTTGCTTGTGCAGCCTGGTAGAGCAGCACATTTTTACAGACAGGGATGAGCAGTTTGCCCACTTTGGTGGAAAACTAATGCATTTTGTGAACTTGTAATTGTGCATGCAATGTATGGTGTTTGAGGAAAAAGTCATTACAGGTGTTGTACTTGGTCCTAATGGTTTTTCAGAGTATTACCGAAGAAAAGATTTGCTACATACTTTAAGAATGTAAAAATAAATCAATTAGAGGCTCTGAAGGGAAAAAAAAATCAATACTCTTGAAACTACACAGTTCTCCATCTTATCATGACTGTTAAGATCAAACTCTCCTTTTAAAAGCAGACGGTATCAACATGTCTAACAGTGACCTTACACCTGCGCCTGCTGTTCACACCTTCTGCAGATTTAGTGTTAGCACTGAGTTGAGTTTTCCAGTGATTTTAGCTTTGTTCAGCAGCTGAATTTTAAATATGCATTTAATTGTATGCACTCTAACATGTACTTGTATTGTGTGATAAATGGAATTTAAAGCTCTTATATTCCGCAGCATGGCATATAAATTAGTACTACAGAGTCAAAAGATTGATTTGCTGTGCATTAGCTCAGTATAACTTCAAGCCAGTGAAAATCTAAATTCTGAACATAGGACACGTTCTTGCTTTTGGACATGGAGAAAATAAAGCCTTTCTGGCTTATCTAACCACAGAGATAATTCAGAGTAGCTGACAAAGAAACAAGTGTTTTCAGAGAAGTGGAAAATGCACGACTGTCTAGAGCAAGTGTTGTAGGAGTAGCACTAAAGTAGGAGCAGGCCGTCTGAGCTCAAAGATAAAAAACAGACCTATAGTTACCAACCAATCCCCTGCAAAATGACTGCCGCCACTTGCACCTGCATCTCCTGTGCGTTTTATTTTAGACTCAGTAATGAGTCAGAGTGGAGGTGTGAGGAAGTGGAGGAGGTAGAGGCGAGCTGGAGGAGGATACCTGCCTGAAGATAAAATGTATTAAAAGGAACTGTGCACCAAAAATAAGTTGAAAGAGTGTATATAAAGAGGGGCAATATAGTTCAAACAAAAGCATGTATTTATTTTACAATAGGATGCCAGATATGGACAGGCATCTAGCCTGTCTGACCCTTTGCTTCAGCAAATGAGCATGCGTGTATGTTTAGGTGTGCGCTGACCACTATATGATAATGCATCATCAACTTTTATGCACTCATACAGTGTCGTGAGTTTATGTGGGCCTGCCTGTGTCCGCATGCACCTGTGAATGCACACTGGTGCATGTATAATACTGACACAGCTGGGATCCACCAGTCCTTGCCAATGTGTGTGGGTATATATGTGTGTGTGAGTGTGTGCGTGTGTGTGCACGGCGACCAGCTGCGTCCACTGTGCTGATCCTCAAAGCCGCTATCACATTCTGCTTGCATCATTTCACTGCAGTCATCCTGACAGCATCAAACTTGTGAACACATGCCGTTACAAGGCCGTGTTCACTCACATTCATGCATATCACTGTCTCACACAAACCCATTTGCTGACATGAGATATGATTATTACATTTCATTGGTGTTTTAAGCTGTTTTAATGAGTGCCAGAGGGGGGGAAGGTTTGTATTTCAGGGCAGTTTGAAATGACAACCCCTTCTCAATACATCCATTACTGTCAAAATGCTTCTTAAACTTTGAGTCAGGAATGTCTTCAGGCTCCTCAGCTGTAGCAGAGTTTCCCCATGTAAAGGTCATCTGTTACACTGCCCTATAAAGCCAGAGAGCAATAGCTATGTGAAGAGTCAGACAGTAAAAAATAGTACCTTCAATGTGTATCTCCTGGCCAGACAAAATATCAAAAATTGTTGGTTGCTTTTATACGACTACATAAAATCGGTCTTTCCTCCACTTTTGTAATACTAAGATTCCAGTTGGCTGCTATCATGGAATAAATCCTAACATCTTGATTTAGAAACCACATGAAACACCAGATTTTAATCTGGGGGAGTATAATGTGTTTGGATAGAGCTCAGCTAGAGGACTATAATCAGAATAATTATTCTGGTTTCACTCCAGCTTGAGGCCTTTTAGCTAATGACAGACACAACACTGATGACTCGATTTTAAGCTGTCTCCATTTGTACATGACACGTGTGTGTGCAAATATTGTTTGTGTCTATTTGAGCAGTTTGACAGGGCTACAGCATTTGCAGACCAGTTTAAAAAAAACACATTAAAATACACTTGTGGTTATTTTCTGCAGTAATGGGGAACTGAGAAATGTCTTTATCCTTAAATAATGTCTCTCCTGCTGACAGCTGCAGTCCCCGCTGTTTCATGTCTATGTTTTTTTTTTTCTGTTTTAACTAAAGAGAACAGGAATCATACGGCAACATATCACAACCACATTCCTAAAAATGTGTTCGGAGCAAACAAGTAGCTTAGATCCTCATAGAGGCACTGAACAATCCTAACAGGAGGCATGCAGACCATGTAGTTTGCATTAATTAAGATCAAAATACACAATCTGTACATCAAAGAAGATGTTGGAGTGCGGTCGTCATCATATCATCTTTCAAAGTTTTTTTTTTTTCTTGGGTATTATTTATTGCCGATCCCTTCTTAGATCCCCCTTGTGTTTATCTTCAGAAAAATCACTTTTCAGAAATGAATGCAATTCATCAAAATAAATCAATACAAACTATTATCACATTCTAGAGGTTGTGTGCATGCAGTCAAACATGTACACAGAGTTGCTGGCAGTGGCCTACCAATCAATAGGCCGTTATTCAAGCATTTCACATTTCACACAAGAACCAATTCAAAATGTGACAGTATTGATAGTATTGTCTCAGGGTCCCTAGCAATACCAAAACATGGTAAAATCCATTTTCCCTCACATAACGAGCTGTCATTTTACGGTTGGACTGAGCTCAATCGTCTCTGCATATAAAGCAGGCAGATTTAGCTGGAGAATGATAACAATAGCACAATTGCCATTGGTATAAATTTCCACCGTGACATCACACAATAGTGATTAGTGCAAAGCTTCAGAAAGCATGCCTCATCTTAAAGGTACCCCTGGTGTTATTAACAATGTAGTCCATTGTTGCTTATAAGTACATGTGCAGTGTCAGCACATGTTGCTCATAATACTCTGACAAAAATCCATTTTTCTTTAACAAGGTGAAAGGAGCCGGTTCTGTGCATACAAAGCACGTCGATCAGCTACATGATTCTAATGATATCACTATAATGATTTATGCAGAAGGAATATTACCAACACTGAATAATGATGATTTGTTATGTTCTGCCGATGATGGTGTTTGTGGCATGTCAGTTATGCTGTGATGCTGAGGATGTTGATGGTGCTGTAACTTTTGATAGTGCCGCTGCTGTCACTTTCACGTAATGCAAACAAGAAAATCCGATGTTTAGCGACAAACGATTGACATATGAGCAGCGGTGTTATGTTATTAAAGTATTTTCAAATTTTGAAGTGTTTGAGCAACTTATTCAACAGCCTTGAACAAACAAGAATAAAATTTGCCCCCAAACAGAATTTTCCATTAAGTAATTATTGTGATCGAACCACATTAAGCACACCATTGTGCATTACTGGTCCCCAAAGGATAAAGTGATATCCTTTATGGTTATACGGGTCATTGTGTAAGCTCAAACCACCGGTACCTTTCAAGGCACCAACATTTTATCCGTGTGTCTAATTTACAAAACAAATGTTAAGCTGAAAACATCATTAAACAGGTGCACTACATTTCTTCTACACATTTTCTTCCTAAGCTACATGTACTGATCTTTTGTTCCTGTGAAAAAAATATGAAGGAGCAGTTAATTATTGCAGTGTCTCGGTCCTTAGAGCTGTGTGATCTCTCACTGCACATTTATTAAGATGTGGATAAAAGAATTGTGGCACTGAAGATAAAGGCAGTTTTGGCCTTTTGATATTTAGCTATTACGTTATAAAATATCTCCCTCGCAGTATTTTTCTTCATCTCTTAACCCATGTGCCATCACACCCACATAATTACTAGATGGAAAGGAACAAATTTAATGTTGCTGGACTGCTTTCTACTGGCTTTCACCCTTATTCACCCATGAAGGCTTGCAGAAATCACTAATTTTCATTTTCAGCAACACTCTGCTTCACACTCATGCTGGGGAATTGCACTGTACAGCCACTCAGCACCAGCACAGGCCCGGAGCAGCTCCACTGGGACCGACCAGGGTTAAGTAGTTTGCTCAAGGGCTTCTCAGTGCTGGTTACTGACAGAGGCAAGAGCACCTCCCATTCAATTCCCTGCTCGGATAACATTTCAGGTGATGTGGGAATGCAATGGATGCATAAAGGCATTTCCTTAAAACCATTCATTACCAGTTCTGATCTTCAACCTTGCTACCTTTTGGCCTAAAACTCAAAGAGACATCGCATATTGTGACTTGCTGCCCTACACTCACGTCATGACTTTTTGTTTGTCATACAAATATTAGAGCAGCTGTGGCTCAGCAGGTAGAGCAGGCCATCTATTGATTAAGAGGTTGTTTTCATCCTGAGCTCCTCTTGTCTGCATGTCAAAGTATCCTTGGGCAGAAGTTGCCCCTGATGCTTCCATTGGAGTGTGTCTGCATTAAAACATAACATAAAAGAAATAAAGGATAGAAAAAAGCGGGGGCGGAACAGTAGCGAGTTGTTAGAACTGTTGCTTCACAGCAAGAAGGTTCTGGGTTTGAATCCACTGGCCGGCTGAGGCTCATGGGTTCTCTCTCAGCCTGTGTGGGGATTTTGCATGCCATGCATGTTAGATCAATTGGTGATTTTAAATTAGGCATAGGTGTGAATGTGAGGGTGAATTGTTGTCTGTTTCTCTGTGTTAGCTATATAGATTAATTGCCAAGCTGTCCAAGGTGTGCCCCACCTCCTGTCCAGTGACAGCTGGGATAGGGTCACGCCCAACTATGAACATGAATTGGATACGTGGAAGAGGACTGATGCACAAATGGATGGAAGCTACAATGATGATGTAGCTTCCATCCATTTGTGCATTATAGTAATCAATATGTCAAACACTTATCGGTTAATGTTTTGAGGAGGGAAACTGTTAGAGAAACAGGCCCATAATAAAGGGGCTTAGTTGCCTGTAGCAACAAGACTGAGCAACAACCAGGCTAAACGAGCTTATGGCTAAACAACTAAGACTTATAAGTACATATATAATAAAGTCATTACTGGTTTGTTTGTTTTTTTCAGTTAGTGCATCATAGCAATTTTTGTTTTGTCCAGCCCATGGGCTTGGAGACCTCTATTCTGGTTATACAGTAACAAAGACACGCCTCTATCTCAATGTGTTTTCATCCCAGGGTGTCAAATATTGCTGCAGTGTAAGAAGCTGCCAGAGTCACAAAGATTCGGTGTCGGTGCTTTGGATCCAGCAATACTGAATGCAGGGAGCTAACAGTGTTGTTTGAAAGAGCAACAAATTCTGCATAAAAGGGCAGGACAGTTGGCAGTGGCATAAATCACTAGTTTGTCACATTTAGAAGCTTAGTGCTTTGCATTGTGTTTGTCGTTGTTTTCACTTGCTGTGGTCTGGTTTAAATGAACCGTCTTTACAAAATGATCCATGTAGCTGGAAAAATTACCTGAAAGCAGTGCATTTAAATGTCACAGGTCTTGAACAAAAACCCATATGTAACAAACTGGGAATGGGACCAGGCTCACCATTTGCCGCAGGGGATGTTTAATGGCACAACAGCAAAGGACACCTCGCAAGCTTCCATGTTTCGTTTTGGAGGGTTTTTTGGGGGGTGGGGGTTTCTGTTGTTTTTTTTTTTTTTTACAGTATTTGATGACCTTAAAGTGAGATTGGGCTGTCCAACCATGTTTCGGGGGGTTCCCCCCCTTTTCCCCCCTTGGCATATAAACTGCAATAATTCACGAACACAACTGTAAAACCTGAACTGAGTGATCTTGGTTACTCGTTTGTAATGTTAGGCAAGTGCAGTGTGTCTGCTCTGTGCTCATACATCACACTTTATGGTCAAAGTTTTAGGAATACTAACCCTAATGCATAAACCAGCTGCAGGCTGGTGCACTGTACATACAGGCAATGGTTTAGAACAGAAGTGGCTAAGTCAGCAACTGAATTGCATGTTTAATTTACGCTTACTCGTTCCATCCATGTGTAGCCACAAGTTGCAGTATATTTCAGGATATATTAAGGGCAACAGCAATAAACTCTCAGCATGTAAAGATTAGGAGAAGTTTGTTTGTGGAGCGCTTAAATTAATAACGACTATTTTGGGTTATGCTTCATCAAAAGGCACATTTTAAATGTACAAGTTCAACTTCTTACTTCTGTATTTCTTCTCTGCCTTTTTTCTCATCAGTATTCTGATGTGCGTCCTCTTTTTCTTTCTCCTGAGCTATACGTTGATGCACAATGTGATGAAATATGCAGCACAGCTAATGAAAACATATCTAATTACATCATGGCAATATAATATGTAATGTCTTTCAGCTCCTTTCTCTCCGGTAAATGGCGGGTCTTACATCTTAATAATGTAAATTTTCTCTCTCTCTTCTTTGGCAGATCTCTGTCACTTAACGGGAAACAAAGCCTTTGTATTCAACACAGTGATGAGCTAAAGGTGCGTCCTGACATTTATTTCTCTATTGTGTACGTCTGTGTGTTTGTGTGTTAAAACAAAAGGCCTGTAGAGTGCCATTAAGACATCAGCCCCACTAGCCTGTTTAGCATTACATTTAACTGGCGCTCTTCCATTAATTTCCCACCCTTCCCATCTTCTTTTCTTTCTTTCATTTAGACATTTTGCAGTTTTGCCTCCATCTCTCTCAGTAATGATCCCCATCCTTCATGATTAGTAGAAAATTATTCAAAAATGTTTAGCTTGTATTTGCCTTCAGCAGCTTGTTAAGGAGAACTTGTAAAAATTCATATTTAATGTGATCTCATGCCTGAAAATGTAGCTTACAATGCATTTGCCCTTTGGGCACATGTTCTGAAAGTCACTGTATCGCACACCTCACATCTTCCATACTAAGCATTTTTCTATTTGCCTGGAAAAAGTTGAATAGATTAAAGGCAGATCTAATCGATCGTGAATGTGCTTATCTGTGGCTAGCAGGCTGACAAGCCGATTCCAGAATGGCACAGTCTAATCATTCAATTGCAGGCTGCAGACGGGAAAAAGAGAAATATGCAGAAGGACCCAAAAACAATAAAAACAAATGCTTGAATTATTTGATGAAGCCTAAAAGAACTGAGATGCCATGGATGATGAAGGGCAAGCAATTTGAGAAGCCTGATGGCTTAAAAACATTTACATATTCAGGGTAAAAAAGGCCTATTTGGAGTGTTTTTAAGGAAAACGATACATTTCAAAAGTTAAATTTGATAAACCAATTGTTCTGTTATTACTGGACCACAGGGTCTGTATGGGTTTTAAAACTGGACATAAATTTTTCCCTTCATCTCAATCTGCGTAAATTTGCTTTGTGGCTTCCAATGAATGGTGTCTCCAGTCACAACTATTGATTATGCTCGTAACTCATTATGAGCCTTGGTTTCAAAAGGTTTTAGCTATGCTGTGCGCTGATTGGATGTTTAACCTTTTGACCTCTAAATCAGCATCTGAGCACACTTTCTATAATAGAAGACACATATCCAGATGACCTCTTCTGTCACTATGACAATTTATTGACAGGGTTCTCACAATGTGTGCCTCAGCATTATAAAATAAAAAAACCTGAAATTGCACTAAAACGTGTATCTGAAAGATTCTCAGGTCACACGCAGGTCTCTTTTACTCGCTCTCTCTCTCTCTCTCTCAGCCTATTCCTTCTAAAAGAAAAAAACTAATTTATTCTGTTTTTATATGGCTATATGTCCACGCATGTGGCTGCCCTGGGCTATTTTTTTCAGTTGCTTTTTTTTTTTCTCATTCCATACCAGTTTCACACAGAGAGAAAGCAGGACATTAGGACTAGCATTCATTTTCCCTCTTCACTCGTTTTGCTTTTTTATGATACGGGGAGATAGTTTCTAAATTACACTCTATTTCAGCTTACCGCCAGTGCAGCCACAGAGCTTTGCCTCATCCAAAGGCTTGAGGCTTGGGAGAATTAATCTTGTCAGGCAGCAGAGCTGCAAACTTCTGCTGCACAATCGTCAGCACAACTGTTTTAGGTTCAATGAGACACATTGTAGTTTCAAGTATTAGTTGGGATTTCTCATGAGAGTCCAAGCTGTTGATGTATACTTTGGCTTTGTTTACACGAAGCGCATTCTTTGACTCAAATGCATATTTTTCAAGCAGAAACTAACAAACTATAATGCTTACAACAGCATCATTGCAGATGAGGTCCAGTGACAGTGTAACAATCCCAAAATGAAATATTGAAGTGGGAATTCCTTCAAAACAATAGCGTAATTTTGCAAAACATCTACATCGCAATGTATTGATAAAGTTTTCTGATCAAGTAATGATCTGATTTGCTGTTTACAATACACAAAGTGCACCAGTGGGCTCATGATGGCACTTCTCAGCATTTTTGCTATACGAGTTGTGCATTTGGGTATAATAGACATTTGATCTGGATAATCTTAAAAGCCATGAGCTCATGATCATTCAAAGAGAATTATGTCACCCAACAAATACAAGGATCTACCACCCAAAAACAACCAGAAGCTGTACATCTGACATCTGATTAATTCAATTATTATTATGTATTATTTCCCTTTTTCCTCAAAAGAGCTCAAATGTGTGATTGAAGGAAAGTCTTAACATATTGCTTTTAAAAGAAGCCATACAAGTTAGACAAACTGTGCTCTTAACAGAGAAAAATATAAATGTTAACACAGTGAGCATAGAGTCAGCGGTAGGTGTAACCCAGTACTGATAAGCCATTCCCGGGAGTGTAAAGTAGAGCTGCAAAATGCTGTTAAAACTCATTAACTATCAGGCTCATATATCTTTAAAATGTGACACTGATGGGGGTCTGGGAGGACAGATAAGAAGCAGGAATTCGGGACAAGGAGATTTCTTTCCACGGATTTACACAAACACACACACGCAGAGTTTTAATGTCCTCTACCAGTATTGATTATCCAGCTGTCTGACTGATTGAGAACCAGATATAGAAAATCACACATCAATAAAATACTAAACCTGAAGAGTTTAAAGGCACACCCCTATTCCAGCCTGCAGAAAAACACAAACAGCTAGCGTGCAAATAAATTATTCCCGAGATCTACTGAGCTGCAACAGTGACAGTTTGAGATGTGAGTAAGTAGTGAGTAAACACCTGAAATCTACTTTTGACTGGTACTAAGAACTAAAAGTTCAAAATCAAATATCCTTATCCAAGCTGCTCCATATTGCACACTAAAATAGCAAAATACTGAAGGTTTGAGTTGAGTAATGGTAGTGGATTTGCTTGGTTTGAGTTTTATGGAAACTGTTGGTGAGTGTTCTGAATAACACTATCAGCTTAACTGCTGAAAACAAGCTTGATGAAGATGTATCAGAAGTCCTGGAGACAGACTTTCTCAGCTTTAGAACAGAGTGAGAGGGCTTTTTATCCCCTTTAGATGACACTCTAAGTGACAAATGATGAAACGAGTGTGTGAATTGATTTATTCAGCAAATGGCATAATTGCTCATTTCAATTTATGACATTTTTTTCCCAGTGACACAGCAGACTTGTTATGTGATTTCTGCAGTTTCAGCCACTAAGCATTTTCAGCGATAAATGTTCCTTAAAATATGAATCCTGCTTGTCTATAATCTTGTGAAATAATAAAGGCTGTGTGAGAGCTTGCTGAGACACAAAAACAGAACGAGCTTTGTTGGTCAAATAATGCGTGCCTACTAATTCTTACTGAGGAGCAGTGGGGTGTTCCTCTTTGTTGCAGTGTGATTTTGTGAGAAAAATCAGACAACTGATGATTGCTTATAAAATAGTGACACAGGTGATGATGCAATCATCAAAGCTTTGGGAACACTGCATCAGGTAACAATGTTTAATTTTGAAGCTTAAGGGATCTAATATCAGGAGAAAATGGCATTTCGGAAGAGAGGGAAATTGCTTTTAGGTGCTCAAAGGATGCAAGAAATGGAGTTATCCTTCAATATGAGATTACAGGCTCGGCTTGATCAACCAAGCCTTCCATCACAAAGCCACCTGCACTGGATTGTCGCGAGAACGAGAGAAAAAAAACAATACCTTATGACCCAAATGTCGTGTTTTTTTGTTTTTTTTATTGCTTTTAAAACATAGATCGCCCATTACGTGTGGCTCAAATGGGATGGGCAGACGGACAGAGGCATAGTTTTATGATTTAGATTTTAAATGACAGATAAATAGATTTTTCCTGATCCCTTAAATACAGACCTTAGATGGCTTTTCATTTTAATTCCATTCTACTCCGCTTTGGCATTTATCTGTTTTATTGTGTCCTGAATTTGTATTCACTGCTCTGTTACAACTGTTTCAACTTGCACAGCTCTTCATTGAGCTGTTCAGCTCTGCATTTCATTGCTCGGTTTCTTTCTCTTGTTCTGTCACTACATTTCACTGCACACCATGCAGAGATCGAATGTAAATATCCTATAAGCATCAACACACATCTCAAAACACAACTGAGCAAAAAAAGAAAAAAAAAAGAAAGAAAAGAAAAAAAAGAGTGAGAAGAAACAGAAAGAATGAGCAGATAAATGTGTGCAAAACCGTGCATCATAAACCCATAAATCCCGGACAGAATCGGAGAGATGGAGGGGAAGAGAGAAGGATGAGAGAGAGAAAGACAGGGATCCAGGGAAATGAGGAATTCAACAACAGAAGAATATGGAAGATTGGAAGAAGAGATGCAAATATGGATGACTGTTAACAGAGACAGAGCTGAGAACTACAAGCAGAGAATGAGATTGAGGCAAAGTGAAAATCAGGAGGGAGCAAAGAAAATGTCAGGAGGCAGAGATACAGAAATACAGAGAGATAGAGAGGGAAAAAAAAAAAACAAATGTAAGCCCCCGAGGATTAACTCTCTCATTTCTCTTTGGGGAAGAATGGAAAAAAAGAGGATTTCCACCTTCTATCCTCTCAGGCTCCCTTTGATATCTCTCTCTTTCTGTCTCATATTCTAATATCTTTAGTCTCTATTCATCATGCTGGAACACTCGTTGAGCTTGCCAAAGCACTAGCACACATGGCTAACCTAGCTGGACACAAATCCCTCTCAGTTGCTCTCTTTCTTCCTCTTTTTTTTTTCCTCCCTACTGCTTGGCAATTTCACTTGATCTCTTCATTTCTCTCTCTTACCATTATGCATTATTTGTTTCCTCATAATGCTACTTGATTCTCGTGGACTTGAAGCCGGTATTAGTTCTTTTCACCTGCCTCTTTGTTCTCCATTTGCGACTGTTTGGCAGCTGTGTAACTGTTGCACGGGGCCAATAACACACAACAGCACTCATTGCCGTGGTCGCTTTAACGAGCATTGTTAATAAGATAAATTAGCTTCCTGCTGATCCGTTAATGGCGGCTTCGGTAGTCCTCTGCAGTGTACCGATTCACAGCTTCAGCTGTATACATATAAAATTAAGGTTGAGTTATAATGCAGTACCACTAAAAACACACATTCAAAAAATGATAAAGTTTTACCAGTCGAACTCATTGATTGTGTTATTCATGATAAATGATTATCCAAACTACAAAAAAACAGATTGTCCTTACTTGTGAAATATTTTTAAGCCCGATACCAGTATTTGTTTCTTTCAACATACAAAACATAAACGTTTTTCCCTAAAATTATTATGTGCATTAATTTATTTACTTAGTTATGATCTGACCAGCTCTGCTCGGATCAGCCAATGGCTGTGTTTGTGTCATTCCAAGCATGTATCAACATCAAAGACTGCCCTCTAGTCGACGAAATAAACTCACTGCATGGTTGAATGGTGTTTCTCCTGTCTTCTTCTTTTATTTATTTTTTAATTTGATTTATTACCCGTTATAAATACCAATCTAAAGAGGTCATCAAATAGCTAATTTTGGATGATAAATTGATCAAGCTTTACTGACGATTGCTTACTGAAAAATTCAAAAGAAATATACAGAAACTATGAAATTATGCATTATAGCTACTCAAAGTAATATTGCAGAGTAGTTATTGCAAAGACGTGCGCACAGTTATCTTTAAGATTACCTTAAATTTCATCATTATTGTTTATTATTTTCCATTTTGCATTGTCACCTGTTCAGCTCGGTTTGTATCCTCCTGTCACAAAACAAACCTCAGCATGTGTGTGGATCACAGAAGCTGTCACAGTAAAGAGCTGGATGCTTACACACTGCTGTTGAAATTGGATAGAAAATAAACAGTTTTACAGCTGTAGTGTGAAATGGGTTTTAAAGTGAATCTCAAGGCACTGCAGCAATGTCTCAGGTTACTCGCAGTCTCTCCCATTCAACCTTCACCCTCACTTCCTTCACACAAGTTATATACCGTGTCCTAAACATGTGTGTGCATATAAAATATTTTCTCTACTGTTTCCTTAATATCAGAAGCAATTTTACCCTTTAATGTTTCTTTCTCGGCTGCGGGAGTCTGTGACAGAACCTAGGACATACGCATTCTTTTTGACTCACTCGCACTCTATCACTACCACCAACTTGTCAAAGTTGGAGATTTGTTGAAGAAGTCACTTGGAAGAGTGACAAACGTTTCTTTCACTGAACAGAATCAACTTTTTGGGAGACATGAGTGTAAATCACAGTTCTCCAAATGTCTTGTATAACTGTTTGTGTTGTTGTGCTTTAAAGACACAACACAAGTTTTTCTTCCACTATACTTATGGTGAGCTCAGAGATCTTTTGCAGTGGTCTAAATCCTTTATGCTAGCTTTGTATCCCCTTATTTTATGTTGGGTTTCTTTTTAAACTTGTGGTTATGTGGCCTCTTCTCTCTCTCCTACCTTTCTTCATTTCTTTGCGGTCATCTGTCCCTGCTCCTCAAGCCTTTAAGAATCCAAAGTATTTTATTTTTCCTTTAACCTCAAATCGATTCCAGACGCCACCGTTTCCTGCCCTGTCTCTCTTTCTCCTCCTCATTTAGTGGGGGGGAGAAAAGAAACCACACACACACAAAGAAACCGAGTCAGATAGAGCGAGAGGCACAAAGTTTCAGTTTTGCTTGCTTTTTTTTTAATGCATTCCTCAAAGTTTACTCCCTTTTCCATTTCTATTCCAGCAGCTGTGTAATTTTGTATTTCTATTCTTACAATGAGTAGAAGCTTTTCTTGACTAGTCCCTTTTTCTTTCTGTGTTAGTCTTGACATGACCCCACCCCCACCCCGCCATCACACTCATCTGTCTTATCTTTGCCTAGCTCTCTGATTAAAGGATACAGTGACAGTGTCATGAATCTCTTGTGATGTAGATTGTGTCTGACTGTGAACTCTAAACCTCTACAGATGTCCTCAATGACTTGTTTTTGAAGTACTTCAATCCCTTAAACCATATGCGAGCGTGTACATAGCAAACAATAATGGGGCTGTTTGATAGCCGCGTGAGAGAAATATCTGGCTGCATCTGAGGAGCCATTTTCCCGAGTGAGAGATAAAAGAAAAAACTGGATAAACAAAAATGAAAATGAAGCAAACCTGTGAGGCTCTGCTCATGTTTTGTGGCTGAGTACATTTTTAAGTCTACTGCAGTAATTACAGTGTCATTCTGGAGCTGTATTGCAAAGCTATATTTTGCCACAATGGATCCTACTGGACTGTGGCAGAAAACTGAAACAGGAAAGGAATAAAAGGGACAGATGTAGCGAGCCGAAGCAGAGGAAAATATAGAAAGAAAAACAATAAGAAACAATAGCAGAGTGAAAGAAGGACAAGGCGAGATAGAGAGGAAGAATTTGATTGTTGTTTAATTAAAGATTAATTTCTCAACCACATTCATAAGGATTTATGTTTAAATGATTACCAAGACAATTGGAACACAGTTGTCACTGCAAGGTATTTACAGACAGTCCCAATGTCAGAAATAAAGGGACTCGGACACAAAGTTTAAGCCTGAAGAGGGCATTCCCATGCAAACCAAGAGCCAATAAACGGTGGTCAGCAGGCTAATTGGAACTGCATTGTCTTGCCTCGAGCTTAACTGCATCTCATCAGCTCGCCCGTTGTTTTACTGTCTATTCTGGTTGCTCATTTGGAAGAGCAGAGAGAGTTGATTGGTTGAGTCATTAACTTCTTTTCACCCTGAAGGATTTCCTTATGAAATTAAAGGCCAAATCAGGAACAACAGAGTGATGCACCCTGCTGAAACATTCACCCCATTATCGCCTTTGTTTATGTTGCCGTTATGATTTTTTCTTCTATAAATTTGTTGACTTGTTTTATAAAAGCAAGATGTCGACAGCAGCAGCAGCAGCTGTTGTTACACTGTGCCCAAAAACTATGGATTCAGTATTTAATGTACAAGAATGTTTCTAACTAAATAAAAAAAATAAAATTGTATTGGTACCACAATCAGCTCTTTGCGAGAGAAATTCTCGTTGTATGTTGCAATCAGTTTATCTCTTGATGAACACAAGTTATGAAACTACAAGGCAGCTGTTGTGATAGGGATGAATCAAGTGATTTAAAGCAGCAGAGAACAGAGTATGTTTAAATGCACAGAACATGACATCGGAGCGATGTAAAACGCAACCTTCCACTCATCACAGAAAACATGTTGTGATTGCACATGATTTATAATCATTTTCAAATTAACACGATAAGGAGTAAACGAGGATGCTAATCAAAACAAAAATGTTTTCATGTAAACTGAGTGTTATCTTTATGAACTAAAATTCTTTTGACAGAATAAATTAGCTGTGGATGTGAATCAGACTTAATTAGATGCTAGCTAGCTGAATGCAAAAATCAAAAAATATATATAAATGTCAGAGCTGTCAGCACATTGTTTTTCTTCTTCATTTTCAGCTTTGTTCATTTCATTCTTGAAATTCACACATGCTACCATGACTTTGTTGTAGCTTCCAATGTATTCCTCTAAGTTCAGTTAATTTTATTCATTAAATGAACATAACTGTGCTACTGCTAACTGTCAAAACACAGAGAATGCCAACAAAGTAAGTGGATCCATATCTTTCTATATTCCGAGTATTACGAGCTCTCTACAGCTTTAAAACTAAACTGAAACAGACAGGATGAAACAACAACAACCTACCGTTCAGAAGTCTGCACATCGAAAATATGTTTCTCTATAATTGGTCTAAACTAAGATATGACTCAGCTGTACCCCTATAAACCCGTTACTGACATCCGGTGCAGAAGTGTTATTGGGAGCCATAAAGCAATGATTGGACACTTTGGCTGCTGTATCTTCAAATGATGATGAAGATTGGTAACAGGTTTCTCTCTGCCTGTGGCTGAATTTATGGTCCTGCTCTGGTGTCGTTTGCATGGCTTTCTGGCTACGCAGACACAAGGATCGCGGGAAGAGTTCACAAAAAAATAAAGATCAAGTCAAAGCACAGCTGACAAGAACAAGAAATGGCAGAAGTGGAAAGTTTACAAAGCTTTTTTAATCACTCTGGTACAAAGAAGTGATTGTATATTCTAACTTCTTGCTTCCTGGAGCAATACCAGAGCAAACAAGAACAAGAAAAACGCATATTACTAATCTTTTCCTCAGATCATTGACCTTTTCTTACAAGCTGCTCCCCAAGAGCCACACTGTTTAATTCCTTCAAAGCAAAATGAGCCCATATTCATTCACAGTGACTCAGCTCTTTCCCAACGATGGCATCAGTGTCCTTGCGGAAGATGTTTTTGTCTTCCAAGAGGAAACAGATCTGCTTCACTGTGGAAATTGAACCTCTGCAGACTGTTCTCTCCATCAAAAACCTATCAAAGCTCCATGACAAGAAGCACATTAGCTTCAGAGAGATGGATACCAGGTGACAGGATTTGGTTGAGACTAATGTTTATCCTTACCAAATCTACTAGCGGTGCATTGATGCTTGTTTTTCCGCTGCGTCACGCACCTCTAACTGTGGAATTATCAGCGTCAGGGATTGTGGTCTGTGCAGCATTCCATGCGTCTTACGCTCGGTCTTTGTGTTGTGTGCCACTCGCTCGTTAAAAGCCACACAAGATCAAATCCAAATTGTTGCTCTTTGATTGATGTCTTTCATTCTCTTCCCAGACTTTTCTGTTAAAGCCAAATGTCTCATGAAGCAGAAGCGTTAAGAAAGCATCACATAAACTGCACCATAACGCCATTACATAATGATTCAATTAGCTAATGCATATAATTTAGAAATCCACGTTGTGGATCTCATAGGGCCGGGACAGTCATTACTACATTCTTTTCCAAGTAATTTGATATTAATGATGTTGAAATGTGGTTGATTAAAGATTTTAAAGATCTGTACATAAAGCAAGTGTGCGTGCGTGTGCACATGTGTGAAAATGGCAAACGTGGGCTCTTGTGGGTGGTAATTAGCACTTGAATCTCACTAATGGCTTAATAGAAATCAGCAGCCTACACATACACATGCACAGACACACACTCAAAGCGAAGACTGCGTCCTTTGTGTGTGTGTGTGTGAGAGAGAGAGAGTTGTTAGCCTCTCATTAATACCTATTTTCGTGAATGCTGAGAAAGCTTTGGAGCTTTCTTTGTAATTGCCTCACCACACACAGACACACACATGCACACCTATTAGTTCCTCTAATTGAAAGGCAATTAAGCCTCAGGTTTCGTGGTGTGAGCTAAACGCTGGGTGTCTGTTTTCAGCACCGCTCTGTTTTTAAGCTTTTAACAGACCACAAAGACCCGGTAACCGAAATAAGATCCCCAAAGTGAACTTTAATACACTGACTCTCTGTCTTTGTACCTTTTAGCTTTCTGTGCACTCACTTCTTTGGCTCTCACTCAGTAATCTGCAGTTTCCATATAATCACACTTTGTAGTCTAAGTAATGTATTGCACATTTTGGGGAGAAATAATAATAACAGGGTTAAATATTTGCAGCATCTCAAAAATTTGTGTAAAATTCAAACGACGGTTGGACTCAAACACAAACCCTGTTTATTTCTGTTAGCTGTTTTTCTCTCTCCGTCTCCCTCCTTCCTCCTGCTCTGTCCCGTTTCATCTCATCTATACTTTGTCTTATCAAATCTCTCCTTGTTGAATATGTCACTTCAAGGAGCCAGAGTTTACAACAAAAAAAGGAAGAAGGAGGAGAAAAAAACTTTACAGTCCAAAGCTTTATGTCTGCCACAGCACAGTGAAGGGATTGATTTGTATGGGAGAGTAGGAGTGGATTTTTACAGTAAGAGAAAATCTCTTTTTAAACCTCCCTTGACCCCCTTTCACATCCCAGCATATATGTGGAAAAAAATGTATCACATCTGGCTCGAATAGCGTGCAGGGTTACAGAGGGGTCCAGTGGTTATAGTTTGGTTTTGGCAACAGTCAACTGTTGTATTTTTGTGGTGTCCTTGAGTGGACCTCCTCAGGCAAGACCTTAAATGTTAATTTACATGGTGCAATGATGACACATGGGGGTGAAGTTGCATTGTCTGTCATATCTATAACACAGATGTCACAGTTAACTATCCAATCAAGCGGGGCAAAAACTGTGTGAACCTAAAATGATTCAAATCTAAAACAATTAAGAGATGTTGCTTTGACTTAGTTTAAAGCAATGAGGTGACACAGTTTTCTGCTGTGACGGCACCTTGTTTTCTGTCAGGAGGCTAAACACCATGGCGAATGACACCAACATGGCAAGAACTAACAATGACACAGTATCTGTGAGAACACAAAAGGGACAAATGTCGCCTTCGGGCTATGATGTGGGTGCAAGCAGCACATTCTGCATCCACTTCTGTTTCATGCCGGCTACTTAGCTAATTCAGACATAATCCTTTAGTGTCATAGCTCAGGGATGGCCGCTGTTGACCGAGGTCGGTCCAAAACAGCGACTTTACAAATGCGTGTCTGCATCTGGATTACATAGAAGTTGCACAAGTCATTGCAGCTAAAATGTGCTAAAACTTCAAACATCATGCCAACAGAGTTTGTCACAGTCAACATCCATTGTCTTTACATGCAAAGATAATAATTAAAAAATGCCTGACTGTGCGTCTTCTCTTTTTTCTTTCTTCGATGATTCAGACGGCTTTTGATTTACAAAACCACGCTGAAAGGCTTTGCCCAATGTGAAAAGGGAAGCTGCCGCAAAGGGGAAAAAATACAGCACATATAAACCTATCTCATTCCTTCTCCTTCATTCCTCGTGTATGTCTTATTCCTTTTGTTCACGTTTTTCACACGAGGAACAGTGAGACCATTGTTTGCCTACACCTACCCAGCACAGGCAATACGTGGAGACACGGAGGAAAAGGCAAGAAAAGACCCACACTGTCAGCTACATGCACAATCACAAACCGTGCACTACGCTACAGAGAGGTGTATATACACCTTCATACACGAATGAATCACCTTTATTGTCACTGACCCTTAGAGAGAAAAGCAGTGAGGGAAAGTTTGAGAAGACCGAGGAGAAAAAAAGTGGGGTCAAGACTATTTTTTCCCCTCCTCTATACTTCACAGACGTTGTCCAATGTTCTTTTGGCTGCTGTCGACGTTTGGCTTACAAAGGAGGGAAAGCATTGGAAGCACAGTGCAGAGAAACAATGACAGAGTGTGAGGAGAAAGGAAGAGGCAGTGACAGAGAGAAAAATAAGTACATACTCGGGTTTTATTTAATGGTGACATTACAAAGACAAGTCTCCTGTGTCTAACACAGCAATACAATGATTAATTACAGCGGCTGAGAAGTTTGTTTTGGGGAAATGTTTAATGAAATTGTGTATTTGTCCCAGTTTATATTTCCATTTTTACTTATCAATGTCCAACAAAGGAGTAAAGCTTTCCAATGACTCGATAAAGTAATGAACTTTCATTTATTTATTTACTTAGTTACTAAAGATTTCAGCATCGACTGCTTAAAGTACTGCATTACATTTATTACTGTGGAGTAATTGTCGCCTTTCAGCTCTTTACTTGGTGGAAATCTCTTTTGTGCCTCGCTTCAGTTCTGGAGGTACTAGCTGTGATTCCAGTAGGGCAGCCAGTACAGCTACTCTGACTAAAGAGACACAGCATGAGAAACAACCTGTGTGCATTTCAATAGAGAGCGAGAGGGAAAAAACACTTTTTATTCAACATCTACTTCTACAAAAGACCCAAAATCTCAGTCTTAAAGAATTTGACTCCTAATCGTCACACAGTGTGTTCCATATTATAATGAGTTCTGGTTAAAAGTAAAGAAATATAAATATTAATGAACCAAGTCAAATTTCAAAAAGTCAATATCAGAAGAGCAAAATCTAAGCAGACCGCTGAACTTATTCTGTTTGTCTCGGCGCTCACTTTAGTCACTATAAGAAAAGAAATAGTAAACACACTTTGGGGTTTTCAGTCATAACAGCCCACATTAATAAGATTGCATAATCACAGACAGTCATATACACAGATGCACATTCACAGCACACCATTAGATATAAATACAAACATCTTTAGAGACATATTCAGACTCTTAAACAGGCAAATATCCCCCCTGTTGAGTGAGGACATGTCACATTGATTTATTTTAACCCTATGCTCTGACCTCTGTGTGACACATTCAACACACTCACACAAACACGCACACATACACACACAGTGTGTGGAGCTACACTCTCATGTTAGCCAATGAATCACAGTAGCCTACTCAAACACTTGACTCATGGATTAACAGCATCTCTACTAACCCCAAGGGAACAGTGCATATGCGTTCACACACACATATACAAACACACACAAACTCAAGTATGCTGTTCACTATTCTAACGTGACTCTTGAGTCATGTATTCTAGACATAGGAAACGGTCTGGCCAAAAGGCATGCTTGCCCTGGGGAGTCATTATCACTGTCTGTTTCAGCGCTGCGTTTTCTGCTTCTCTCGCTTTCTCTCTGTGTCTCGCACCGTCAGCCATTTGAGATATCGGAAAACTTAAGAAAACAGCAAACGAATATGAGTCATAGAAGGTACGGCCATGTAGTATTATATAAATTCAATAAATTGTGAAGTTGATCTAATTTTTAAATAGACTGGCGCTCTTAATCTTCAAGAACGGTTTGGGTTTTATTTTAAGAAATAGTATTATTTTAAACAGAAAAAAATATTCCCAATAAAAAAATGACTAAAAATCAATAGTGAGAGAATTTTGTTTTCAGGAAAATGTGTGAGAGTAACAGTTTGGTACACTTTTGAGTGCAACTCTACAGGATTGTTTCACATCTGTTAACTTCATGATGAAGGTGGTTAGCATATGGAGCAGCTTTTGTAAACACTGTTCAGAGGATTTCTGTGTTCAGACTTTCCTGCAAACAATGTGGATTTAAAATCCTGAACAAGTAAGCAAGGAGCGTGTTCTTTTCTGATGCATTTCTTGTCTGTTTTGTACTGTTTCTACCAATGTGTGGCCTTATAACCATGTAACATATTTTCAGTACCAGCTCATCCATCCAACTGCTTCAGCTTCTCTAACACTGAGCTGATTTTCCCTATGCTGTCTGTCCCTGATAGCTGGGCTTCATTGGTTAAATACTACTACTACTAATTATAACTTTATTTATAAAGCACTTCTTTTCAAGAACAAAGTGCTTCACATTTCAACAAAAGCACGCATTTAAAATAAAACGTTTTCAGCTGTCATTTAAAGCAAACCACACATTTAGCCGACCTACAAGTCTAAGAGGTTGTTCCAAAGTTTAGGTGCTGCAACCTCAAACACGGAAGAACTTCTGGTTTTAAAATAAGATCATGGAACAATTAAAAGACCTTGATGAGCTCTTCTGGGAGGTCAACTGCTGTTATAAGGTTTCAGTAGCCCTGATTCGTATCCCAGGCCTATCCACATAGGGCTTTATATGTTATGAATACAACTTTAAAATGGCTTTTATTACAGAAAGCCATTAAAGCACACCAGGAAGAGGTGTAATATGTGTACACTGGCAAATTTTTGTTAGCAGTCTGTCCATTCTGGACTAACTGAAAATGGTCAAGGGATGACTGAAAAATACATTAAAATAACCAAAGTTGCAAAGTTTCTTAAAAGAAAGAAACAATACTTGATGAGTTTTTAAATTTCAGGTTCAAATTTCAAATATCGGCGAAGAGACATAGGGTCTTAGCCGATGACTTCCAATGCACGTGAGGGGGTAAAGGTACTGACTGACCTCCTTAGAAATTGTCTGGGTCAAAGGAAGAGCTTCAGTTTTGCCAGAATTAAAATGAAGGGCAATTAAAGATGTCCAGTTAGTAATGGCAGAGAGCACATTCATTAAGGTAGGGAAGGCTGTTGAGGTTATTAGGCTCAACTGAAAATTACAGCCGTGTATCATTAGCATAGCAATAATATGCCTTTGAAACTATCAAGCAGGTGGCTCAGGGATAACTTGTATAGTGAGAACAGAACTGGTCCGAGGATAGATCCCTGGGGGACTCCACATACAAGGGGTGCAGAGGAGGAC
This sequence comes from Pundamilia nyererei, assembly GCF_000239375.1. Lineage (NCBI taxonomy): Eukaryota > Metazoa > Chordata > Actinopteri > Cichliformes > Cichlidae > Pundamilia > Pundamilia nyererei. The sequence goes on from NW_005187455.1 coordinate 793,178, forward strand.
ATACATACATGGGTTTATATGAATTTCTAAGTGTATGTATGAAGTATGATGACAGCAATATGAGACCAGTGCCATTCGTAATTTAATAATGCTGTTTCAGTGCAGACTGGAATTTGTCAAATATATTGTTTCCTTCTACCACTAGCTAATGTCTAAGAAGGAGAGTAACAATCAGATCTCAACGCATCTGAATAGATGGAGAGAAAGTTTTAGTAAAGTAAGAACCTACTTCATGAAGCTCCACAGCTTTGCAAGATATCAATATGATTTTTCAGTTAATTTGAAGGGGTGCTCCAACAAACTCATCTGAACTCACTATATAAATAAAAACTAAATAAACAGAGAGAAAAGTTGCAAAAAATCTGTATTTTTAAAGGTGCTTTGTTTGAATTTGACAGTGGGGTCACTTATTTGTCACCAAGCAAACCACACAATATCATGCTGGCATACACACTGATCATTCCTGAGCTGTCACTCTGTCTGCTGCTATCAATCTAGTCTGTTATTTTTTTCTTGTGTTTGACCTGACACGCATCTGACAGTTATTCAGAAAAATAACAGCGGACTTGTAGCAGGGAACCGGGATACTGGGGAAAGCAATTTATTTTGGACTTGATTTATTTTTACTTGTTAAATAAAGCTGACACTTAATTTGACACATCAATGACAGTTTGAGGTCCTGTTAATAGATTCTGCATAGCAGGTGTCAGCTCGTCGCACAACAAGTGCAAACGAGAGTTCATTATTTACGGGGTTTTTGTTGTTGTTTTGCTGTTTTTAAAGTTCTAACTTATTCTCTATTAAATACAAGATGTCAACAACCATTATTTATTTCGATTTTACAGCTATTTATTACTATAACTGTACAATTAAGAATTTTTTTCTGGCAATTATCAGGCAATTTTTCAGCTTAAAGAATTTTCCGAAAAATTATTCCTTATTTTCACAGGTTTAGTCGCAGATATGTTTTTATCAAGGCACCATTTTTCAAGGCAAGCTGTGAAAGAAAAAACAGCTCCGAGGGTTTACAAATAAATGAAAGACAGGCACAAACACACATGCATACACACCCACACACAGATATGTGCATCAATCAGAGGACTCGAGGATAATTAGCCAGATGATGAGCCGGTATGGGATTAACTGTCAACACTTCCTGGTTGGCTGGTCATGTGGTCAGCATGAGCCAATGAGCCCTGGGGGAATTTTCTCATCTACTGATCTATTGAATATTAAACACCCACACAGAAACACATTCACATGTGCATATACAAATTTTGCTCAATTGGTCCATGCCAAGAAAAATAAGAAGCACAGTACGGAATTTACAGTTAGAATTAAAAGATTACTAGCACCTCTAGTTCAGTCACTCTAACTGGTACTGGTACTGCACTGGTACAGTAGTAGGCAGTAGTAGGCCTACGTGCATCGCTGCACGGACGATGTGCAATTGCATCACAAATCACCTCTCAAGTGTGCCAGGTGACTTACTCATGTTGGTGCAAATGGCGCATCAATATATAACCACTGGCTGGGGAAAAAGCGGTTTTAGTGTGGTTCAGTTTAGTGATATTATTTTCTTAAGTGAAGAATAATTAGACACACTTGTTTGCACATTTGCACTTGAGTAAACTTTGTTGTCTTTTGTTTGACCTTTTTTTTTCTCTCAATGTTTTACCTTCAAAGACTGCCATCTCTCTTCTGTCATGAACAGAACATCATAAACCAAACTGAAGACAACAGATAAAAAGATTCTGTATTTATCGTCTGTGCTAATTGGTTGCTTAAAATGACATTTGCCTTTTGCATTCTAGTGGCTCCAGCTTTTCTTGTAATGGCATAGTAGCACAAGTAAAAATAGAGTGGTTCGGTTATTTTTTTAACAAACACTTTCACTTATCTTTGCAGATAAAATCTACCTGTCTGTTGTAGGGCTATATATAATGAATGGAGTTAAGTTGAATCCATCACATATTAGTTCAACTTTTGGTTTGCTGGTGTAATAAAGTGATAGACAAACTATGTTTTCATATATTATGGTTAAATCAGATATTAAGAAATGCAGCAGAGCAAAACCTATGATGCTTCACTGCAGATCCAGTCCTCTCTAGTCTCTCTCTAGGTGAAGATTGAATACATTTTTTCATTGCTCTTATTAAATCTACTTTGCAACATTCTCATATCCACAGATTTCTTTTTAAAACTACAGTCATTGCTTTCTGCTGACATTCATCGAGTCTTTTCTTGTAATGACCAAGCAGTTTACTTTACAGCTCACCACTACAGATGGACAAATCAAAAAATGTATCACTCCTATTGGCATAGTTGAGTCATCACCTGTGTGCTTTTTAATAGATTTGATCTATTAAATGGCATGATGCTGTCAGTGTATCCAAAAGAGCTGTAAATAGTGACCAGGTTTTACCTGAGCATTTAGTCTGATTGAAATGTATCCGTTTGGGAATCATGAATTTTAATAAACCATCAAACCATATTTGCCTGCAAATATTTTGTTTGCTTGTTTGTTTTGACTATTTTTGTGTCACTGACCAAACCTGCTTTCCTTTCGCTCTCTTTCAGGCTGTTTGGCAAGAAGAATAAGACAACACAAACTGTGAGAGGAGAAAAAGAAGGCAGAAAAGCTAAACGAAGAAAGGCAGTGACGTGGCAAGCTGGTGATGAGTATCTACAACAGGCCCCATTTCAGCTAATGAACTAGGAAGCTCATCAACAACATTTTGGTTAAAAAAAGCAAGATACCACCTCAGTGGGAGCAGAGCTCCACTGAGAGGAATCAGAAAGTAGGGGGCGGAGCAAAGTGCACAGTTTCAAAGGTTTGTCAAGATGGCAATGCTGATGATGAAGCGGCAGGGCCTCGGGCTACTGAGGATCTTCCTGGTGTTGCTGGGAGTTTCTGCACTTTGTAGCGTTGCATTAGGAACTCGGAAAGGAAATGCTTCCTTGGATCAAAGGGGACACAGACACAGACATCCAGGTATGACAAAGCAATACTTCAACGTAATCTTGCAGCATAAATTCATAACTGTGAACATCCGAAAAACAACATTTTGCTCATCTTTTCAGAGGTTGTGTTAGTTTCATATTTTAAAATGATCAATTAGATCTGTCAGATTTTTACCTTTTGTGAATTTCTTCATGCAGCATTGCAAAGTCTTGGCAGTCTTGGTACAGCAACTGATACAGAAATAATTCCTTTTTATAAATGTAACTGTTATAATCACATGAGGGATTTGAGAACTCACTACATTTAAAGTTTGCACTGAGCATCTTCCTAAATATTTTGTATAACCGGGTCATCCAGCGAGATGATCCTCAGATTCATAGATATGTGATCTATCAAGTTATGCCTTGTAGTTAATGTATTATTAAATATCATATTAAACCCATTTCATCAACCTAATATATAATACATTACCCCCAAAACATTTTGTGTTCTAGCTCAGAATACAAACCAATTAGGTACTCTGTCAAGTAAGTATATACCTTATTTCAGCCTTATTCCAAATTAACAGTTTCACAGTCTGTAGCTTTAAATGCAAATTTAGTACTGCTGTCCCTTCCACAACAAGGCAGGACCGCATGTCAGCTGATGTAGACATGAAAGAGAGAAGAAGAAAAAAAGAAAAAAAAAGACGTTCTGACGCTTCTAACATTCAATCTGAGTAACTCATTTTACATGTAAGTTCCTCCTAAATCACAGCACACAGTAGTTGTCTTAAACTGATGTGCCTGGTGAATCTGTCAAATGACAAGGTTGTTATAAAATCAGCATTCTAACAGTGCAGAACAGCAGCTTGGAAATAGCTTAGGTATAATGGGGTGCATTTCAGTCACTATTTCATACTTGCTCTGTTATCTGTCAACAGAATCTGAAAAATATGCAAATAGGATCAGGTTTATTTGAATTCAGCTGTATTAAATATGAGTAAAGGTAAGCAGAGAAAGTTAGAAGAGAATAAAAATGTAAGGCCTATAAAGTCAGCTGAGTTTCATTATCTAAAAACTTGCAATTCTGACTCAACTTTACAATAATCAGAAGGCCCTGGCCTTGAGCACAACCATAAAGCTAACGGTCAGATTATCCACACTAACCAAAACATCCTTAAGAGTATTATGCTATTGTTTTGGTTATATATCACCATCTCAGGTGCCGGAAGTGTGTGCAGATGTATGCTGAGCATTGCAGACAACAGCTGAAGACTCCAAGGAAACTCACAAGAGCCTGAAAAAAATTAAAAGTTCTTTTGGACACATTCTTTATTTTTCCCCTCTCTAGACACACTGCCAACATGCAATTATGTTCAAAAACAATCTTTTTTTTCTTCATTATTTTCTCTTTAATATTTAAATATTAATGGTAATTCTTCCACATGTTCAAACATTGCTACTGCTCACTGCAACCACAGACTGCTCCTTCTAGCCACTGTGGAGTTTCACTACAACAAAAAGAGGTTAAGTGACTTGTGAAGATTCCACATAAAAATCGACCCATTAAAGCATCTGTTCTTCATACAGTCCACCCACATTTTTCAGCTGGGATTTGAACCAATGATCCACACTTCCAAAACAGGCCACTCTGCTTACTCCCTCTCACACACTTTTGAGCTTACTAAAAAATACTGGAAAATCAACAAAAACAAAACAAAAAAAATATCCAAAATATAACATAACAGCTGTTGTGGTGATAATTCATTCAACATAACATACAGAATGTGGCCGTCTATTTAACGTTTAACCATGAAATTACAATTCATAATAAACATGTTGTGGACTATAATTAAATTAACTAAAAGGTTTTGGTTATAACTGGATAACTATAGGTGTGGTTTATATATATATAAATATATGTATACTGGTGTTTTTGTATTTGTAGGTCACTTGTCGCTACACAGACACAAACAAAAGGTTGGAAAGGAAGGCCAAGTACTCCACAGGTCCAAACGAGGATGGGTCTGGAATCAGTTCTTTGTCATTGAGGAGTACACTGGACCTGACCCAGTGCTGGTGGGCAGGGTGAGTATAACAGTGCAATTTAAAAAGAGAATCCTTCTTCAAACAAAATTAGCCTCTGAATAACTGTTTAATTAAAAGCCACGTTGCCCTCCAGTGGCAGTCATGGTGTGCAACCTGACAGCAGGATTTAAATGTGGTTTTAGCATTTATCAAAGAGAGAGTGGGATAAAGACAGAAAAATGAAAGAGGTCATGTTCTCATTCAAGGGTGAAGATGATTGGTGGTACTCCTCCAGAACAACACCATCGCTCAAACTGAGCAGCGGCTCTCATAACAAACAACAAATGATGTTTACAGAGCACCATATTTCAAAGTCTAGGAGCTATAAAGGAAGAACAAGAGTTTAATTGAATGTTGAACATTCTTCATTTTTATAATAATATTTTAAGTCAGTAATTTATTAGTGTGTGCCCATCTAACATGCAGCATTTCCAGCCTGTCTATCCCAGTCACTCGCTCACTTTAGTTTGTAGACTTGGGAAATTGCAACCTCATCTGGCATCTGCCAGGCAGCCAAGCTAGTCTGTGTCTTCCAAATTTGCCTTTTGACCAGACTTTCTGCCTTTATGTGGAACTGCTAGTCTCTCTCTCTTTCTCTTCAAGTTTCACATATATTGAAATATGTGCATGTAATTCAAGCTAAATTCAGTTTTGGTCTCCATTTTTTCAGCTCCACTCAGATGTTGACTCAGGCGATGGAAATATCAAGTACATCCTGTCCGGTGAAGGTGCAGGAACAATCTTTGTCATTGATGACAAGACAGGCAACATCCACGCCACAAAAACTCTGGACCGTGAGGAGCAGGCCCAATACACGTTAACAGCCCAGGCTGTGGCAAGAGACACTAATAAGCCTCTGGAGCCGCCATCAGAGTTCATAGTGAAAGTTCAGGACATCAACGATAACCCTCCTGAGTTTCCACATGGGCCGTACTATGCCAGGGTGCCTGAGATGTCCAATGTTGGTAAGTAGCAAAAGAAACATTAAGAGAAATGTGGGGGAAGCAAGGTTTTGTATTGAGACAAAGTCAAAGAAAACAGGGAAGGGATACATTAAAGAATGCTTAAAAGTCTAAGAAATCTACAGCTGGTAAGAAGAAAGTTATATTAGACACAGAAAAGCTTCAGAAAAGTTTGGTACAGTTGGTAAACATACAATTTGGGGGACTTTAAATCATATTCACGCAATATTGGGAAAATATTTGTACCGTCATCAAGGAGTGAGGGATGGTGACAAAGAAAGATAATGGATAAACACAATTAGTCCCAAATGGCTACCTTTTACTTTACCGGTTCTTTAGCAGGTTTGGAGGTCTTTTTTCTCCATATCATTGTAAATCTATGAAGCCTGGCTATCTATACAAAGTCCCCAGACTGGAGACTTTTTCAATATTTTATTGGTTTATCTGTAAGCCTTTCAAAAGGCATTGTCCCTATTTCAAGTTACATCTTCTTCCTTGTGCTAATATAGCACATTTAAACAAAATCAGAGATGACCCAAACTACTGTTCATAGTCTTCACTATAAAAAACAAAAACAAACAAACCCCACAAAAACAACCACAAATGAATTTTGACATAAATTAAATACAAAGTGATAAATAAATATAATATAGAATTTCACTGTCATTGTTTTCATTTATTAATGTTGAATGAATTGAATGAATGAATGTTGAATTTTATCTTATTCTTTCCCAGTTAAATTTACCCTTCATTCTAATTTGTGTTGTACAGTTATTTCATTTTT
>NW_005187455.1:800319-802120 GCF_000239375.1 Pundamilia nyererei
TAAAGTTTAGTTTTAATTTAGCAGTAGTTTTGGTAGTTGAACTGAAAATTTGTCTGCATATTATTTTTCTGCTAAACAACACCATTTCTATATTAATCACTGAATGTGAATGCAGGAAATGTGACAGAGAAGTGCATATCAGGTCAACTCCTGAAAAATCCTCTTTTTTTCTTAAAAGTTGGGCTAAACTACAAGCAGAATTGTGGAATTATTTAGTACCATATTGGCACAGGCAAGAGTTTCTACCACCCCCTTAAGAGTCTCCCTATTTAGAACTTCTGATCTTGGAAGATTTTCTTTCCAAAAATTGTGTAGTATTGGAGTGTTCAGCCTCTAGATACTGACCTGAAATGAACCACACTGGCAGCGGTAAAGCCTGAAACAGTGGAAGCATAAGAAATCCCTTCCCTGAATGGACTGGACTTCCAAAGAAAGAAAACTGAAAGAGTTCTGTTTAGGCTATTTTTCACCCATCCGCTACATAATCTGAAACCTGAATGCAGAAGTCTGGCAAAGAGAGATCACCAGTTGCCATGAGCCACAACCACAGAAGTGGAACAGAAATAAAAGCTGTAATTTGACTAACTAGGTCTATGTAGCCTCATCGATATCAGACTTAGAATGGATAGAAAAGCCAATTTCTTTCAAATGATCATTCTTGGTAATTTATCACGGTGTACTTATAACCACATTCAAAGCCATGCTGAATAAAATTTCATTGCAGTTTTCTGTTATGCAGAACCTGGTTAATTTTGCATGGAGCACAATGGTGGTGCTCACATGGCTGCAGCTGGAAAGGTAAATATTAAAATAGAAGATGTAGTGGAAAAAAGGCTGTAAAGAAGCCAAATGAACAATTCAATAACACATGATTGATGTGAAGCACCCATTATTCCAGCCAAATTCATGCTGTTGCAAGAACTGAGTAACAGCCATTTTGAGCTTTTAGTCCCTGAAAGAAACAGTTTCTACATTTACTGGGGTTGCTTGGTTATGGGGAAAAACAAATGAAACAAAAAACATTTCACCTATGTAACCTTTTGCAACTTTCACTTTTTCTCGATTGACCTTGCTAACCAAAAGCTTTTACTTCTGTCCTCTGGGCTCAAGATGAACTGTGTGAGTTTGAGCTTTAGTTGGTTTTGAGGGGTTTTTTTTCCCTTTCAAGACTAGAAATAATACAAAGCTCTTAAACATATTTGAGTCCTTGTGTGGGCCCTCGTGGTTACTTCATGCAAAATAAAGGAGGTTGTAATCAGATTCATCATGGATATTGAAGCTCATGAAAGAAATTACTGATTTATCACAGGAGCAGATTACGGTTGGAGTTTGATGCCTAGGCTCTGAGTTTATCACTACCCACAAATAGAACATAGAAATTGGAGAGGGATGATTGAACATCCCCCCCGGGGCCTACAGGTGGATGCTGGGGTGGTGGAGGGGTTGAAACAGCAGGGGGTAATGAAGGAAAGTATTGGCACTGAAATGCCAGAGGGAAAGATGAAACGAGTTTGAATACAGCACCAAATTGGGAAGTTGTGCTTGGTTTGTGACAAGTGTGGTGTATTGGGTGTACGTGCAGTGCAGCGCCAGTTGCTTGACTAATCTCACAGGCTACACTCCATCGAAGAAGGACAAAAAGAGAAAAATATGTAAAAATGAAATAAAACTAAAACCAACAAAAGTAAAAGTTAGACTCAGCTCTGATTTAACACTAGCATCCCCAGGCTTCTACCTTTCTACCTATAAAACCCGAGAGCAGCCAAATGGCTGGTAGGCTTTTAGCTAAGCTTTAGCTTCA
>NW_005187455.1:803067-810684 GCF_000239375.1 Pundamilia nyererei
CAACAGGTCTAGCGAAAAGAAACACCTTTCTGAGTCACATCGGAAAAGCAAAACTTAAATAACGCAAAGTTAATAGAATGTATTTCACACTTCTGCAAATTTAATTTACTTGGTCTATTTGCTCAGCATATCTGTGTCAGCTGAGTTAACAGGGATTTACTGGATGCAGATGCTTTGGGTGAAAACATATCTGTGAAATGTCCATTTTTTTTGTGGGGGACTAAGATAAACTGTCATGTTTCGGGCTCAACAACCATGCATTTTTCAGATTATCCAAAGAGTTTTGAAAGGTTTGCATAAATCCATGGGGTTGTTGAACTCTGTCAGAGCACGGAGGAAATGCTGTTTTATTTAAAACATGAAAATCACCAAAATTGGAGACTGGATGTTTCCACCAGACAATGATGAAATGTAGAGAAATAATAGTGGAGACCAGCCCCACAGGAGCCCGTTCAGCCGCAGTGTCTGAGAGACGGGAGAGTGTTTTTCATTCCCTTTCCCATCCGGCTGGTGCAGGCAGGTGAATCGGCGTACATTTTTGTGACAAGCTTGTTTGTCAAACCATTCCTGAACCAAATCACTAAGGTAGAGCTATCTCCTCCTGACTTTTTTGTCATGTCTGTGTTTCTGTCCTGTAGGTACGTCAGTGTTGCAGGTGACAGCTACAGATGCTGATGACCCCACCTACGGCAACAGTGCCAGACTGGTATACAGCATACTGCAAGGACAACCCTATTTTTCTGTGGAGCCTCAGACAGGTAAGGCTGCAAACAAAAACCCTGAACTAGGCTTATAATTGTCTGCAACACAACAAAACACAATAGCTCAAAGGCCTTGATGTTACAGTGATGTAGTATGCACACAGGTCTAAGATCAACTACAAAAAAAGCTTGTCATGGACGATACGACAATGCGTTTTCATTTTATTTTTCTGCACGGTGTTTTTGTATCACCTGGAGTTAGGATGTGTGTGTGGGGGGGGGGGCACACAACTGCCAAATCAATAGGAATTAAGACCGCTACAAACAGTGAACAAATTTTAACAGTCACGAAATTTTAAATTGAATATAATTAATTAGGAAAATAATCAATGCAATTGACTTTAAACTCTAATATTGTAGTGCCATCTGCCAGGCGTCTCATCAAAACTGATTGCTGCAAAAACCAAACTCAAAACTTTTTTTTTTTATTCTTTCACATTTCCATCTACTGCTCTTAATGTAAAAAAGCCAAGAACTCTGTGCTAGAGGGATCGTGTAACAAGACATCCTTTCCAATGAAATTGGTGAGGAAAAGAAGGCAAGCTGTAGAAAGAGGTCCCCAGCGGACATTCAGCTTTGGTCCCTGCAGAGCTGAGGCCTAATATTTGGGTTTGCATTAAAAGAGGAAATTGGATGTAAGGAAAGAGGTTAGGGCAAACACTGAGCTATGCTAGGTCAGAGAGAGTGAAGAAGAACTGAAAGTGAGAGGTTAGGGTAGAGAAGGAGAGAGAAATTGGTTTACAGAGAGATAGTTCATGGAAAGTGAGTGGTTAGGGCACAGAGAGGCAGAGAGATTTGGGCAGAGTAAATCTGGCTAATCAAACCAGTGTTGGGTATTTGACTGGCTCAAATCCATAGCTCACATTTCTAATTGGTTTGGAGATTATCAGCTTTCCATGCTGTCACAGACATACGCACACACTTTTGGCATAATATGACAGCAGAAAGCCTCTCTGACACTGCAGCTAGACATGTGCAGAAAGAAAGAGAGAGATGGAAAGAGAGTAGTGGGTGATGAATTAAACAGAGAAAAATCACTGGGGCTTGAAATAGATAAAAATAAGACTTCACAAATGTTCTACTAGAGTTCTTATTTATTTAAATGATGAGTGATGATGCGTTCTCTTACAAAATGAAGAATCTTGGAATAAATTCGTTGTAAATTGGTAGTTTTTACTTAGCAATGATAGTGTTTTCAAAGTGGGATTTGTTTAACATTTTCATTTATTAATTTCAACAGGTATACAATTCCTTATTGTAATTCTTAATAATTTGTAATGACATGACGTAAAATGCACATGTTGTACATGGTGTGACAAAACACGAGTACAGTAGCATATACAACACAAGAGTAGATATGCAGACATCTGCTGTTTTTTTCATCATTCAAAAATCCATAAAACCTCACCCACAAGCTTCCAGTGGTTGTGTTTTCCAGAATGGCTAAAAGAAAGCCTTATTTTAGCATTAATGTCATGTTACCACTCTGTCTGCTCAGGTATAATTCGTACTGCCTTGCCAAACATGGACCGTGAGGCCCGCCAGGAGTACGATGTCGTCATCCAGGCCAAAGACATGGGTGGTCACATGGGAGGGCTGTCAGGGACCACAGAAGTTAAAATCACCCTCACAGATGTCAACGATAACCCTCCAAAATTTCCACAGAGTGAGTAAACGCCTACGTTTTCTAGTTATCCATCGATAATATATACTGTATTGTGTAGCTGTACGTCATTTTCCTTGGGTTAGGCATTTCCATTAGAGGTGTGAAAGTGTCAGACCTTTTACCAAATGACAGCAGAGCTATTACACTATCTGAACTTCCAGTCTGCATCTTCCTAGCCTTTTCTGCACTATGCAATAATCACCAAAGGTCAATGCAAGGGCATTCAATACACATCAAGTGCATGGTGTCATTAGTTTGCAACTTACAAAGTAGTGAGGTAACTTTAGGCAAAAAAAAAAAGAATTATTTAAAAAGAGTCTTTATTGGGATCCTGGAGTATCCCCCAACATGTATGACTGTCTTTGGATACTAGCTAGAAGTTCCCTAGGGCATTGGTTGAATTAGATATTAGCAGCGCAATGAAAAAAGCAGATCTCTGGATTTGTGAAGAACACTAGATTTGATGCGAGGAAGGAGACAGAGGCACAAAATTTGAATATTTTTTAAATTCTTTTTTTTTTTTAACATTTTTTATGAGAAGTTTATATTTTTATCTGAATCTATTTCTCTGTATGAAAGATGATACAGAACTGCCAATGATTCTATTAACTGATAAAAATTATTTTATTTTATTTGCTCGGTGACAAAATACCGATTTGTTCTCGGTGACAAAATACACAACCAGTACAATGATAGTGAGTTCTCTAGTTCCATTTAATACTGTACAAATCCAAAAAATGCCCATTTGCTGTAAATCCATTCTATATGATTTGGAAGTTTTGGAAATGGACTTCTAAAACTCATCAACCTTACCTCGTTTGGATAATGATGATCTCCCATTCAAGTTTTGCGAAAGTCTGTACCATTTCCAGCACGGTTGCCATGTCCTGTCAGGTTACCTTTTGCTTGTGCCTCTGAGTATCCTGCTGGATCCTCCAATGTGATTTAAATCTCCAGAAGTGGATGCAACATAAATATGGAGAGCAGGGGCAAGCGGTGAGCAAATATTGTGTGGTAAGTCCAAAGAACTCCTGCATTTTCAATGTGCTCTGTGCTGGCACATAATGGCACACTGACATGCACGACAGTTCAGACCATTTCCTCTGAATGTTTCCCCCAAATGCCTCAGGACAATACAGTAAAACTCTGTGTTGACAGTCTCACCCCGAGGAACCAATTATTGGTGCACAACTCTGTGAATGCTGAAAAAATGATAAGCATTCTCTGGGTCTTGTTCCACACCCAACATGCTTCCTTCAGGCTTGGGAACTCAAGACTTTTTCACGGAATCCCTTCGGAGAGCCAGCTCTCATCAGCAGCAATGATCTTCCATAAAAATTCAGATCAGTTTGGAAACAAAAGATAATGTTTGCTATCTGTGTAAGTTTGGGGTCTACAGTGCAACAGCAGAGTGCACAGTGTTGTCAAAACGGGACCTAGAGAGTGCAATTTATATTTAAAAATGGCAGCCATGCTGGAAGTTTTCTTTGATGCCTGAGAAGAAGTTGAAAGAGAGATTGGCCAAATTTATGTCAGGTAAGGTTTTTTGAACTTTCTGATCACATCTCATGCACAGCCAAATAGCAAATATTCATAGAACGATTTAACCTCTCTGGTTCTCCTCAAAGAGAAACATCCTAGGATTCACACCAATGCATTTTTCTTTGCAACCACTTCCCAGCAGACCTTCATGTCCACCTTTCCATCTTATATCCAACTTTGCCATTTTGTGCTATGGCTCTTTTTTCCTTCATCGTTCTGTCCTTCCCTCCTATAGCGCTGAGCAGAAGGGCTCCTGGCAGAGATTCTGCAGAAAGCCTCAGGAATGTATGGAGAGAAGAAATGGGGAGAAAACAAGAGATGATGGATCAGGATTTAGCCTGTGGAGAAGCTGAATAGGCAAGAAAAGGGAGAGACATGAACAGAAGCAGTGAGGGAGATAATGTAAAAGACAGGGAGATGCAGAGAGAGAGAAAGTCAAAACCACCACTCCAGTTCCTGTATATTATAACAAGCTGACAGCTGTGTTGCAATGCAAAGCTGAAATGTGATGCTGTAGACCACAACAAAAGGACATTTGAGGGAGTTTAGATGGAGAGTTTTATGAGCAGTGAAAAACTGCTCAAAAGGCAAGACTTCATCTCCAGCACGAGAAGCATATATAGAAGTTTCCATACTGGCATATGCATGTTTCTTTAATAATGCCACATGTTCTTACATAGTGACAGATGGTGTAAAAATGAAGGGAGAGCCTAAAACCGTAAATGGCTGATTTGCTGACGCAAATTTTGTAGAAAACTCTAAACAAAAGACTAGTAACTGACCTAAAAAAAAAAAAAAAAAGTAACCCACTTCATAATCTCCTTTAAGCCAGCATATGTGCATTACCAACCATGGAACGCTTTGCAATCCACTTTTCTTCATGAGCCAGGTGAAAAATATTCGGGAGACAGGATCAAGTCACACACATAGGCCACATTATATCTAAATAACCACATTATACTTGCCTGTGCATCACTGGCAGTTTTACATCTGCAATGCAAGACAATGTACCAAATAACAATATGTTGTGGAACTCGGTACCCTTGTCAAAAAATAAATAAATAAAAAGTAAAAGCAGGACAACCACCTGCAAGAAAATTCTCCCAGATGGTGTGAATGAGGACAGTGATTACTTATTTAGTAGTTGGGCAGAGTGAGAGAGAGGAGAGGAAGAAAAAAAATGGAAAATGAGATAAGAGTCACGAAACAAAAACGGAGTCTGAGAGACAGCAAAAATAAAACAGATACAAAGATGGAATAAAAATAAAAAAGATAAAAACACACCGAAAAATAATGCATATATATGGCACAGCTAGACTCCCTCTTGTTGTCTAGCAGCTTTTCAGCTTCCATTCAAGCTGCTGTATTTTTTTCTTTTCGCTCTAAGGCTTGATGTCTCTTTCTCTCAGAGACTTTCTGTCCCTGCAATTCTCTCTCTTTTCACCTCATTATCAAGCGTCATTCGTTTGCAGCCTCGAAAAATCCATCACAGCACAGACAGGAGTAGGAGCAGAAAAACAAAGGCAAATAGCAATTGATTGTTCTTTAACTCTCTCTGACTTCAGTCTTTATTAGGCTGACATGACAGAGATGGTTTTGTTAAATACTGTTAATATATGTCAGCTGCAGCGCTTCTCTCTCATTCTTGTTTGAACAGGAACAATGGAGAACAAAGCAGATAATAAAAAGGCATTTGAAGTGGTGAAAGATCTTTTGGGCGATATCTATTTGCACATCATTTACCTTCAGTGACTTCTATTACAGAACTGTCTATTCTCATAAATCTTGGAAAGATTAAACTCACCTTAGAACTTTAGTTTTAGCTCTTCTCTCAGATTTAAGTAGAATAGAATGCATAACTTTTTTTAACTGCTTTTCCAATGTGGGCTAGCAGGGGGCTGAAGCCTATGTCAGCTAAGACGAGTCAAAGTGTGCAGAACACTTTAAACACGAATGCTATGAAGACTTTGAGTGAGTTTAGTCAGGAAACAGCTGCATTGCATCACACAGCAATAGTGATGTGCCCCACTCTCATCGTGTCCTATCCAAATGTGGTGGCCTGTTTAAGCTGCAGAGTTTCCCTTCTCTCCCTCTGCCATGTCAGCACCATTGCTGCCCACTATTAAACTCCTCCACAGTCCCACCAGCCACCTGTAGGCTCCAGGGGACAATATTGTGTTACCATTCCCCAATCCCAAACGCTAACTATATTCTGCTGCTCTAATAAATCAGTAATTTCAAATGCAAGTTGTTTAAATGAAATAAAGGGCCCAAACACTTATAAAAATATCAGGAGTGACAATATTTTGAGTAGAAATCTCCTCAAACGTGTGCATAGGTGGGATTACTGTTGATAGTTTAAACAAATATGCTGTTATGCAATTTGGTTAATCTTTATAAACCCAGGCTTTATGTGCTCTTTAGGCACAGACTATTTAATTGAAAACTCAGTCCACACCCACCACGATATAATTAACCACACCACAGGCATATTTATTTTTCAGACATCAAACTTTGCTTCTGAGTTTAAATTCCATATATCGCAACACATCAAAATCACAAGTCTGACTAGGAAATTACTGAGTAATAAAAGACATCATTGTTCTAAAGTCAGTCATCAGATAAAATTCCCGACCCAAGAGATTGTGGTCATTACACAAATTACATTTATTAGATGTTTCATTAGTGTTTATATTTGAACATGGCTGGTTTATGAGCTTATAGTCTGTGGGAGTAATGACAGTAGCCGAAATCTCTCTCACTCTCTCTGGTATGGGAGACTAACCTGTGCCTGACTTTTTGCAATAATGAACTCAGTGAATTCCTATTTGCTTCAACTGTCATCTTTAAATGTAAATGTACATTTCCTGTATGTGACGCGCTTCATTTTAGCCTGCAGCCAGGTATGCCAAGCTGCCTGTGTGTTCTGTCATACAATGTTTAACTCATCCGCCAGAAGCCATTGATGTTAAGCTACTTAGCAAAAGCAAGAATAGAATGACAGGAGAAGAGAGAGAAAAGGGGCAAAGTGGGGGGATAGGGATGAAATGAGCTTTTAGCCAAAATGGTACATAAAAAGAGGAGGAGAAGAGGACAGACAGGGATGCGAGAAATGGAACGATGAGGGAGGAGAGGTGAGGATGAATGACGAGATTTGGGAGGATGGAAAAGGGAGAAGCACAGGAGAGATAAAGAGGGCAAAGATCTTAGTAAATAGAGTCAAACAGCACAGAGGAGTTTAAAAAGCAGGGACAGAGATGAAGACGAAAGATGGAGAAGAGGGATTTGGTGAAGATCGATGGAGATGTGAGGAAAAAGTAACAGGCCTGAGGGTGGCAGGAGGGATTTAGGCTGAAAGGATCAAGTCCTGTGAATCGCTCAGAAGCCACATGACAGACTGAATTTCATGATTCACGGGTTTGCCACACCTGGACGAGCAGGATAAACACGCTAACGGTGTACAGCCCATAAATGTAGAGTTTACTCTGTGTTCAATGCCCAAATCTTGGTGTAGGAAGGGGCAAAGAAGAGGCGAGGAGGAATTGAGAAAAAACAAACAAGAATAGTAAAGCGTGGAAAAGATAGAGGAAGAAAGATTTGGGAAGAGAAAATAAATAAGATAATAGCGCTGAGAGGAGAGCACGGGGG
>NW_005187455.1:810704-831938 GCF_000239375.1 Pundamilia nyererei
GGGGGGTTATGAAAAAATAAGCAGAGGCTAAAGTAAAATTAGATGAAATGGGGATGAGTGGTTCAGGTTGAACTGAGGGGAGAGATAATAAGAGCAGAAGAAAAGGGAAAAAAACCAGGGGAGCGAGTAGACATATGGTCATACTGTTCTCATTCTTGAAACCAGGTGTCTGCTTCTTCACATACCCACATACACACAAACACACACACACCTGACACTACAGGGGATATTAATATCCTTTGGGCCATATGAGACAGATGGTATAGTTCATGTTAATCCCTCACTGCCCTCCAAAACTGACCCTGCCTCAGATAGTAAACACAGTGGCAACCAGCCAAGAATTGAACAGTGTTGAATACAAAAGCAAGCTGTGACCAAAAGTCATCACTATCATCACCAAGAAGCCGACACACATATTTTTATATTCCAGGTGTGTACTCGATGTCTGTGTCAGAGGATAAAGTCGCAGGAGAGGAGGTGGGCCGTCTTAAAGCTAAAGACCCCGACCTTGGAGACAACGGGCTGGTGAATTACCGCTTAATAGATGGAGACGGAATCAACATGTTTGAACTGACCACAGACTCCGAAACCAGAGAAGCTGTGATTAAACTGAAGAAGGTAAGAAAAGAAAGAAAGAAACTTAGCAACTTAAAACTGCATTTTCTCCCTTGGATTTGGTCCATCAGATGGAAGTTACTCACTTATCTTAACTATTTTGCCATCTCTTTAGACCCCAACTAATTCTTAAAATATTTAGCCCTTTAGCTATGCTGACTGTATTTGCTGATTATGACAGTTTAGAGTGGGTTTTTAGTAGTTTTTCAAAGGAGTAACGCATTGGTCTGGACAACCAAACAATAGGGTGAAACTCAATTTGAAGCTCAGTGGATTCTCAGATGATTCCCATGGGTTTATGAGTAAGCTCATTTTACTTTATTAGATTGTGGTTTATCAAGTGATAAAATTAAAACAAAGTTGGGGCAAAGCAATAGACATGATCAGCAACAATTCTCGAGTAGGGTGTGTCATTTAAGTTATAATCAGTTGGTACTAAGAGGCAAATGTGCGAGGAAATAATTCCCCCACATCGCCATCTTACATCACCATCACCAGTCTGAGCCAGTTAATACAAGGCAGGATGCTTTCATGTTGCCTATGCCAAATTCCGTCACTACCTTGGTTATGACAAATCTTTTTTGGACTGCTTTACCCAGTCTGGCCATTCTCCTGTGACTTCTCACATCAACAAGCATCTTAACCCAGAAACTGACACACACTGGATATTGTGTGCTTTTTCGACTATTATCTATAAACCCCAGAGATGGTTGTATGGGAAAATCCCAGTAGATCAGCAGTTTCTCAAGTACTCAGACCAGCCTGTCTCAGACCAGCCATGCAACATTCAAAGTCACTTAAATCACCTTTCTTCCCTCTATTGTGAAATTTAGTTTGAACTTTAGCTGGTTGTCTTGACAACCTGCTGTAGTTGCTCTCATGTAACTAGCCAGTTTGCTGTTACATGCAGCTGAAAAGGTATACCAAATAAAAAATGGCTGATGAATGTTTATTTGATGTAAGCAGTGAATTGCAATGCATTTTATCAGTATGTTCAGTTTGATACTGTCGTGCTAAAAAAAAAGGAAATTTCCTGTGAAATACATCATCTTTTGGTCCTCTAAAGCCTTTTTAATTAGACAGTAATAATGGTGCCTTCACAGGAGGGCTGCAGTTAACCAAAGAAAATAAAAAATTGACTGAACTCATTCACAGCTGTTCTAGGGGAGGAGTGGGAAAACTGGAGTCAGCATAGTTTTGACATTTTTACTGCCATCTTACCGGCTGTTGAACTATGTTATGCAAACTACTGCAGAATTTACACAAATAAATGTACATGCGAAAAAGTTAGACTAAGCACTTTCTGTTTGGGTAGTTGGTAGTAGGTTAGCCTTTTGGTATGTCCTTCCTTCAGTACAGAGATACCCATGTGTACTAATAAAGTAATCCAGATCTATCACCCGTGCTGGGTTTAGAAATGGGTGCAGATAATAAGCCCCAAAATCCCTGTCCTTGTGCTCCTCCATGATCTCCAAAAACACTTTCAACTTTTATTTTTACAGTTGGATAGTTTCTCACTTCACCCGAGTTCATCTTCAATGTCCTTCAAGATATAGGAGCAGCTTTTCTGGACAGTATTTATAAACAGTTTTTTTGCATGGTTGAGTTGAGTTTTAACTTACATTTGTGGATGTAACATTAAACTGTTTGCTGACAGTGAAATTCTGAAGAGTTCCTGAGCCCATGCGGTGATTTCTGTTACTGAGCAGTGCCTGTTTTTAATGCAGTGCCACCCAAGGGTCCGTAGATTATGGCCATTCATTATTGGTTTTTGACGTTATGTTTCCCTACAGAGATTTGTCTTGATTCTTTGAATCCTTTAATGATATTATATAGTTTAGATGATGAAATCCCTAAACTTGCTGCTAATGGTAGATTATTACATGTTCATCTGGAACTATTTACCTATGCAGTCTTTTACATAGATTTTAAGCATTTTAAAGCAATGAACATTTTGGAAAATGAGAATGACATTTCTCCTGTTCAACATTATTTGTTTTATTTCCAATTAAATACAAATGTCTAAAGGATTAGAAAGTTATTTAACTCAGTTTTGCTTGCCTTTTACACTGAAAGTTATAGTTATATGACTTTCTGGTAATGAACGTTTTGTCAAAGGTCTGTTATTTGACAGTGGCTGCTTCAACAGCTAGCTCTTATGGAAACTATGCGTGCGTCATTGCACACTTTTCAATTTGCCAGCAGAGAAATGTAGTTGAGGCAGCACTTTTTCTATAGAAAAAGCAGTTTAATGTTAACCTCAGCCAAGCCAGACTTAAACCACTGTCCATATTTGTGTGTTGAAGTACTGCATTAGGAAATAAGTGAAGCCAAGTAAAGAGAAAAAAAGAAATAAAAATATCAAGCAAAGGGTTGAAGCAGCTCAGAAATATTGTTCTATTCCCTTCTCTGAACCTTCACAGTTTCATATTGTTTGATATGACCACCAAAGTCCATGGTTGTGTCTGTGAGAGTGAGAGTGCATTAACTTTCATGCTTCCCTAGGCCACAGAGCTCATCTTCTGCACTGTTACTGTAACCCACACATGCACACACACACACACTACAACTGTGGCTTTCAGTGATCCAGCTCAGCACACACAATTACTTTTTCTCAGTCTCTGTCTTTCTAATGCCTGCACACAACCAGTCCCTTATTCTCTCAACTGTACCCCGTCGATCCGGCCATCAGAAATGCACACAATGCTCTGTCAGACACGCAGAATTTCACTCATTTCTTCTTTTTCTCTCTCTCTTTGACGAACAACACACACACACACACACACACACAGAAGCATTGTTGTATATGTAGCTTCAGGTCAGGATTATGAGCTGAATCTTCCACTGAGCTGTACTAGTCTGCTTCTCCCTTCTAGGACATCCGACCTCTGAATCTCTCAGTTAAAAAAAAGAAAAAGCCTTTATGGTCATATTGTTAATGTGTCAGGAAAAATAGTAATGAAATGTACACTCAAATCTCTCTTTGTTCAGAATGGGACAGAAAGACTTTTCTTCCTAAATTCCAAACCAAGTCCAAGTTTAGTAAAAGACTTGATATTGAAATATGTAATTATATGCTTGGATGATTTACGATGCCATTTGTGGTAAGTTGCATTCCCTATCCAGACAGCAATGACGTTACTTAAAAGAACAGCCACCCTTAACCCACAGTTCGCTTTTACTGATGCTGTGGGAAAATCTCTGTGTGAATAAATCGATACAAGTCAGTTTCATGTTTTTTTTTTTCCTCCCTCACAATCGTCTGCATGAGTGAATCCTTTCCAAGTCAGAACTCTAGGATGGCATTAAGACTGCCAGGGTTAGGAGTACTCTTCCCACTGGTGTCACTAAGACTAAGCATAGAAATGAGTGAGTGATAATTCTGCTCTCCTCTCTTGATAGCTACCATTCGTGTTCCCTGAAGCAAAGCAGTTAACTCACAATTTAGGCATAACCTAATAGTATACAAGTATGGTTATGACTGAAAGCTCTCAGGAGAGCATTATTAGATTTGAAGAGAATCTGAAATACAGACTGGAACAGTCAAAATACTGACACTTTTATCCATGATTCCCCCAAAGAAGTTGTTAGAAACCCCTGGCTGAGCGGACAGATTAGGAAAAAAGCAAGGGATTCCAATCAAAGAAATGAGATCAACTGATTACACTAAAGTGGTGCACTATGTTTGCGTGGGTGCAGTTGTGTGTGGACATGTGTTTGGCTTTATCCAACAGCAAGCGCAAAGAACCCTCTCTGCTTGTGAAATGCTAAAAGCGATGGTAAACATCTTACTCAACACAGCTGAAAGTATAGACAAGTGACCTCATTGTAACAGCAGTGTTAGACACATATGCAGATGTGCATACATGTGTGCAAGAACAGAAAAAGACACAGACATTCCGAATTTAATCTTTGTGACACAAAAATTAGACTCATTTAAATACATGAACTTGTTTAAACAATGACTGAATTTAAATAAGTTGAAACATTTGAAGGCTTTGCTCATATTTCCATCCATCACTTATCCAAAATAGGTCTACAGTACCTGCGTGCTAGGCACAATGTCTTTCTACCCAGCAACACTTTTTAGTTACTCCAATGAGATAAGATATATAATCTCTACAGCTGCTCTGTCATTGCGTTTGACAGACAGATCCTCCCTTTGCTCATCATGCCGAAACACCAGGATAGCAAACAACAAAAATGCTCAGCTTGAGAGTTCACAATGGGACTTCGCTAACCAGTGGGTGATGTCATGGTGACCGTCTTTTATCTACAATCTGTGGTTAAAATGTCCAAGTAAACTAAAAGCAGATTTTAAAGCCTGGTGCTAAAATAATGTTGGCCTCCATGGATACTTTTCCCCTTTATAACAACCGCACAGACACATATGGTTTTAACTGTGAAACTTTGATTGACAGGTGTGAAGACATAGGTAGCTATCATCAATGGCTGTCAAGGTCTTGTCAATGCTAATGCCAGTAACTGCCATATTTGTATAATTTGTGGAATTATCCCACGAATAACAAGGTGCAGACCATGTAACCAGTTTATGTTTATGTTTTGGTGAGTGAAAGTCTTGTACTTTATTTTGTTACTTAGCACGAATTAGTGGTTGCATGTGTCTGTGAGTTTGACCCACACAGTTTATGAAGCTAGCTTAGCACCCAACCCTGTGATCAAAATTTGGTCACTTCTGGTTCCAACAGCCAATGCAATGGCAGCCAGACTGCTAATGTTGAGACTTTAACATTAGCAGTCTGGAGTCACTGTAGCTGTGCCAATCTCTTATATACAGTTTATGGCCTTGAGCTAATCACAGTTCCATGCCCATTTAAATGCTGTTTGTGTGCAAGGCCACTGACTGACATGAGCATCCTTTGTCACAGTTCCCTGTGTCTCTTGGAATAACAGCTTAATAGCCTGATGGTGATTTAAACTGAGCATTAGGACAAATGAGAGGTGCTCTCACCTTGCTAGCCTCACTTACACTCCTCTCAATCTGATGATGGCATCTCAGCTCAGGGTTTGTGTAGTAATTTTGTGTACGTGCACGTGCACATTTGAGATTATTGGGTCTTGATGCCTCTCGGGGGAAATCAATGCCTTTTGCCCCCCGAAGGCAGTGCCACGCAAAATTAAAGGCACTCATTTGCACACACAAGAGCACGCATGCAGACTCACCCGTCAAGAGTAGCCTTCGCTAATCTCTATTCTCTCACTTTCTTCACAGACACACACACACACACACACACACAGGGATGAGCTTTAATCAGCTATTCTCTTTCAACTGTGTCCTGACGAAATCAGTCCACAGAATATTAAGAAGCTGTGTGTTTGCTTGTGTTTTCAAGAAGGCAATAGGAAGGGGGGACAGTATAGTGAAAATTATTATTATTATTATCATCTCACACTGATTACAAAAGTAGGGAGAGAATGAAAATACTGGATGTGGGGTAAAAAAAAGAGAGTGCACAAACGAGACTGTGAGAGTGTGACGCAAAAGGGAAAATGAAAGAACTGGGTCACATCTATTCTACTACTATTGTACCTATCATCACACTAAACACCTTCACTGACAACAGCAGTGGAATAGTACTGCAACTGAATGAGTGTGGAAGAATCCACTGAGAGAAGGTATTATCTACCTGCCTCCATGTTGGATCACAGACCGCACTTTGGATTTTATCCCTTCAGTGCGATATTAGATTCGGCAATGTACCCGTGATAAGTTGGACTGCCTGCCTTCAACACACAGCAAAGGATAATCATTTCGATCAGCAGCTTAAATCCGTAATATTTACTTTCGGTAGACTTGTTTAGCATCCAGTTTGTCAACCTCATAAATCTCTAGTAGCTTCTCTCTGCTTTTAACAGTTCACACTGTGCTTATGAGCCCTCTCTCCCACTGGGATTTCATTAAGTGTTGGTAGCCTGAAAATGAAAAGATCAAGCTTGCTCCTGGGACTTTGCCAGTTTAACGTCCCCATACCAGTTGGAAAAATAGTAGCGAGGGAAAGTGGTTATTATCTGGGTTTATAATACAGCAATGATACCCAGAAGACTGTTACTACTATGATTATGGCTACGACGGGGCTGCAGATGAAGTCACAGCCAAGTGCTGTTGGCAACACACGAACCCTCGTAATAATAACAGCGAAAACCTCTTGGGTATCACAGCTTTTATACAATGCTTGCCAACACATTTGTTGACTCCAAAGTTTCCCCTGCAGTAGCATATAGCCTGTACATCAGAAAAGGAGTCAGTAGGATGGAGAGGAAAATTCATTAGATGCATACCATGAGGCTGACTGTTTGGATGAGGGTCATGGCTTTATAATTGATGTGCTAATTATTTAATGACTGAATGGAAATGTGATGAGAGGAAAATGTACGCTTTTGACATTGAGCATAATACCTCAAAGCACACACTCAAATCAATTCAAAATCGAAGCTATTAAAAGTGAGTGGGTTTTCTACCAATACTCAGTAAGTGAGCTGAAGCTGAGTTCAATACGAGCGTATTAAATCTAAGGGTTTTACATCGGCTTGCCAGTGGTATTGTAAATCAATGACAGTGACTTTAAATGGTAAAGTAAGGCTTAATTTACCTCTCTCTATCTGAAGGATGGATATTTAGATGATATTATTATAGATAAAATAATCTAACTGTCACCTGCCTGCTGTTCTTTTGGTCTTAGAGTGAAGCTTCATCTCCTGCTTTCCATTCCCTTTATCATGTGGTGTCCCAAAATCCCAAACCTAATCCCAGCTCATTAAAGGCAGACAGGTATTGTTTTCATCTGGTGATAAAAAATAAAAAAAAGCCAGGAAAGAAACAACCCAATGATTCATTCTGGTCCCAAAATAATCATATCATATGCTATATCATGGATAACAAACCATCTGGAAATTAAAGTTGGTATTTGGATTACTTTTACTTTTGTTGGTCTGTGATAGTTGTAGTACTGCAACTAACGTGTCTGCTGTTATTCGTGCAGCAACAGCTCCCCCTATCACAAGGCCTTAAAAGTGCACAGTGCGCACATACGCTTCACAAAGCAAATGATGTAATGTGTGTTTTCCTGCAGATAAAACTAATTAAAAGACAAAAAAAGAAAAGAAGGTTTCAAGTGTTTACAGTTAAAAACAGGAGGGGGCTGTTTTAATAGCTTCTATTTCCTTTCCTTTTCTCAGATGGTGGACTTTGAGACAAAAAGGTCATACACTCTGAAGGTGGAAGGATCCAACCCTCACATTGACCCCCAGTTCCTTGCCTGGGGCCCTTACAAAGATGAAGCCACAATAAAGGTACAGATAAAAACAACAAATATATGACACGAGTTTGAGACTTAAAAAAAAAAGACAAATATCAGAGAAACTCCCTTACAGGTTGTTGCTTATTGTGTGTTTATGCTCGTAGATATCAGTGGAGGATGCAGATGAGCCTCCTGTCTTTATAGCTTCAAGTTACACTTTTGAGGTCGAGGAGAATGCCCCTCCAGGCACTCCGGTGGGGCGAGTTCATGCTAAGGACACTGATGTTGCCAACAATCCTGTCAGGTAACAGAGATGTTCACGCTATAAAAACACACAAACACGTTAATTAAGACAGGCTTGTGGCAGTGAAAGAAACTGCCTTTTCACTGTGGAACATCACAAAAATAGAACATCATATGATGTTCTACAGCCTAACATCATATGATGTTAGGCTGTAGAATATTTTATTTAATATTATCTATTAAAGATGTTTTCAACAGAGCAAGGATGCAAAATAAGACAAAGGCATAACAAGACTCATTTTGTAAAAATGGATTTAGACTATTAGACTCTCAAAATAGTACAAAACGAAAACACTGCATGCTATATGTATTTCGTATTGTAGTATGTATGTATTTTGTTTTTAATCTATTAGTTCGTATGTGTAATGCCGATAACTCATGAGTCCTAACTTTCTGTATAGGTACATGATCCCTCGGTACACAGATGTAGAGCAGTTCTTCAGTATAAACGCAGAAGATGGCATGATAACCACAACAAAACCACTGGACAGAGAAACACAGCCCTGGCATAATATATCTGTGTCAGCTACAGAGATTGGTATGTATGCACTCTGAAATACAAGACAACTGGGACTGATTCTGATGTGTGGTAAATGAGTCCCTATAGATCTGTTAAATATGGCCTACACAGACACACTTCTATTTATCATTATATGCATAGCAAAAGTTAATATATATACAGTTTGGACTCATAGACCCTTATGATACAATTGAATGTGAAGTGAAACAACACCTAAGTGCAAATTTTATTTTATTTTCAGCCATTCTGGGAGTTAATGAGCTTCTCCCTGTGTTTGAACTTAGCCTTTGTGTCATTTCTGTTACTGAAACCACACACGCTGATGTAGTATGAGAAGAAAAAGTCAAACAAGAACAAACAGATGGAAAATTCCCAGATAGCCACCAGGCTGTACATTTGCTGGCATCCGAAGCCCGGGCTGTCGTCCTGTGGTGCTGGATACACTCCATGACATCTTATGTACAGACTTTAAGTGGATTCAAGCTGCGGGCTGTAATTTTTTTCTCCTCTTGGTGGGACTAAAGTTAACCCTTTTGCTATGTTTGTCAGCAGCAAAAAGCCTAAATCTTGATGAACTAATTACATGTCTGGAATCAGAGGGGGTGAACTGACTTCACGCTTTACAGCTGAGACTTAGTGGTATCATTCTGATAAGTGTACCCATCTATAACTCAGTGGAATGTGTCTAATGTTAGTGTATGCAACTAGCCAGAAATGAAAACTAAGATCTGCTACACTGAGCTGGCTTTTGATAAATGTTAATTGTATAAGGGGGCAAAGAACAAGTAGAGAAAAAAGGCAAGAACAAGACTTTAACTATTATTATTATACCTAAACTGTTTTCCTTAATTTTAATTGTTTTTTTTAAATGAGCTTATTTTTTAGTTTACTTTACATGAAAATTAGAATTTTGGTGAAAACTCCACAGAAATGAAAAGAGAAGTAAATACAGTTAAAGCACCGCTATAACTTTTAATTATGAGCTCCACCCTAACAGTCTACTGTAGTGCATACGTGGGGAAGAAACAGGGGAGATGCCAGTCAACCCACAGGCCCTCTGGAGCTTTCCCTCCCTGGCTTTATCCCCAACAACCCTCCCTCAAGCCACAGAGGCCCCACCCTGGTATTCTGTGGTTGGGGCTCAAACTAGCAGAGTGCTGCGTGGTTTCCCTGTGGTGTGCTAGACGCCAGACGGACAGATGGAAACGGACTTGCCGCCCACAATGCTAGGACCATTGCAGGCTATGCTAACCACATACAGACCCTGGGAAGCTAAATAAATGCCTAGTAATGACAGGGTAGTGGAAAATCACACTGACTAAAATTGCAAATATGCAGGGCAGTACAGCACTGAAATGGATGGTTTTTCTTTTTTAAAGATGAAAAGCAAGAAAAGTGCACTCCATCTTTCTGAGTTAATATTCTGGATGTTGTATTTTTTGTGTCTATTTTGGCTGTTTAGACATCATTCTGTCTGCATCACTTTTTTTTTCTTCATTTAATCTTCAGCAGGCATAACTTGACATTTCTGGGAGCTGCAACTAAATGAGTGCCATTCTGTTTGAGTGTATTTTTTTTTATGTCTCAGAAACTCGTCTATAATTTTTGCAAATCAAAATAATAAATAGCTGGCTGAGTGGCTGACTGATTGACAGGCAATTTAGATGAAAAAATATTCACAGTCTTTCCATTCACTCGATGCCAAATGCGGATTACAATACAGACACACAGACAATCACAAATAATTCACATAAAAATGACATTGTGGCTTTAATAACTTTAACACTGCTTTGAATTTTTATATGGAGCAAAATACTGATGATTTTGCACTGCACTGTGTGTACTATACATGCAGGGGGCCATCACCAAGACACCAAAGTGCGGGTTAACATCAAAGTGAAAGATGTTAATGACAACCCTCCAGAGTTCGCGACCAACAATGAGGTCCTCATGTGTGAAACTGTCGCACCGGGAAAGGTGAGGCTTTCTGTGTGAGATGATAAATTTTTTTTAAAATGCACGTGTTTGGTGGGATGATGGTGAAGCTAAATGTATCCAGAAACAGTATTTACATTCATTTGTTTCCTTCCAATTGCATTTTAATTTGTTTGTATTAGGTCATCGAAACATTGAGCGCAGTGGACAAGGATGAGATGGCTTACAGGCAACACTTCACATTCAACCTTGCTCCAGAAGTTGCTCATAACCATAACTTTTCCCTCAAAGACAACAGAGGTAGATGACCTTTAAAATATTTTCTCCATCCCTTCGCTCCCCCCCCCCTGCTTTTTGATTGTTTCCCCTTTCTCTTTCCATTCTTTTCTTTAGCCAGTCTTACCGTTTCTTCATCTGCTGTCTCCTTCTCGCTCTCTCTCCCCCTTTCACTCAGATTAGATCAAAGCATAACCAGATGGAGGCTTACAGTACCTTGTAGAAATCAGCAGGTGCTCTGAATTTCACACGCACATGAATGCACACATGTCCTGCGGGCTGTATTAATTGCAGTGGGGTCTCTGTCCGTCTGTACATACATCTTCGGGGGCCAGCTGATTGAATTAAGTTTTGTTAGTTCTGGGAGCAAGATGAAAAAAAAGGAAAAGAGAACGAGGTAATCCGGAGAACACTACTATAGATTTAAGCCACATGATACTGAAAAAAAGGTTGTTTCAATAAACTGCAATATGGAAAATACAGGTATTTTAGGTGGATGAGTAAAATTACATTTTAAGAATAAATCACTCCAAAATAATTGGAGAGACTATAGTATATATGTAAAGACCTTTATTTAATCCCATAACAACCTTTATTACATTAAACACTGGAGAAGTTCAAGTGTTTCTTCAGTTCAATTCAATTCATAAAGCACCAAATCACAACAGCAGCCACTGGAGGTGCTTTATAGAAGTAAGGTAAGGTAGGAGACCCTAGAATAATACAGAAAACTCCAACCATCACATGGCCCCCTGTGAGCAAGCACTTGAAGACAATGGGAAGGAAAAACGTATTTTAACAGGAAGAACAACAGGCAGAACCAGGCTCAGAGAGGAGCAGCCATCTGCTTTGACATGTTGAGGGTCATGGAAGGAAGACAGGTCAAAAAGAAAAACACGCTGTGAAAGAGACTGATAATAACTATTAATTTAATGCAGAGTGGTGTATAAACACATATTTATGAAAAGGGTGAGTGGACAAGAAACACTGAGTGCAACCAAGAGAGAATTCAGGGTCACCTGATCCAGCCTTAACTATATACTTTATCAAAAAGAAAAGTTTTAACACTAATCTTGAAAGTAGAGTCTCCCAAATCCAGACTTCAAGCTGATTCCACAGAAGTGGAACCTGAAATATCAAGGCTCTGCCTTCCATTCTACTTTGAAATATCTCAGGAACCACAAGTAAACCAGAAGTTTATTTTTCATTTGAGGTATCCGTCTCATTTCCTCAGGAAAGGGGCTGTTTCTTCCATCAGCACTGCTCTATGTAGTAGTACATAGAATTCCACTGTAAGGTGGAGGCTCACCGCAGACCTGTAATGTGTAGCCTTTAATCAGCCTCCTCACTGAATAGAGTAGGGGTGGGATGCACAAACGGACCCACTCTGAATGGCTGTGGGAAAGCAGAAAGAGTGGAGAAGAGAGAGGACAGGCGAAATGCACCCCGTGCATTTCTTGCATTCTCAAACTAACCGAGCCCGAGTCCAATCTAAACTCACCTCACAGACCCATACATTTCTTTTCAACTAAATGTTCCTTTTCTGTGATTTTTTCCTGTTCTTCACTCATTTCGCCAGCTGCACAGAGAAATCAAGAGTCGTAGCATGCCTTTTAGTTTTCCTTCCTTTTCACTGCTGAAATTACATATTGACCAGCCCTATTATTTATAGAAGAAGATGTGAAATACTGAAGTACAAAGCAATAACAAGTGGAAATGTGATATGTGTTGAACTAAGATTTATATTATCAGAAGTCTAGGTGTGTTCTTAAAATGAGCAGCTTGAAATGTGTGCGATTTCTATCATTGAAGAACACTGCAAAAGGGTGACCTTTTCAGTACCACACGGTAACAGAAACGCAGACAGACAGAAAAGAGTCCAGAGCCTCTCAGAGGACTGAGAATCACGCACCTGCACACTGCATCACACATACAACTTTCAGACAGTGGCTGTGTTGGCAGGAGGCAACAAATGACATCAGTAACAGAAAGATGTTTCTATCGGGGAGTGGAGTTTGGAGTAACTTTCATAGCTTTTGGCTAGAAGTTATGAACCTTTTTTTTAATCTTCCTTTTCTTTTTCCTGTAATGTACTGGAAGTGACATGTAACATGTTTTTTTGCATGACTCAAAGATTTTATATTGTAAATCTACAGTAAAGCTTACAGTGAGTCACCATTTGACTTCTTTGTAAACGCTCTGGAAATGTTAAGAGATTTCACGGAAGTATAATTCTTAGATTGTCGTTACACCTGATCACACGTAAAGAACAACTGGGAAGCATGAAAAGAGAAAAAGAATGATGAATTTAGGAACAATCTGCATAACCTGTAGGTTTTTAAGAAACACAAAGCAAGATGGAAAAATAAAGGTGGATTATTAAAAATGACATGCAGTGATTAAAAAAAAAAAATAGAACAGAGCTTGAAAAAAATTGCTGTCTGTCCTAAATTTTGTAGGTTTTAGGGTTAAATTCATACTAAATTTAACCTCCAAGAGGAGATCTGTCTGCATTTTATACCTTATTATTATACATCAGTAGTTTGTACATTTTTAACCTGTATGGCTTTGTTATGTATTTTAATATACAAGTTAGACACTGTTTTTCCTGCGATATAGCCTCTGAAATGCCTCATATTGTGTAATCCTCTGTTGGTAATAAAATATAAATGCGAAAGAATGGCATGGGAGGGATGGAAAAAAGGCAGACAAAAGAGGGTAGTACAAAGGCAGAGCCAGCAAGTTGGTGTCGTAACAGCAATAACTGGTCTTTGATTACTTTTGAACTGATGAATGGACCCACTATTAAATATAAATCTAATGTCATCAAAGTCACACCTCATTGGCTGCTGTGTTAGGGCAGCAATAGTTGTGTGTGTGGACAATGCTAAAGAAGAAAAATGTGTGCAAAGGTGGATTATGTGAGTTTTTGCACATAAAAGCCAAAACATTCAGCAGCATGTGTTTTTTATAGTCCTTTGGAAGTTGAACAACCTTCCATCATTTCATCACATTCACCACCTTATTTCTCTCTCCATCTACAGACAGCACAGCCAGTATTTATGTGCTCCGTAAAGGATTCAGTCGTCTCACCCAGGATGTTTACTACCTTCCCATCGAGATAAACGACAACGGTATTCCCGCTATGAGCAGCACCAACACCCTGACCATCAGAGTCTGCTCCTGTGACAGCAAAGACACAATTCTGTCTTGTAATGTGGAGCCCTACGTCCTTCCTGCTGGTCTTAGCACTGGAGCCCTGATAGCTATACTGGCTTGTATTGTCATTCTGCTTGGTAAGGAACAAAATTCTTAATTCTTGAGGGGGGATTACTAAAATATATGACATTTATTCATTCCTGGATCAAATTTTAGGGAGGCCACTCTAAAATTGCATAGGGTGTGTTTATAGACTGAGCCATTTAACTGCAAACCTTTCTAGTAATACCAAAAAGGTTGACATTTACTTTACACTGAGGTGAAACATCAGCAATTGACTCAGGCCGCCTCCTATTTTTGACTCCTCATTCAAACTGTGCTGCATCGTTTGATCTTCTTAAGAGTAGAGGTCAAGGAATCACTTATGTATAAGCACTTACAGAATCACTCTCATACCCCATCCATGCATAATCACTTAGTGTGGGTTCGCACATTGTACTTGGAAATGTTGCAATAGCAGGGCTTGACATTTACTTTCATCTCCAAGGACCACAGGTGCCCCACACTGAAAAATTTGGGAGTACATGAAGAACTTTAGTAGTGCAGTAAAAAATAAAAATGTATCCATTAAAGTAAGATCAATTATTCACAGCCAAATTATTAAATTAATTTGAACTGTTTTTAATATGTAACTATTTATATAAAAAGAAACGGTACAAAAAATATTAACATTTGACTTTTAATGTTTTTTTGCCTTTTCCAGAGGATTCTGGAGAGTTTAGGAGGCAAAGCCACAGGGATGCGTTTGTAGGGTTTTTTCATAGTCAGGGTGTACCTATTAGGTGGATGGAAGAGCTTGAAAGTACCACTTTTGTCAGTGTTTAAGCCTGCTGAAAAGGTAGTTTGGTAAAGGCTTTTTTTTAGCCGCTAAGGTTTTGATTGTGCTTACAAGTAACAAGCGCAGCTGTCAACTGAAAAAAAAAAAAAAAAACAGTATCTTTGACTTCAATTGGTCTCCATTGCCGCCTCTTTGCTGCCTACTGTATGTGTCAGACAGAAAAGCTGCAGCTCAATCATAAGAGAGCAGCGATAGTCGCTGTTGTATTGTTATCCTTTATACGCAGGAAATATATATATATATATATATATACATACACACACTGTCTGCTTGGGTTGAAATTTTTTTTATTACAACACACATGCACACAAGACAGTTCTTTAGAGTACACACACACACACACACACACACACACAGAAACACATCTATTTTTAGCCTTATATCTCATCATAAATATGCTTTCAAAACAGAAAATCTTTCACAAGCCATTAGCTGATTCTTCAACCTTAATTTACACTGCATTTTACACAGAGTACAACACATTTGAAAACCTTTGACGAGTTTGACATGTTGATGACAATTTAGAATTAAAATGGCATGCGTGTATAACATAATACAATAATGATATGAATTAAAATGTCCAAGGTGCAACCTCCCACAGTGCACACTAATTATCCACGATTAACTTGTCTACTACCTGTAATCATGAAGGTTTTTGTAAAATGTTTTTTAAATGGAAATATAAACCCTTGCATTTTTGTTTTCTATTTTGCAGCAATAGTAGTGTTGTTTGTTGCACTGAGGCGTCAGAAGAAAGAGCCACTGATAGTTTTCGAGGAGGAAGACATCCGGGAGAATATTATCACTTATGATGACGAGGGAGGCGGTGAGGAGGACACAGAGGCTTTCGACATTGCCACACTGCAGGTAAGGGTGAGAGGACGAGTGGCAATAACCATCTTGGTATTAAAGATAAAAGTCTATGGGGAAAAGAGGAAATTGAGGGTCTGCTGCTTCAGCCTCAGGCAGGTCAAAAGCAATCTGTGACTGTCAGTTTCTGCTTATGCATATAAACATTACACTAAAAACCTACAAGTACTTAAGGTGGAATATTAACCAGATTTATCTGCCAGCAGATAAATACAATTCTTACGTTTGTTCATTCTCTGCAATATACATCTGTAAGCTTATAATTGACGGTAGTGTCCTTTCTCTCTTTCTCTGACTTTTCAGAACCCAGATGGTGCCAACGGTTTCCTGCCAAGAAAGGATATCAAACCAGAACTTCAGTATCCTATCAGGCCCGGCATTGGCCGTCCTGCAGCCAACAGCGTTGATGTGGATGACTTCATCAAGACTCGAATTGCAGAAGCTGACAGTGACCCGACTGCACCTCCTTACGACTCCATTCAGATCTACGGCTATGAAGGCAGAGGATCATTGGCCGGGTCATTGAGTTCCCTCGAGTCTGTCACAACAGAGTCCGACTTGGATTATGACTATCTGCAGAGTTGGGGGCCGAGGTTTAAGAAGCTGGCAGATTTGTACGGGACCAAAGACTGCTCCATTAATGATGCTGATGATGGTGAAGACTCTTAACAGTGGTCTCACTGAGTGGACGCCTCCCCGATTTCTGATTTCTTGATTCCATGAGGATTTGTTAACTGAGGGTTAACACTCCCCAGTTCCCAACTGTTACCAACTACCAACTGATCAGTTCATGCCAATTAGTCAACAAACGTTAACAGCTCCCCCTTCCATGGCAACGCTCCAGTCCTCCAAAATGATTTGTCAATGGACACATTGTGAACACCTGGACATGAAACACTCCCGGTTTTCCCAAATCTTCCTTGTCCTTTCTGTGTCTCTTTCCCTCCTTCTATTTCTACAGACTTGAACATTGCAGGGCTTGGAGATTTGCTATGTCAGCAATTTGTCTGTTTGGGAGTAATTTGATGGAAAAAACGTTCCTGTATGGTCAAAATGACTTGCTTTTAGCAAAATGTTTAGTTTATTAGAGGTTCTATATACTTTTGTGGACTGGATTCACATTCTTCTTTTATGGTTATTGAGGGAAATTTTATTCCCTTGAAAGGTTTCTGCGTGGAGTACATCCCCTTTGTTGATCTCTCAAAGACAAAGAGGAAGGGAGAGAAATAAATTAAAGGAAGAGCTTGTTTGGATTCCAGCAACTGCCTGATGTTATTAAATAGAAATAAAATGTACAGATGTGTTAGTAGGGTCAAAAATCAAATGGAATGATTTTGCCGACGTGTCGTGTGTGCCGAATTCAGCAGGTACTGTCGTTTTGATGGCATGACCGACTCTGGGTTGTTGATACTGTGAAGATGCTGTGAGCATCTTCACAGTATGGTGGCCTTATAATAAATAAACAACAACTCCAGGGGTAAAAACACAACAAGAGTAAGGAGTAAAAGAATGCTATCTTCAGTAGCTACACAAAGACAAAGGAACACACAAGGACTGAAAATGCTACACAGATACAATTTTTCTACTCTCAAAAAGAGACAGACTCAACAAGGATTCAATTTTCAAACTGTGGATGATTCTTTGTTTTCATTCTTCACTGCAGAGAAGACCTGAAAAGAAAAAGCTGCCCTTCTCCATGCCCTCGCCCTGTGTCCCCATTCCTCACAACAACAATCACTCCCCATACCGAGTCTACCAACGAATGATCACTTCCTCATTTGGAGTCCACTGATGATGATCAGTCACAATGAGTACAAACCTGTGAGCTCTAAAAATCGCCTTAAACTTAATAGACACTCTTGCAACGCAGTGCATTCTCTTTTTTTTTTTCTCCTTTTGTTTCTTTTTGTAACTTGAGACGTATATTCAGAAAGCAAACTATTCTCCATGTTAGGTGTGTACAGAGCAATGTGCTGACATGATATATCACTTTGAGGATCCAACCTGCGCCCCGCACAGTCTTTAGATGGGATGTACTGAGTCTGCCAGCACAGTAAATGTAGATTGGTAAAATGTGCATTTTGTCTTTTTCCAGTACCGTGCACGGCATGTTGGCGGCAACATCTGTTGTATCAACATGTGTTGCTATATAGAGATAACAACACTGGAAAATAACATAAGTATGTTTTCAGAACCACATTTGCTGAGGCTGAAACCAAAACATCCTTTTTAAATGTGTAGGTTCTTGGTCAATCTCTTTTTTTAATGTTATTATATTATTATGATTATTATTGTTGTTTTCTATTATTATTGTTATCATTATTATAACTGTTCTTTTACTGGCTGCAGCTACATGGGAAGAAATTTTGGTTTAACTCTTTGCAGCTCAGATTTACTATCTGTACAGTTGCCTAAACGTGGAGAGACTACACGGTATTCTAGTCTCATTTTTAGGCGGCCGTAAGAAATGTACTGCTTAAAGTTAAACAGACTTGGTTTATGCCTGTGTCCATACAACCTCTCATTTCTTTCATTTTTGTTTCTCTTTTCATTGTTTGGCATTTATTTGTTCTTTCTCCCTGTTCAAGAGGAAAACTAGCAATCTGTGTTTGTTGCAGTGAGAGAACGCCTCGTTTTTATTCTCTGTCAAGTTTTATGGTACCAATTTGTACAATTTTAAAAGTTCTTATTTTAGTATACATGCAGAATATTCCAGTATTACAACAAAAACGTGTTAAGAAGATAAAGATAAAAAAAAAAATGTTACAGCATCACACTTATATTTTCTGAACATTGTACTGTTGCTTTACTATGTGCTTCAATCTCCGAAGCGAAAAAAAGAAAAAAAAAAAACAACCTTTGAAATAAATGCTCTTTTTATAAAATGATACTGGACTGTGTTTGGGAGTCAACTTTGTGTTCACTTTGGAAACTGCAGTCCTTTCTCTTTTTTTTTTACATTAGGAACATGTAGTCTTCTAAATATGTACATATAAAAACAAAATCACATTTTATGTTTGGACCCACTCAGTTTGAGTCAAATGCACAAAACTCATTATTTCTATGCTTAAAAGAAAATAAATGAAGTCATAATTGTAAGCTACTCATCATATTAAAAACATATCTTCAGACCAACTTCAGTTCTATTTCAGTAAAATCCTAATAAAGGCTCAACTTTTGCTACTGACCTACAAACAGATGTAGTTGATACTAAACCACAGATCTGAAAAACACACTGCCACAAACATAAGTTCTTCTGTTATTTTAACTTTATGACTTGAGAGTAATAACATGGTAACAACTCTCTAACAATGCACTTAAGCACAATGGTGCTTGGAGCCCAACACTTGGACCTCATTCATTATTATCAGGAATTGATTAGTATCACCCATTGGTTACTGAACCCCATCCTAAAACTTAAAGCAGTGCATTCTAGCCTTTGCCAGATTAAGGTCAGATTTACTAAACAGAGCAAATTAGCATGAAGTCCCAAACACACTAATGGGAATGTAAAGTCCTGTCATGGGACCTACAAAAAACGCACTAATTTATAAACACAGACATGGCCAGCTCATTTCAAAAACGACCATTGTAGACAGCCGAGAGCACCCCTGATTAGCGGCTCAAAAATGACCTGACCAAGGAACGAGCAATCTGTTTATCAAAGCAACATAGTACAAGTATAGATTTTGCATGCATGGCAATACAGATCAATGTGACACCACTGAAGGGAACAGATAAAAGCCAAAGTCTTCAATTGGACAATGAGGGAT
The DNA here is from genome assembly GCF_000239375.1 of Pundamilia nyererei. Classification (NCBI taxonomy): domain Eukaryota; kingdom Metazoa; phylum Chordata; class Actinopteri; order Cichliformes; family Cichlidae; genus Pundamilia; species Pundamilia nyererei. The sequence goes on from NW_005187455.1 coordinate 830,313, forward strand.
ACTGTCTGTGGCCTTGGACCATGGGGTGCTACTCTCTGTATAACTCTGACAGCTCCATATTTTTCCAAAGAAAGGTAAACATTTAAGGTCTTATCATGACCAGTGTTCAATGTAATGAAGTTACTGCTATCATCCTACATTTACACTGTGCACATTGTTCTTCCTTTTTATTTTTGTTTTTCTCCAACAGCAGTTTACGCGCACTGATACTCATTTAAGTCAACGAGAAGAATTTGACTCGCAGCCATTTTAATGGGGAACTATTCTCCCTCGCCCAGCAACACTCCACATAAACTTTTGTTCTTTTATGACACTGAGGACTAGAAATATGCAAGGCACAGCTCTAATCATTTAGGCTTAGGACTCAGTAAAGAACTACAGGACAAAGACAAAATTATGGCACCCCACTAAGAGCTCCGAGCCATCCACCCACTGCAATTATGTGCTCATTCTGATAACGTCTTGCTCCAGGAATTATCACAGCTACAGCAGGCCCAAAAAACATGCTTTAGCATACACTGTGTAATAAAGTGTTACCAAAAAAAAAAAAAAATCTGTTTCATTTAAAAACTCACCTTCATAACAAACACATGTGCATTCTTCTCAGCAAAGATGACTGTGACCAAACCTTTCAGTTCAAGTTTAGTGTGCACACAGACAGCAAATCTGGCCCTTGGTCTTTTAAAACTGCATGTGATATGTGCAGGACAGATCGGAGCATGGAACAGAGTTCATACAATAGTGAATAGTCGCTTGCCCTTAGAGACACTTGCCCTCACATATGAACTTGTTTTATCTACCTTTTTTACTCTAATAGGAAACATAAATTACAAGATGAACTTTATTTTAAATCAAACACAACCTTTGGAAAGACAGTACTGTATTTATTCACAATCAAAATCAAATGGCAAGCACACATGCAAACACATACACTCAAAATATACAGACAAACATAGAGAGAATTCATTCACCAGCTCCAAAGGGAGCACCACTGGGAAAGGTCAGGCAGCACTTTGGATGAGCAACAATGGAGAGGGCATACTGTGAAAACAGAGAGAGGCACAAGGATGACACAAAGGAAGATGAGAATTAAAAGCAAGGAAATAGATCAGGGAATGACAAGGGTGGAACGGAAAGGTCTGGTGCAGAAATGTTATACCTTAGCTGTTGCAGATGCAGTTTTGTTATCGATAGCTGTTTAGACTAGACGAAGAGAAAGCATTTACATTTAGAAAACCAATAAGAGATGTTTCATATTTTGCAGAAAAATACTAAAAATATTGATTTGTTATAACTGATGGATACTGAGCTGAGGGCACATAGGGAGCTCCATGTATGAAGGCAACTGCTTCAAAATTTTTTCCAGAAAAGAGACAAACTCAAAGATAAGAACTATCAAGTTTAGCTGGTTAAAGCAAGAAAGAACAGCAAACGAGCTAAATGTGCCCTTTGTCAAGCATGTAATCAGATATGTTAGAAGTTTAAATAACCAGAAGAAGAACAGCATATCATCGCCCTATGTAGCTTCATACACAAATACATTTAGTAGTATGTGTGCAGTATGATGATGATTAAGAGTACTGACTTTGACTTTGAGGTTACTAAGATTCAAACTCCTTTTTTTTT
>NW_005187455.1:832189-834063 GCF_000239375.1 Pundamilia nyererei
CCCTTGTTTCCACCATGCTGATACACTAAGGAATGGTCAATGGACATTGAAGCTCTGCTAGCAGAATTGCAGAGCCACACACTTTGGGCAAAAGACAGAAGCAGCAGTTAAAGCAGAGTGATTGATTGCAGTTAAATAAGTTATATTTATGATATAAAGATTGGTAATATCCTCCTAGGCTCAAACAAATGAGGATTAAAATCAGTGAGAAAGACAAATGTGACCTTCAGCACATTTTGGTTGAAGGTAATTATTGTGTGCAAGTTTAATTACATTTTGATCAACACTATAGTACAAGTCGCAATTCTTGTATATTGCAAACATACAGACATTAGCTGCCTCTCAATGGCATTAGCTCATTGGTCCAATGCCTGGATGAGCTAAAGATTACAGTTATTTAGAATTTCAGACTGTGTGCATTATTGACTCGACTGACACGCTTTGCTTTTAAATACTAGCATTAGTGTTATAGTAAATACACAGTTATTGTGACACCCCTAGAAATAAAAACAAATGACAAAGGGATGAGTAACTTGTGCAAAAAATAATTCTAATTTTGATTTCAAGTGGTTATCCTTGTCGTTTAGTTTGTCTCCACACAGCAGGCCTTGTGCTGCAATACCCTGGTCATTTGAACACTGTGGGAATAAAAAAAGGATGATTCAGCAGCTTCAGTGAGAGAAGAGTGGAAAAATAACTGCAAATCACTGAATGTGGTAGTTCGCACGCTTTCAAATAATCTTTTCCCTTTCATCCCATTTACCATTAAACTTCTTAGATGAGCTTTTGACCTACATGTGTAATTTTAAAAAATATCTGATGGAAACATGTTTGAGCTGAGTTTCAATCTGCAGCTTAACCAAACATAAAGTTGCAATCTTGCACAAGATTAACACAGTATGGCTAAACGCTGGAGCTAAGGTGAGAAGATATGCGTTATCACGATAATTAACTGCTTTAAATTTTAGGCGTTGCACACTTTTACTCTTCTCCCCTCTGTTTACTTCCCTTTATCTTGGTTTTAAGAACTTCTGGCATCTGACACAACCCCTGCTTTATCTCAGTTTCTTTATTATTTTGGCTCGGACCACTCACCTTCTCCTCACAGTTATGTTTTTATCCTCTTCTTTATTCTCTTTTATCCCCCTTCTCTTTCTATTCATGTCTCCCTGCCGCTCGCTTCTTACTCCACAGTTAAGATAATTACAGTTCATTCTGTGTCAGTGTGTAGGGGGATCCCAGCCTGGCTGAAGCCTGATTAGTTTTTAATCATGAAGTGGCACTTGAGTAAACAGGGAAATATTCTTCCCGTCACTCCAGAGAGGAGAGATGTCTGTGAGTGAAATAGTTTGTGTACAAGCTGGATGGATGTCCTTGGGTACACTACAAACAGACAGACAGTAAGTTAATTAACCAGTCACACAGCCAGTCAGTAATGTAGTTATTCATTCAGTTTGCCAGGGCGTCTGTAAGTTGGTTAGGTGCATGGGGAGTGTTTTCTATCAGCTGGATGTCCTTGAATGCACTGAAAACAAGCACACAGTAAGCAACCATTCACATGTAAAATTAACCCATCAGCCAGTCAGTAAGGTAATAAGTGAAATGCTAATTTAGTTAGTTATTTAGGGAGGCCACCAGTTCCTTGATAATTAAGAGAGCTTCTACATATTCAGTTAAATTGTTTGAATAGTCGTTCAGCATAAACTTTCACTCATGCTGAAAAACTGGTCCAAAAATCAAACCTTACCCCTGTCACGGTTCTGGGTCATGTTGACCCAGCTTTCTGTTTTTCATGCTTTGGTGTTTTTCTAGATTATGATTTATGATTTGATTAATCAGTGATACTGTTTTGATTATGATTATTATTTAGTAGG
>NW_005187455.1:835198-837054 GCF_000239375.1 Pundamilia nyererei
GACTCTAGTATTGGACCCTAAGGTACTGCGCTGTCAACCGATCAACTCCTAATGATGAGATGTATCAAGACGAGGATCACAAAGTGCTTCACAACAAAATAAAAGTGAATAAATAAAGTACTGATGCACTTTTGCACAACATAACAGACTATAGTCATGTAAAACACAGCAGACCATATGCAAGATCCACTAAGTGATTTAAAAGAACATGTCTCTCCATCCTGTCTTCTTTTGCAAGTATCCCACTGTGCCAAGCTGAAATTTATGCTGTGAAAATGGCCCTTAGTGCTCCAGCTACCGAAGTGATTTTATGCAAACCTGAAAAGAATTGGTAATAAATAATCATTCAAACGTTATTTCCAGGGGCCCACTGTCACATTAACTGCCATAATCAACAGCAGCTACACAAGCAGTGTTGTAACATCATGACATAAATTCAGACAGAAATAAAAAATTAAAGCACATTTCTGAGTGCATTTTAAGCATTGTACTGCTTTTTGTTACATTTACACTTATAGCTACAGGAACTACACGTTAGAAAATCAATTCAGCGTTGCTAACCACAACCCTGGGATCCCAATTTCTCAGCATAGTCTTGATCGTAAAAGATCAAAATAAAAGCCTGTGCTACAAGTAGGAACAATTTACAATAAGCGAACCATAAGTTGACCATTATAGTTGTTCCCAGTTATAACAGTAATATTACACTTATATCATTTTCTTTTCCAAAAACCTCCAATGTTAGCCATTTATGACAGCTACTAACAAAATAAACATCCTTAAAGCAAGTTCACTCGCTGGGCCCATCCTCATTTTAGGTTTTATAGTGTTTTTATTACATAAAGGTGAATGGCTTAAACATGAATTGAGCAGCGGTTTGGGCCTAGCAGATCCCCATGTACTAATGAGAAATGTATAAGTGAAAGAACTGAAAATGGGGATTGAGGGTGGGGCACGGAAATGAGAACGAACAGCTTGTAGAACTGGGGGATCAGATATAGATCAGAAGTGGAGGGGGCATGTTTGGAGGCGTGGTCCCGCTCCTGAAATTCAGATACTTTAGCTTCAATATATAGAAATCAACTGTGGTCTGTCCATCTGAGCCTGCCTAGCATCAGCACAATCACCAATATCAGCCAACTAATATCATACTTGAATACTAAGTAACACACCACCTGTTTGTAAATACTGAGTGTGAGTGAATGCCTTTGAGGCTGAGCTCAGGGTTAATGAACCCCTGATTTAAAGACAACTCTCACACATTTTGCACATATATGTAGGTCTGTTACAGCAGTAGTGTAGCAAATGTGTAGAAAGACAGCCAGTTAATGATGACTGACTTTGAGCAAAACTTTAAGACTTTTCAGCCATTACTATCTATTTACACATACAGATTTATTTACGCATTTAAAAATCTGATTAAACACACATTCTGAACACACATTTGCAGATTCACAAAGCTCTTTACAGATTTATTCACACATTTAAAATCTGACTTCACACACAGATCACAGTACACACATGGATTATAATACACAAAGAGAGATCTGAATACACACAGATTGAGAACAACACACACACACACACACACACACACACACACAATTCTTCTACAATAACAATTCCATAATCTCCTTAATCCCACTTACACAGATTCTAGGCTATTTGGTCACTTGGAGTCATAATAAGACTGTTGCATTGTTAGCATTAGGTTTATTTCTGGGTGTAGGACCCAGTCAGAATTAAAGATTCTGCTCCTAATTTTTATGGATTGAATTTCAAGGAACAGCCAATGGGTGGGGGTGTGTCATATTAGCAGGTCTAACAGTCCTGAATCAGCTTTTTGCAGATGATGT
>NW_005187455.1:844636-845690 GCF_000239375.1 Pundamilia nyererei
CATATTTTGGGAAATAAACATAGCACAGTATTCAATAACACATAAAACTATTAATTGAAAATATTAACTGAAAACAGGAAATTGTTGTTGTTGTTTTTTATGCCGGCAGTCATTTCCCTAAAGACATCTACCCTTCTTTTTGCAACTGTAAGTCACCCCTTAATGGCCATTAGAAATGATGTTGCTTAATGCATTTCTACGTTGGCTTTGCTTTTCTATGACCATCTGTTATCAAGTCTATATCAGGAACTTATGACATTAAATACAATCAATCTTATTTATGGATTTACAGTACTGTCCTCTTTAATGAGACACATTTATTGGTAGGTGAAGTCACAGTGGGAAGCCTCCACCAGAACATTTTCTCTATTGCCTTCTTGGTGTTTTGAAACTGGATGCGACAAGCAAGGGGTGGATCTGACTGAGAAACTAAGCATCAATGCAAAATTTGCTGAAGACTTGCAACCGACAACATCATCATTAAATAAGAATAGCCAGAATAATTCTTCTTTGTGACTAATAATGACTATAATTAACAAGATGTCCTTAATGTTCTATTCAATATCACCTCAAACTAGTGATTGAGCACATAAAATAATCAGGAAAGTACTTACTAAAGTTACTGGGAAAGGGACCTGACAAACATTTTCCCCAGACACATTCAAACTATTAAGGAAGTCTATTTGCAATGAAGAATCATTCCCAGCTGCCCCTTAAATTTTTTAAAAACTGACAACTTTAAACACATTTTTTTTGGCTTCAGTTTCAAACCTATACCCAAATCTATACCATAGACAAACAAATGTTCCTTCTTCTGTACTATGTTATCCATAAAGTACATAACATCAAAACATACATGCAACATTATAAGGGACATGTCTCTTAATTAAAGTAGTCTGTAACTCATTCTTCCCTTTTTATTGCACTAATGCACTATTACCAAGATGAACCTTCAGGCACACATGCCCTGTGCTCACTGCCTGGCGCTGTGGAGCCCAAGTGGCATTTGCCATATGTAATATATATAATACCAGAATTGCCATATGTGATATAT
>NW_005187455.1:846202-848337 GCF_000239375.1 Pundamilia nyererei
TACCAGAATTGGAAGGTCCACCACTGGTACCCTGTGCTTTTATACATGAGAGCAAGTTGACCCAGAGCTCATGTGACACACTTAAAAGGGTCTGGACAGGCCACGGAGAACATTATGCAGCCTGTAACATAATTCAGCATGACCGGTTTGGTGGTGGGTCTGTGATAGTCTTGTGAGGTATATCCATGAAGGGATGCACAGACCAGTGCAGGGTAGGCTGACTGCCATTAGGCACTGGGATGAAGTATACAGGCAGTTCCTGGAACATGAAGGAATTGATACCATTACCCTACCCCCACAGCCACCTGACCTAAATCCAATAGCACGGATCTGGGACACTATTTTGCCAAGTTGCACCTCAGACTGCCCAGGAGTTCAGCGATGCCTTGGTCCAGGTTTGGGCAGAGATCCTGCAGGACACCATCCATTATTTAATTAGAATCGGGCCCTGACATTGTCAGGTTTGCATAAAAGCAGGGTGGGCTATACAAACTAATGAACTAGCCCTGCCACTATTTCACTTTACATTAAACATGAAATGTAAGTACATACCATCTCGGGAACTTTGAAGCTATTATGTATCCCAAAGAAGTTGTTAGCTAACAATGACTAAATGAGACTAAAGAGGCTGTTGAGGATATTAAGGCAAATACAAGTTTAGCTGAAGTGATCCTAAGTCATATGATTTAAGTATAGTTGGTTTATAAGTAATCATTTCACCTGGAGAGACTGTATCCAAATGAAAATGAGGTCTCTGAACAAATTGTGTAAATATCACAAACTGATTTCTCATAGAACTATTTTATTTACCAACAAAACAGAAGTCTGGAAAAGTTCCAATGACTGGCACCAGGGTGATGATAACTTCTGAGCTGGCCTACAAAACCGCATATCCTCTCGAGGGCACGCTATAGAAACAACAGCATTACACCCATGCAAAATTATGCACACAGAGAATTGACAGCAGGCTCTCTTATGGAGCATTATTGACCTCTGGGGTCTCATGACTCAATCTGCAGCTGTCCGCGCTGTGTGTATATGGCAGTGTTTTGTTGTGTGTCTAAAGCTCGACACAACAAAGGAGAGGTTGGAAAGAGGGCACTTTTACACAGGAGAGACGACACACAATGCACCGAGAAAGGCAGAAAATGTGTGTGTGTGTGTGTGTGTGTGTGTGAGAGGAAGAGTGACAGAGCAAGCCTGTGTGTCTGTGAATGAAGGTTATGTAAAAGCAATCAGTGGCCTGTTTAATCTTTCAGAAAGAGAGCTTGCTCATTTCCATAATCATCATCTCTCTTTCTCTGATCCCCCACACTTCTTTGCCGAAAAGCCAACAGCCCAAGACAGAGAAACAAGTCTATGTGGAATCTAGTGGGACCACCTTTTCCTCATCTCTGGATCTCTTCCTACAATTTCTGATACATTAAAACTTTCAGTGGTTTCAATTTTAATAGTCAAAACAGTGACAACATTTGTGTGTGTGTGTGTGTGTGTGTGTGTGTGTAGATTTGTAATTTTTTATGAAATGTCTTGACATCGTGCTTGCCTACAAGTGCATGCCCAAAATATACTTTGGATTTGTGAACCACTGGACCTGCATGAACCATTCAAATGAGGATTTGTTTTTCTTACAATGTAACAGCTCAGTGTGCAGCAGTTTATTTGCAACTCTATGCAATGTTCTGCCCTTGTCTCCCACTGTCACCAACACAAAGATAACAATAGTTATGCAGAGACCTTGCAGATCTTGCATTCCTTGTCTTTTTCTCACATAATTCAGCTCACAAATTACCTTCCTGTCTTCTAAGGAAACAGCTGTCGGTTTTCTAGTCTGCAGTTACATTTTTCCTTTAACTTTGACTATCATCCCATCACACCAGCATGGATGAGGTGACAGGTCATCATATTTTTTTCCCCCCTTTCACCTCACGCTGTTATTGGATTTCCAGAACAATACATCCAAGAACCCTGTTTGCATTGTGATAAGCAAGTCTTGGTACGTTTGCCTGAAAGCAAGCCAAAATGATTTAAGAATGCATGGACACAGACTTGAAGACATACTGCCAATACCATTTTGGCAAAATGAGGGCACACACCAATGATCTCTGCAGTTTAGACCAACATACCAAAAGTGT
>NW_005187455.1:848683-850117 GCF_000239375.1 Pundamilia nyererei
AGAGGAGGGGAATGTAAATGGAGAGGGAAAAAAGCTAGATTAACACCCCCCGTCACCATCATCACCACACACACACACACACACACACACACAAAATATTTAATGCATTTTTAATGAACTGATTTTTCATTGCAAATCTAAAGCTAATTCGGTGTGTTATGAATCCACTGGTTAGCCAATGTGCTAAAGCTGACAGTTGCTATGGTATGTGTGCGTGAGCCTGCGTTAAACTAAGGTTGTTTCGCTGATCTGTGTATGTGCCAGTGGTTATGGTGTGTGTATTAATATGGCCTCGGCTATGCCTGCGTGTGGCTCACAGATGGCTTGGATATGCAGACTGGGCACAGAGGGTCTGGCTGAGCTACATGCCATATCAGCCAATAGCGTCATTACTCACAATTAGATACTAAACAGATTAAAGAATAGGGTGACAACCAGTGAGCTAGGCAGTCACATGGAAAGAAAGAAATTGTATCATTATTGGCGCTGTTTTAGTTTGTCTTTTGTGTCGCTCCTTCCATCTGATCCCAGAACCACAAAGTGCTTCCTTGTTCTTATTCATTATGATGCTTTTAAGTCATATTCACTGTATCTGCCTTCATAACATCGACTTCACCTCTAGACCTTGGAGTTGTTTTAGTTCTAATGGTTACAGATAAATGCAGACTGGAACTCTCTCTTAATATTAGTATTATCAAGAGAGGCTAGTAATTTGGTTTTGCCTGTGCTCACCGGTAATTTTAATCAGCCATCCAGATGGTAAAATAATTTAATGAAGGTTTATTGATAACCAGGGACGCTGCACACCACAATGCCAACACTACAGCTAAAAAGCAAAACTGTAATGACTGTTGCTGCTCAAATCAGCCACCAGTTTTATTGTACCATGTTGGAACTTGTATTATGCCAGCGAAAGAAGTCAGTAAAAGAGTACAAAGCACAACTCCCTGACGACAGCTCAGATTCCCCCCTTGAACGCGTCCAACAGGGAGGATTTATACACCTATGAACTTAACTATAAGTCTTGGGCTATCCAGTTCAGATTGTTGTCATTCTTCCTCTTTGTCTATCTGTCCTGTTCTCTTTTCCTTCTATCCAGTTGTTACCATTTACCTTTCTGGGTTTGGGTTTCTACCTAATATTTATATTTATTTTTGTTTCTTGTTATTAATACACAATTGACAGCCAATCTGATCAATGCACTTTTTTAACCTCATAAAGAAAGAATTGTCCAATTTTGCTTCTTCATCCATGACGTTTCTTCCTTATGGCCAGGGTTGTACAGACTAATTACTGGTAACCTAAAACTCCTGGATGTTTAAAAAGGTAGAGGTTTTTCAAAATAAACTTTCGTGTACAGTCATTATCCTATTCATTCCTCACTTTACTCAACTCGTCCTCTGCAGGGAAAGAACAACCATTAACCAGCTCAGG
>NW_005187455.1:852047-862788 GCF_000239375.1 Pundamilia nyererei
AACTACTGATTTTATCTACTGTTCTGATTTTATCTGTTTTGATTTTATATACTGTTGTTTGTTTGTTTGTTTGTTTGTTAATTAGTTAGTTAGTTTATTTGCTTGTTTTAATCAATTTTAAATCATGCTTTTTATTTGTTCTTGTTTCTAATGTCTCTGTAAAGCACTTTGAATCTTGTTGTTGAATTGTGCTATACAAATAAACTTGCCTTGCCTTGCCTTCAATCTATGAAGTGGTTGAAGTGTTATATACTATTTATATGTGGTGTATATTTATAGTGCATACAAATAGTGGATAAGCTGTCATGCCAGAAAAGCATACCTATTCCATCACTCCCTTGCATTTCTTTTTCATTTGTCAACTCTCTACATATATTTGTTTCTAAAATAAAGTTTGTACTCCTATATAATTAGTATTTTTTTAAAAATCTAATTTTAAAATTTTTTAACTAATAAATATTTATTATTTACATTTGTGTAGACATAAAACTGCTGCTCTGCATTTTTGTTGACATAAAACGGTGCTGCTCTACTAAAATCCATATTTTATAACCACCAGGTGGTAAGACAAAATTGCCCCCAAAGCACAGTCAGTTCAAGACAACAGCTGTGCTACCTTACACTATACTTACATGTAATATGATCACTCGAGTTATTTGCTAATTTCTGAACAAGTCACTTTTTAACAGATTTTTGATGGCTCTGTGAGAATTAAGCAAAGCCTCTTTATTAATCTCTTACACTGACACATAAATGTGGAGCTGCCAGGCAGAGGAAGACCAAAGTGAAGATTAATGGCTGTAGTAAAAGAGGACATGCCGAGGGCTGATGTGACCGAAGAGAATGCTGGGGATGTGGCAACCCCTAAAAGGACCAGCTGAAGAAGACGACAATGGCAACATGCAAAAACATAACCTATAAATCACCTTAGTTCTGCACATTATATCCAGTAAAAGTAAGGGAAATGCATTCAGTCGGAGAAATTAATTGAGAACACACAATGTCTCTAGAGGTTGTGGTGTGACAGGCTATACTGACATCCATAATTGAACCTTCAGGCACAGAGTACCTGCAGTTAAGACATTCCTAATTGATTTGTCATAAAAACTGCAGAATGAATAAAAACTGGTCAAAATGGGGTAAATGACAGAGGACTGCTTTATGTGTGACACTGCATTAATAAGTCAGCTTGGATTTGCTTTACAGTCACTTTTTCACAAGTCTCTAGGTTCAGCCAAATTCCCTGTCATAGGCCCCGGATATTCACTTTTTCCTTCAGGTAAAATAAAATGAGACAGAGGCACAGCAAAGTTAGATACTTCTAAATACTAAGGATATTTATTTTGGTAATGTAGACTTGATTGAGGTGGGTTTTAAGATGGGTGAGTAAATTTTAAAAATATATACATAAAGGTCAAGGACTACCATTCAGATTTTCAAGTGCACCGAATGTCTGACTTTGCTCTTTTAGCTTTCACAGTGACTTTGAAAGCAGGACATGTATGGAAATTACCTACTGCTGTTTAACAGTTATCTATCATTTCAGTCAAGGACCTTAAGACACAGAAAAACTATTTAGCGCTGCCTCTGGGAACATGATTAGGCACTGTTTAGCTTACGCTGTTTGATAATAGATTTCCCAATGCCCTTTGAGAGCTGTGATTCATTTCCACTGTAACATCTGGCATAAATGTCAAATTGCACAGTGCAAAACTGTATTTTCCAGTTTGTCTTGAGTCTTGAGCCACCCCTCGTTTCCCTGAATTTTGTTTCCAGGGAACCACGATTTCTTGTTATGTTTAATGATATCGTGAGCAAAAGAAAATTCCAGGATGTCCAACTGTCTTTCAGACTCTGCCTGTCATCCAGGCCTTGTATCCGAGCAAAGCAGACAACTTAGCAAAGAACCTATTTTAAATTGCCATTTTGTTACTAGAAGCCTGTCATTAAAAACACATCATTTGCTCCATTTTCTTTCAATAATTTAACAAAGTAATTCAACAAAGTGACCCCAATGAGCTATTAGCTGAACCTGACAAATGTCAATATGGTGTCTGGTGTGTCCTTGTAAGACAAAAAAAAGAGAAAATTAGACAAATGGAAGAAAAAAGGAATGATAGACCTAAAAAAACAGAACTGTATCTGAAAAACATGCCTTTAAGAAACCGGGGGGGGATCCAGCAAAGACCTGACACGTGACCCTATCACGCCAAAATTAATGGAATAATTAATGCAGAAAAGTTACATTTGCACATGCTTCAATAAATCAAGGCACCCATTTTCCCCAAAAAATAATCAGAAGTGAGTTGTGGCTCGAGACATTTGCACAGTACAGTACAAATGATTACAAAGCCTTTGGAATATCTGTGGTAGATGTTAGTCTCACTTGTGAATTGTGGATACCTGCTGAAATCTGCTTTACATGCAAAAACCACAAACTGATCTTTACTCACTCACACAGAAGTGAACAGGTAAACACATTTTTTGCAGTTATTTTTCAAAATTAAGGCAGCCCAACAGAGACTAATACTTTAAAAATATGAGGAAACTGAGGATGGAGAAGGTATTAAATCACTTAATTTATTTTCTCTTTTTGAGTCCTTATTCCTTTTTTCCCTGTTACTTTATTTTTCTGTAATTTCCCTAATTTTCCTATTTCCATTTTAATTTCTCCTCTTCTCATTTTCTCCTTTTTCATCTCTACTGTTAGCCCATCCACCCTCCTTTCCTCTCCTCTCTATCTCATCCTGTTCCCTCTCCTTCATCGTCTGTCCTCAACATTTCCCCTCTCCTCTTCTCATTCTCTCGTCTTCCTCTCCTCCTCCTCTCCTGACAGAGCTATGAATAACAATTAGAGGATATACAAGTCACAGAGAAACCGTTTAAAAGTTTGAAATCACTTCTCTGTAAAGTATCAGCCTGTTTCAGCCGGAGGGAGGGAGGGAGGACGGGGGTTATGGCTAAACCAGGCCCATTGCTGGGGATACTGCGAGAAGGGGGGGGAGGGCAAATTATTATTTCTCCTTCGCCTTGCTGTCTGCCAGTCCTCAGTAAAGAGGAGATTATTTATCAGCCGTTCCTGTCTGGTGCTCAAAGAGTTCTAGTTATCATGTGAGAGGCGCTTGAACAGCAACACAAAAAACTCCTTTGATTGTTGTCGTCATGCCGCTACAGCTTTAATAACAAGCTGGTAACAAAGAAACGTCTTTGGCTTGCTGCTTATTAAACAAGCAGTCTTGACAATGCACATAAAGTCGAGGTGAAGGCGGTTTTATTTTCGTTTGGGATGGGATCTTTGGAGCAGCTGCCCACCTTTCAATCTGTGAGCAGAGTATATAATCAGCGCTGAGAAAATAACCAACTGCTGAGCCGCTTTGTATTTTTAACCTTAAATAATCTTAGGGGATTACTCTAATTTAGTAACAATTAGATTTGTTTTATCTTGAATTAATACAGAATTGAATTATCATTGCATGTGGCAGACTAAACATACACCAATGTGAAGATTAACATTTTATTTTAATAATGCCCTATAAGGTTATTGAACATCTGTATCATTCAATCCAAAATCCCTGCAGTTAAAAGTGGCAACTGATTAATTATTTAGCAGAGTTGAAACACTAATTAATATGCTACTTATATTTTCTGAGAATGTTTTTTGGCATGCATCTGTCATGGTTCTCCTCCAGTGACTGCTGCAATACATTCCTGTGCATACACAACTGAAAACACAGAGGTCCATGTGAAACTCGATGACAGGAAATACGTTTGACCTCTATGTATCAGCTTTTAAAATCACCACAGCAACATTTTCTAAATATTTTAGGATGAATTCACAAGTATTCATAGATGTGGGCCAACCATTTAATGCTGGTTTGGCATCCCTAACAAGACTTGAGATGATCTATTAACAATGGATTCTTATGGATTCTTCCCCACAGTCATTTCAAGAATTTCCTCCCTTCAGCTTTGCTTTGTTGTTTTCATCTCTGGGTTGCTCAAGCTTTTTAACTCCTCCCAAATAATTTTGATCATCACATTTCATATCATCGCTTCAAGTCTTTAATTGTGTTAATGGCTCCGAAGCTTCCAACAGTCTCCCACTGAAACAACGTCACACTTTAGAACTGCTACATCTCAGGTCACACAAGACCACAAGTATATTTTGTCCATTATGCTTTAGAATTAATGAGTATTACGTTTAAACTTTAATCCATGGAGTGAATAAAAAAGATGGTCAGAGCACTGTGGCGTCTCAAATTGTTTTGCTTTTTTTTTTCTTGAAGCACTTTTGAAACCTCGAATGAGGTGTTTTGACTTTTCAAAGCCGGACATCATGAGCACCAGGGCAAAGCTGACTATTAAATCGAGGGAGACTGCTTCTGGTCACCCACGAGAACCATAATTTACAAAATTGTTATATGTAATAAAACTTAAAACACAAAACCTATACCCACAAAGCAGCACAATCTTCTGATATAGGCTAATAGGATACTTCCAAAGCAATTTATTACAGCTTTTAAAAGGGGACTGAAAACAGCTGAAGTTGGTATTAAGCACAAAAGCCACATCTTTTCAGAGCTGTTCTGCTTCCCAAACGCCACACAATGCCCCCGCCCTTTCCTCCCACCACCACCCCTATTTTTGAAACCCCCTCGACTAACCAATTTCCACCACAGTCACCTCTGTCCCTTGCACTGCCTCGCGCTGGCTAATTGAAATTGGCACATTTAATTTTGCCCCACAGCGAGCTTCATTCCAGTGATGGATGGCAGTGGATGAATGTAATTGAACTTTGGAGAAAAGAGGAAGGAAGCAAAGGAGGAGACATCAATTAGCATAACCTGACTGGCCACTTCATTTATCAACAGGGACTGAGGGCTTGGAATAGAATAGAATAGAATAGAATAGAAACTTCTTGGGTTTTTGTAAAATTAGAAATAAAGACAATTCGAAAAGGTCATAAGAATAACTGACGCTTAATATTTCTGAATTACATTTCATCTGAGCAGTGGAGAGGGGACACTGCAGCTCTCTTTTATTAGTTCCTTTTAAAGGCAGTAGTTTTTGGAGTTGAGATTTCTGTCAAGCCACTGCTTTCTTTGTGTATGCATTTAAATAGTATAATTTGTTTTTATTTGTATTTCATCTCCCCCCTTTATTATACAAGCTATGACTACTAATCATCACACACTGTACACCAGAGCATCTAAAGTGTGTAATTATCTGTCCTGACACACCCTGTTCCCTTATTTTATCATTTATATATGCCTCAGCCAAAAGATTAAAACCACTGACAGTTTAAGTGAATAACAATTATTACCTCCTTACAAAAGCTCTTGAATTTATATATGAGGCAGCAAGAGTAAAACATGGAGGCATGGAAGTATGCAAACTTAAGGATCTGCTTTGGGCAATAATATGATAACGTCGTCTTTTACGCTGTAAAACTTGATGTGGACTGGTATGAGAAACATGAGCGTTCAAGGTGTTGACTTGCCAAATGATCTTGATCTGCTTTTAAGGAACCGCAGCTAGAATATTATTGCTTTAAACCACAGACCACCTTTAGCAGTCTTAGTAGCATCAATGGCAGATCAGAAAAGTTTCAGTGGAACAAGTTCATTGAGGTACACTGGGTTTAATGTTGCATTTTGTCTGGTTGCTTCATTTAACTCACATTAAAAACAACAGCGTGTTTTCCTTGTATTTACTATTATGCTGTGTTTTCATATACTGTTGTTTAGTTGAAAGCAGTCTGAGTCTGTGTCAGGGTTTTAGTGCAGTAAGTCAATTTACATTTTCTTTATATTATGCATAGGTGTGCCTTATAAATAAATATGAATTTTCATTAAGAAATGCATAAATCATTGCAGTGTCATAGTAAATCCTGCAAATTGTCCTGTAAATATTTTACTCAATGGTTAAAGTGGCTTTTATACTCTCAACGTATTCTTTATTATAGATTTTCATATCTGTGACCGTTTGTATTTATTTTTTGCTTAAATGTGATTCATGTTTTAAGCATGAATCACATGCTGCATGATATCTGAAAGGGAAAAAGAGCATCAGGTTTATTGTGAATTATTAACTTAATATTATAAACTACTGTAGGTACCAGTCAATCATTATATTAGTTATACCTTTACTGGGTTTTGCACCGTTTTACTTACAGAACTGCCTTATTTTTTTTTATTTTTCACAGTACAGATTCAGCAAGGTGCTGGAAACACCTAGGTTCAAAACGTCATGTTAGAATCACACAGTTTCTGTTGCTCAATGACATGGCCATGATGGAAATCTTCCATACCTCCACATCACAATTATGCTCTACTGGATTGAGATCTCGCGGCTGTGGAGGCCATTTAACTACAGTGGATTAATTTCCATGTTCACTAAACCAGTTTGAGATTATTTGAGCTTTGTAGCATGGTGCATTATCCCGTGGTCATAAAGGGACACAGGCATGGTCAGAAACAATACTCAGGTAACCTGTGGCATTTAAACAAGGCTAAAAAAAAAAATCCCGCACAGTATTATGCCACCACTACCTACATGAACCATTGATAAAAAGCAGAATGGATGCCTAAATGACAGAAATTGATCAGACAACATACAGTGGCTTGCAAAAGTATTCGGCCCCCTTGAACTTTTCCACATTTTGTCACATTACAGCCACAAACAAGAATCAATTTTATTAGAATTCCACGTGAAAGACCAATACAAAGTGGTGGACACGTGAGAAGTGGAACAAAAATCATACATGATTCCAAACATTTTTTACAAATAAATAACTGCAAAGTGGTGTGTGCGTAATTATTCAGCCCCCTGAGTCAATACTTTGTAGAACCACCTTTTGCTGCAATTACAGCTGCCAGTCTTTTAGGGTATGTCTCTACCAGCTTTGCACATCTAGCAACTTAAATTCTTTCCCATTCTTCTTTGCAAAACAGCTCCAGCTCAGTCAGATTAGATGGACAGCATTTGTGAACAGCAGTTGTCAGATCTTGCCACAGATTCTCATGAAAGAATCCGGTCGTTAAGTCTGACGTCACTAGCCGTGTCTGGGCCTAAACTCCGCTGCAGGTCCATATATCAAACGATCACTATGGCATTACTGAGAGTTGAAAAACTGTCTAAAGTCTTTCATCTTTAATAAAATGAGCAGCGTTCTGCTCTACCAGGTGTAACAATTGAGTTTAACATTCAGGCGTCCATGAAAACGGAATTTATGACATTTAACGGAGTTAGAAGTTAGCAGGAAGTTAGCTTGCTAGCTTCTATCTAAATACAATATAGCATGTACTGACTGCGGGGTTTTGGAAACAAATGAAAACGTACAGCTCTGTTATCACTTCCAACATAAATGAAGACAGAAAACTAAACAGCAGTGACGTTTCTAGGGTTATGCATGGGCTGGACTGTAGTTACATCTTAAGGTTTTAAAAACTGAGCTTAAATAAATGATTAGCGGTAATAAAAGCCGAGGGAGGTCAACAGTGATCACTGACTGTTTTAGGAGCCTTTTGAGATTAAATAGAAGAAAATACAAAACATTTAACATGTTAACAACACAAAAGCCATATTAAAGACTACTTTAGGCCCGGAAGTAGGATTTGTCACGTCATCACTTAACGACCGGATAAAGTTACGTTGAAACCAAGCACACCATTGTTTTCCTTCTGACATTACCAATAAGTTTGATGTGTCACATGGCCCTCTTCCTATTGAAAAAACAAAAGTTGTATCCAAGATGGCCGACTTCTAAATGGCTACCATGGTCACCACCCATCTTGAGGAGTTTGCCCCCTCACATATACTAATGTGCCACAAACAGGACTTTAATATCACCAACCATTCCCATTTTATTACAGTGTATCCATATAAATGGCCCACCCTGTATTGTTTGCATTTTTGACAACAGAATGCATAGGAAGAAGTAAAGTAACTAAAACATCTGCATTTGCTTTTACATTAACCAGAGATGTAACCTGTGTAAATGAATGTGCGGATGTACACACCACATAAAATGCGAATCACGCAGAGAAAATTCCATACACTCAGGAAGTACTTTACAACAAACACTGTTTGAAGTGTGTTTACAAAGCTTCCAGGCAAAACATGACTTCCACACTTCTGTTCCTTCCCTTTCTTGATAACATTCTTGTTTCACCCTCCTTTTTCCTGCATCTCTCTCTTTCCTGCTGTTCTCCTTTCCCTTTTTCATCACTCCATCCTTTTTTTCCCCTCTTCCTCTCACTACGTCTGTCCTCTGGCTAATTAGATCAAGACATATAGTGGCTGTGTGACAGTATTCTCCATAGAGTGCAGGGGCAATATGAATAATTGAGAAGCTATTATCCCCTGCTATTACACGTTGAACAGTGCAACAGGGTTAGCTGACATGGATAATACCACAACCGCCATCATTTGTCATCATTTGTGTCCACTGCTAACTAATGAAAGGACATCTCTTTTCTTTCTTCTATCCACATTATTATTATTAGAAACACTGGTATTCGTGTCAGCACTCGTGCTTTTCTGTTTGTTCCTCTCATTATCCCAAATAGAAGCACTCACCTGCTATTATTTTGAAATTATATGAGTTCCTGTTCCCATGTTGACTGATATGTGTACCCTCCAAACAAACAAGTATAAAAAAACAATTAATAAAAAATATATATCAGTGTAACTGCTCCCAAGATCACAGACTTACTTTGTAATTTTTTTTGACATTCCAGAGAGCAAATTAATTATTTCAGTTCACATGAACATTTGTTAAGGTGCCTGCTAGGCTGGAGTAATTTATTAAAAATGTAAACTAATAAAAATACACAAAGAGAGACAGTAAGGTCTAATATAGAAGATGGCAAGAAGTATTATAGTATATTACATATCAGTATATTATTTGTAAAATTACCTTTGTAAAAGAGTGATACATGAAGCAAACAGCATGGTACAAAATGGGTGTCTTCTTAACAGCATGATGGTATTGTGTTGGTTTGATATATTTATGTGGGAGATTTAAGTCAATTGCTGGAAATTTGATTGAATCATTCAAAACAAGATTGGATTAGGGAGTATGGTAGTATGATAAGGGCCGTAGAGCTAGTGGGTGATCCATGATTGCTCTAACATGTTGTAAAACATAAACTCTGATGGTCAATTACGATTAAATTGTAACAAAACGATATAATATGCACATGAATCCCACATCTCCAAAAAGTTTAGAGGCTATGTAAAATATACATATGACAGAAAGCATCCATCCTTGTCTTTAACTATATTTAGTTCAAAGTTATGTGGGAACCAGAGCCTAGCCTAACACAAACTGGACAAGAGGAGAGGTATGAGCAGTGATGCAAATTATTATTATCTTTTAAAGGGAAAGATATATATACATTTTTTAAACTGGGGATTTTTCTTGGCACTTGAAAACTATGATCCTTGTTAATCATTTTTATTAACAATATGTTCAGTAAAGTTGAGACAAGGTAATGTCTAACACTCGTTGGCATTATCTCTGCTGAGACCAATATCTGTACTTTTCAAAGCCAAATGTTTTCCCGTTCCCATCTTAGGATTTCAGCTGTTCCACACTTCAGGGCTCGCTTTGTCATATTTTCCCTTTCATTATGTTCCAAATGGTTTTAATGGGCCACAAGTCTGGACTGCACACTGGCCAGTTTTGCACTCATACTGTACGCTGCAGCATATGGCTGAGAGGTGAGAATATCAATTTAACTGGCCAGAACAAAAGAAAGTGAGACAGAGTATGTGCATATTCGTGTGTGCTTCTGTGGGTGAATGAGACAATGAAACGGGTCTCCAGAACCCATCAAATCCACAGCACTCCCTCTTAAAGAGAAGCCATGCATAACCAAACAATTCTTTGCCTATAGACAGAATCAGACACACAACCAAGCCAGTTTATACACAAGTAACACCAACCTAACCTATGTGTGGTCACAAACACATAGAGACAGAAAGAAAGCTTATTTTATTTGAGTCATCTTATTGAATGAAAGAGACAGAGTCAATGAGTTCCATATGCAGCCTCCTATATGGATGTTGAGAAAAACTGGAAAACGCAGTGCATCAGATGACTGGATATTAGGGGTGGGTTTTTATAATCGATTCATCGATTAAAATCGATTCTGGCTTGGATAACGTAAAATCGATTCATTAAAATCCTGAATCGATTTTTTTAATATAAATTTATTTTGCCCGAAATGCCAGAATCTCTGGTGACATCTCACAAAATTTCAAGAACCACCAAACAGTTAAGACAGTAGCCCAAATGAGAGCAGGTACACGGATTCTGCACATAGACTTAAACACACAGCGCGACCCGCGGATCAGAATCAGTTAGATGTCGCCTTTCTCACGGTCCAGGCTGAAAGCCGACAGCTCACTGATCCTGATGTGTCGGCGGGTCCGCGCTTTGTGTTCACGCCCTTTATGCGCTGATTCTAAAGCTGTTAGTTTGATGTCTCTCCAAACAATATTGACCAAACCAGCAGCAAAAGAAGATCCAAACTATGCTTCACATAAACATCGTCATGAATTCACTCTGACTTTTACTGTTTTGCTTCCACCGCGATGCACAGCTCTCTCTCTCTCTCTGTCCCTCCCTCTCTCTCTCTGTACTTCAAGAACAGTTTCCCTTTCTTCATTATTCGCTTGCTTGTTACGCACCAGTCTACTGTTGTTTACAGCGCTGTCAGTCGCTGTTTTTTTT
>NW_005187455.1:864151-871953 GCF_000239375.1 Pundamilia nyererei
TTAATTTCTCTATCGAGTAAAAGTTATATCGCGATACATATCGTTATCGTTCTATCGCCCAGCTCTAGATGTTGATTAATGGTTTTCTTTCGTTTTTGATGTACTGCAGAATATTTTTATAAAATCCCAGGCCAGGAAAATCACCTTCATGTTTTTCTGTGTTTTATCTTCAGCTACTTTGACACAAAGGCATCTGCTGTGACGCTTACACCTGTGATAAAGTCTTGCGTGTGTCAGCTTCCTTTTTATTGATAAAAAATATGTAAATGTACTGATCTGAATTATAATATTTCTGACTGTCAAAATTTCCCAGATTTAAATCGAATCGAATCAAATTAAATCGAATTAAATCGAATCGTGGATCGAATCGATTCGGGACCTTGTGAATCGGAATTGAATCGATTCTAGAAATCAGTGACGATACCCAGCCCTACTGGATATAGCATCTCTACTCAGATACAAATTTAAACCTGGTATCTTTTTTTAAGATGCAAATAGTCTGGGTTAGTCAGTATAGGCTAAAATCATCTGTTTTGGTTTCTCTAAACTTCCTCAAAATTTCAAACCATGACATTCAAGGTCAAAAGCATTTTACTCAGAGAACATCCATAGTATGAAGTAAACCTTTGCAAGGCAAAGTCATAGTAAAAGAAAAACAGCATAGTCTGAGGGGATCACGTGGGAGGCAGGACTTTTTATTTATTTCCATAAAATGACCCTTTTGTGCTTTTAAATTAATAGACTTTGGCAGGACCTGAGGTACATGTATGTAATGGTCCAATAAACAATCCAGTTCCAGGTTAATCATTCAGTTGAGTATCTCTGTTCTCACTAAGGTGATATATGCTACATTACACATAACTGTAGCCATAGTGCAAGAAACAAAAGACCTGGCTGCTGTTTTAAGTAGCATATATGCAAAGTGTTTTCTGTGTCATGTTTTCAGTTGCTAGAATTTCACCTCTAGTACATTCAAAAATTTTACATCTTTTTATTTAAAAAGAATTACAAGAAATTTAAACAATAACAAAATAATTGTGACAGGCAGTCAAATTTACAGAGCAACACCCTGATGAATAAATGTGCAGGAGTCAGTAGTATCATTTACAGAGTTGTTAAATGCACCATAAGGAACATAATACATCATGTGAAGTAGCGCAGGCTGCATTAGTATTCCTGAATGTTTAAGACTCTTTTTGTGCCAGTGTTTTATTCTCCACTTAGTTGTTTTTGGGGGGGGACATCTTTGCAAAAGTATTTTTTGGAGATCACAAAACCATACAGTGTGCACAAAATATCTTACCTCAGTGCTAATAGTTTTTACATAGTTGAAAATGTCAACTTACAATTGACTGGCTAACTACAAGATTCCTTTTTGTTTTTTAAATACATGAGAGGTTTAATTTGCAACCTAGTAAAAACTTTGTAAATATGTAGCTATACTTAAGGATTGGGGATCATTATAATATAGTGGAAGTCAATTTGGAAATTGCCCCAGGCTGTTACATACACAATGTTTTTTTTGTTGTTGTTGTTCCTGTGAATATCAAAACAGGATGCAACAGTTTTGCAGTTCTAAGGAATAGAGTTGTATATATATATACACACCTGCTGAAACCCACAGGTCACTTGGGAGCAGATAAAAGTAGGGCAAGCAGCGCTAGTTGTACCTAACTCTCACTACTGAAATGTAGAAGGTAAAAAAAAAAAAGATGTGCCATGTGAAAGGATTATTTCTGTCACGCCACATGAGAACTGCAGTATGAAAACAATTAGTCTCATTTCTGCAGGTTTGATTAACAGTGTACCTAATGTTTAAACCCTTAGGCCTCAAGGCCACAGGAGACGACACTAATTAAAACATATATCCTCAGTCTTTCATGGCTGGCTAATTAAAACATATAGCACCTTCAATCGTCAAAAATAGCTAACTTAATCATAAAATGTTTTCTGTGTTGGTTGCTGCCTAATTAGATTATATTACCTTCAGTCATCATTGCTGGCTAATTAAAATATACACCTCTGTTCTTTATATGTGGGTGTTCTTACGGAATAGGGATGTCTGTATCCTATAATCTGTGTCTGAACGTTAAAAAACAGCTGTTGTTGCTACTTCATAGTGATGGATATAGCTGAAGCTTGGTGATTGGATGTTTCTTGCCAAAATGTATTTTGGGAGTCTTGGTTCATTCTTTTCCGTAAGATTTTAGGTATAAAAGCTTGAAACTAATCAGCTATCTTAATGAACTGGAGACATTTAGTAAAGTAATGCAAATCACCACAAAGATTTTAAAATAATGTGGCAACAAACAAAGAGTACAGATGGGTGAATGTGATGTAATGATGTGGATTTTTGTCCTTTTCATTTAAACTTTAACTTACAAACTCACAGACAAAGCAAGTTACTCCGACAACCTAATGCCAAGCCGTGTAATCATAATTTCCCTTAAACCTCAATAAAACTAATAACGCTGTGCTGGTGGTCTATGATCTTCCCATCAACTTGTTTTTTCCCACTAATGCATTCAATCAAGAATATCATTGTCACTATAAGATTCCCATTTAATGTGTTCGCCTTACTTTTGCTATATTTCAGAATCCCTGCATAAAGATGACACTTGAGACACAGATGTGTCCGTAAGTTCATGCTCATGTCGCTGCTGTCTTGAAATGAATTTGCATCATTTCAAAATATGAGAAGAAAGAAGTCTATAGGTTCAATCTCTGGTTTCATGTGAAAGACACCTCTTTGTGTGAGGATGACACGGATAAAAGTGGAGGAGAAACATTTGAGCCATTTAACAAATAAAAAGAGACTGAATGAGATACAGGAAATATAAAAGTATAAGTTTAAAATACAACTTAAATCATTCATCAGTGTATGTAAACAAGACACCCCTGCTGATCCTGCACATGTTCGCTCGTTCCTGGAAGTGGGGAAAACTATCCAGAGGTTTTTCTCTCTTATGCAGCAGGATAAGTGCTGTTAGGATTGTTAACCACACCATCTATGTTATGAAGGGGGGAAGTATTGCATACACAGTGCATTAGTGGTGCATGGATCGATACGGAAATATCAATTCTTCTGATACCAGATATTTTTGTTCATAAAATCAATTCTCATATTAAAATATCCACATTTTGGTAATTTGGAGTAAAATTGTAGTTTATGATTATCAGGAACACAGTGGAAAGTAACGAAATTATTGGGATCATCTCAATGATTGGTAGGAACTCCTAGTTCTTCTGCCTTTCATAGTGATATGTGAAATATGGCTGTATGAATGCATTACGGCTCACATGTGTTCGCTCACTCAGTTGATGATCGTAAACTGAGTCATGTGTGGAGCCATTTCAGTTAAGACGCATTTGTGACACATCTGGCAAGGACACAAGCCTTGTCAAACACAAGCAAAAGTAAATCGTAAACAAATTATGATGATGAGTTTATGATGAGGCAAACTGAAGGAGAAGGAGAGGGACAGATGCTGCCAGGGCTCACGGAGTCCTTTGGTGCTGCAGGCACTATCCAGGTACAGAGGGAGAAAATGTAATAACGTGTAGCACTGTTGCTGAATTTTGGAAAGTGACTTACGTCTGTGTTTAGGCTTTTGTGTCACTGCATCCTTAAAACTATAGAATCTCATTCAAATTGTAGAGCATTTAAACGGGATTACATAGGTATGATAAAATATACAGCATACTTGCACTAAAATAACAACTGTAGGCTTTAAAACATAAAAACACAACTACAGCTTTATTATTATTTTCAATCACTCACATTGTTTTTGAATGTTTATTGAATATTTTAAAATGCAGTTACTGACTTTTTTGTATGATAATTCTTCATAATTAAACAATAAGAACAATTATGTCTTGTATTTATTATGAAGGTATAATCTGAAATACACTACTTTTGATTTTGATTTTCCAAACACAAAACTTTGTACTATGTACAAGGTTTTGTACAAAGTGAAAACAAATCCTATAAATATTAAGATATGAGTAATACTTAACAAAAAAGCTAGACTACTAAGTAGTAGATCAGCCTACTTTTATTTTATGCAGGTGTTGCATTCAACATCATGCACATGTTGCTTAAAAAACTGTCCACCATAATAGAACCGGTAGTGTCCTGATCCTAAAGTTTCATAGAAATATCTCTGCTTTTTTTTCCCTATATTCTGCTGTGCTGTTGGGTTTAGCAATCATCAGGACAGCAACAACAGAAAGAGAATATTTTTTAATCATTTGTATAGAAGAAGACCAAAAACACAATTTATCTGATACAGCAGATAATTAAAATCAGTTATAAGTTACTTGAATTTTAAAATGACCAGTGTGTGTTTTCAAGTAATATTTGTCGACAAGTAACAGCTTTACATTTACTATTTTCATTTTCTCTTTTTTTTTTTTCCTTTCTCCTCTTCTTCATCTGCCTCCTCCACCCCTACACTCCTGCTCATTATCACATCCTCTTCCACCTCACTTGCAGCCTCACTCTTGAACTGAAGTTACGGTTCTAACATAAGAAATCCAACAGGAACATATTTAGTTATTCTCAATACTGTTGCAATTAGTTATTCTCAGCAGATCAGACATGCAACCCTCTCATTGCTGGACAGCTGACAAGAGCCGAATAATCAATAACAATGTCTCAAGCCAACTTTAGTATTCTAAAACTCTAACTACTTTTTCTTCTGATAAACAGTTTGTTTACTTTCTCACATCACATGAGAGTTTATTTTCTACGTGTGAGTTTTCCCACTTAAAAAAGGTTTAAGTAACAGCAGCAAATAGTGAAGAACAGAAGCTAACAGCAGCTAACAGAGATGAAAAGAGCAATTAATGATGGAAAATTACAGACATCCTCAACGATTCACCTCAGTATCACTCCCATCACAAATTAGTTACGCTGATTTGTTGACAATGTGAGAGGTAATAGGCAGACACGTGTCAATATCAAAATGCAATTAAAATAAACCCTGTAAATACCTTAGCAGTGACCAGTGCCTGTGGTCCACGTGAATCAGTGGCTTCAGTTCCAGGCAGTGACTGAGGTTTGTTACTGATCTTGACACAAAATACCAATAAACATCCAAACTTTTTTAGGCCTTTAGATCTCGTCCTTGAAGGATTGTTGATCACTTAATGATATAAATCGTGTGGGGTGAAGTCAGAGTTGCACTTCACAGTATCAGTAAACACACTCGGAGGGAGTAGACATCCATCCTCAGCGCCCACCTTGCCCAAGTTCTCCTCACAACGAGCAAGATACTTGACATTAAAGTGTTTTGCTTCTTACATCCTTGTTTAGAAGGTTTTTCACTCACTCAACGTGTCAGGATTGTTAACGTCCAAAGCAGCTGACAAATTAATACCATGTGGTAAACAGTCACGTGTCTGCAAAAGCTCTATTGCTTGCTAAACAGAACATCTCTCCTAAAAAAATTTTCTTGAAATTAAAAAAATGTAAACTTTAATTTACTTCTCTTTAAAGTGTCTATAGTCATTTGGAATCCGCTGAGAACTGCACCTGATCACCCTCGTGAAGTAAGCTTGTGTGTACAGTTTGTGAAGGCTCTGTGCTGAAGCATTCATTTGTACTGTGATATGAGTAAAGTAAACAAGTGAAATTTATATATTGTAGCCACTTTGACTTGAAATTTTGTGCCACCTCTCTCACATTTTGTGCTAGAATACAAAATTGGATTTTCCTTTCATTTCACTTTTGGGCACATAACGCCGAAATCAAACATCTGGCACTCTGCTAATTTTAAACGATCTCCTTGTTCCTCTGTAATGTTAATACTCCACCTATCAACAAAAAGATATTTAAAAAGACAATCAGTATTAGGTTTTACATTTAGACATTAGAGCCTTCTAATTTTATAAATGTTCAAATGTAATGTATGTTCACAATAGAACAGCCGGAAATGTGCCTAATATTGTATGACTGCTTCAATCATGGAGTTACTGGGGTTTCCCCCAAGAGCAGACACCTTTAATTATTTAGCTCATTCGTACATGTAGTGCCTCTAATGGTATTTCTGCACTCGATGAATCATTTCTGTTTGTTTTTCAGGATAAGGAAATTCATATCCACAGTATTGATATTAAATAGCTGAGCATATACGATTATCTTGACTATTCCAGTTGGCTGGAGGGCTTTTAGTTCTGCGACTGTGCTTCCCATTCATCAGCTAATCATAGGCTGCAAATCACAGCCATTCATTCTAATATCACTACTATCCTTATGGAAAATAGAGAAACCATGTTTATTCAGAAGCTCTAATGCCCTTGGAAGTTATGAATCTCTCTTATGAAGGTTCATCCATATCCAGTTCTTCTAGGTTTTTCTTAGCACTGGCAGACTGCATATACATTTATTCACTTTAGTCATCTCGTATGCTAAGATCCTTGTCTCCACACAGTAGCATCAGATTGTCTAACTTCCTAAGCTCAAACTGGGAGCAGAGCGTTTTCTTCCATGCGTTTTGAAAAGAGATGGAACAAGCTGAAGCTAAAATGCATTGCACGCTTAGTGGCAAATAACTTTTGACCAACCAATATAACTGACATTATAATCACTTATTTACCACTCTGGCAATTAGTTGTTAGTAACTTTTCTTTTTTTGTTGATTAATGGCAGCTGTCAAATAGTTACTGGTAACTTTGTGTCCACGTTCTGGGTCTGAGACCCAGCGTTTATGTGTTTGGTCTTTTGTTTCTGGTTTATTTAATATTCTGAGGTTAAGATTCTGTTCCTGTTTTGGTTATTATAGTTCCTTCTGTTTATAAAGGTAGTCGTAGGGCTTCTTAGTTTTGTCATCTAGTCTTTAGGTTTCTGTTACCATGCCTCCCCTGTGTTGCAGCTTCCATGTTTAGTCAGTCTTGTCTTCGTGTTTGTTTTTCTCTCGTCTCCATGTTTGGTGTTCCCTTTCTGTCTCGTAAGTGAGTAATGTTTCCATGTCTGTTTCTCTCCGGTCCCAGTGTCAAGCTTGTGTGGCTTAGTCTTTGTCTCTGTGTTTAAAGTACTTTCATGTTTATTTTGACAGTTTTTTTGTCCTGTGTACAGAGTGTTTCGTTTTTTTTCTTTCCCCTGTCCTGTTAGTCTGTTTTAGTTCCAGCTGTATTCCCATCTGTTGCCCTTCCTCTTGTGTAGTTTAGTCTTCAGTCTCCCTCTGCTCGTTGTCACGTTGTGGCCCATTTGCTGTGTTTCCCTGTACTCTGTGGTTTTCATATTTTTCTAGTTCCCAGTTCGTAGTTTCTTCCTTATTAGAGTTTCTTTGTATTTACTTTAAAGTTCCTCCTTAATTCCCTTGTCTCTGAGTCCTGTGTTTGGGTCCTGCCTTGCCTGACACACAGCCGTTCATGACACTTCTGCTGGTAGAGCTGCATTACATCCTATCAGATTGGTAAAAACAAAAGTTAAAAGCGCATACAAAGTAATCAGAAGTCAGACTCATTTAAAAGCCCAAGAATAAAAATGGATCTGCATGGATGCGGGGCTGTGAGCACATGTCCCACTAAATAATTTAGGGTTATCATGCCACCTTTATTGTGTCCAATTCTGACAGTTTAGTCAGAATTATGCACATGACTCCTGGTATGTCTTCCACACTCTTGAGACTGTGCTGAGAGACACAGCAAACCTTTATGTGACAGCACATATGGATGTGCCCTTGAGGAGAAGCTGCATTACCTGTGCAACTTAAATGGGCTTCTGTGGTACCAGCAGTGACAAGGACACAAGCAAGAAACAAAACTAAAGCACAATCAGTCAGGAAGGATAAGGAGAG
>NW_005187455.1:872107-878761 GCF_000239375.1 Pundamilia nyererei
GTCTAATTTTCCGACATGTTTGGCTTCCATGCATTTTTTTTTCTATGATGGGAAGAGGGTGCTCCTGCCTGGTTTGGTTGCCAGACTGCAGTAGCGAGGTAAGGGGATTGAATTTCACCTGATGCTGCAGGCCAAGGCAACTGTGGTGGATTGTTGTGAGTGACCCAGTGTCCATAAAAACTTACCCAGCTACTGAAAATACCACCTTGCCATTTAGGACATGGAATGCAAATGGCCAAGTGTTAAAGTGCTTTTTACCACAGGCCCTAAAATGAATTTTCGTTTGTCCTACCTCTGGAGCATTGGTTAAAAAAGGCTTTCATGTCTTCAAGTGAACTAAAACTTACTGAGAAAACTGAGTTTGTGCATGGTTGTTTTTGAGGGTCCAGACACAAGAACTTCAGTGTCACAGCAGTAATGAATAGATGAATAAAAAAAGACCTGGAAAAGGCTGTTCTGTATTATTCCATTAAATCATCCCAATACTGTATACTTGGTTATCCACGATGGCCTGATAACATAAGTAGTCACCTCAGATTTGTCACTTACATATTTACATGCTGTGAGTCTATGGGTTTACAGTATTGCAAAGGTATACTAGGTAGAAAATCTGCTGATAACAAACTCATCACAGTGTCCATGAGAGTAGCTTGAGACAACCTTTGGACATTCAGCAACTCATAACAACATTTAAGAAATAATTAAAAGGTATAAGAGGCCCAAATTGTGCCAACTAAATAATCTCTACACTATTACACCATCACCAGCCTGTGCTGGTGATATAAAGCAGGTCAGGTTCATTGATTGGTGTCATTTTACCTTAATTCTGAACGTTTCTCTGCAGACACTGTGATAAATTAGATATGGAAATATTTTCACCACTCTCCAGCTTTCTAGTTTTGATGAGTCTGAGCCCACTGTTGCCCCAAATTGCAATTCTTGGCTACCAGAGATGATTCCAAACATGTTCTCTGTTTATTACTGTTCATTGTCATCATCATCATCTATTCCTGTGTTTGCTTACACCAAAGTTATTACAGAAAAAAAACACTTTCTCTATTTTTTAGACAAT
Organism: Pundamilia nyererei; assembly: GCF_000239375.1. Taxonomy (NCBI): domain Eukaryota; kingdom Metazoa; phylum Chordata; class Actinopteri; order Cichliformes; family Cichlidae; genus Pundamilia; species Pundamilia nyererei. The sequence continues at coordinate 873,180 of NW_005187455.1, forward strand.
CAAATTGCAGGTCATGTTCTTTTTCCACCTCTCTAAATACAAACGAAAAACAAAACGGTGCACTCATTGTATTTGCTAAAATGTTATGTTTTCTTGCAGGGCAGGCTGTATCCAACATTTGTAGCTTCTATTGGTTTTCACATTTTACAAACACATAAAAATAATTTTTTGAACACCTTGAAACATTGGTTCTCTCAAATGGATCTCATTTCACATTTATTGTTTTTCGTCCATCTCAGTAACAACATACAGCTCTGCTGTCTGTTTACACAAGTAATTTGGATGACTATATTTAGAAAACACCTCTATGGAGTATTTGTTATTTCTTAAGACTGCCTATAAAACTATTTGATTTGAATAACATTGCTACAAATGAGCTATTATATATTTCCACAGGGAATCCAAAAGTATTCTCCAAGAATTGTGTTCATTAACCTTTTCTTCACTTTGTTTTCCCTGCATACATATCATTTGTTCTTTTACCCATTCGACTTCTTTACCAGCACAACTGTCTTTGTTTTGTTTCAAAAATATTTTGAAAGCATGTTGTAGATATTACAGTAAATTTTCAAAACAGCCTAATGCCGAAGAATATAAATACAAAATTGCAAAATCTGAGCTGGAATTGATCAAATATATAAAAAATTAAGCTCACATTTTCCTCTTGATGATCTCAGACGTTCGTCACAGTGTACCAGCTATTTGAGTAATTTAAGCTCCAGTCCTGCTGCGCAAAGAGTTCAGTGAACATATCTTTAACAATATCAAGACGTTGATGAAGTCGGCATGAATGCTCATTTAAAAATAATTTGAAGTAAGCGCTGATTAAATCAAATATTCATTTTGTATTGCAGGTATATGATGCATACCATACGATCCAAAGATACCAGAGGGAACCCACTTCATTAAACTGGAGCTATGGTTGTGCAGATGGGAAGAGGTTTGTGCCTTAATGTATTATGTGTCCCAAGCCAGATCAGTTCACCTCTGAAAGAGTCATTGCCTCTTCTCCAAGTCGAGATTCCCCATAGCATCAGAACTTTTTAATGGGAGCTGTGTCTCTTTGAGGCATGAACTCTACCCTTTAACTGGGTTAAATGAAACATACTAATGTCCCATTAAATGCACAGGAATGTATGGCTTCATATTATAAATGTTACTGTTTGTGCAAAAGAAAAATGTAATTTAATCCAGTTTTTGAATCTATCACACTGTCATCAATAGTCGGGTTAATGATGGATTCAATTAATAAGATAACTTTTAAAAAAGGTCAAAATTCAAGTTATGTGGGTTTCATTTTGAGGCAATAATATACCTTCTATAAAGGTCACCCTCGCTAATGAGCCCCATTAGCATAAGCTAGTGCCTCTTCAAAAGCACATCTTACATCCTGTTTAACCTGCTACCATTGGTAACAAGATTAATAAAAAAAACTAGGCCCTTACTGTTATAGATAGGCACAGTTCAAGGACAACCAGCTGTCATTACTTAGCTGTTAAAATTGCTTTGAAATACTTGTTTCTTGCTTGTAACATGTGTAATTAGGAATGTGTGCTAAATGTTGCTACCTTGGCACCAGAAGTACTATTAAGTTGGGTGTAATGGCATTGTAACTATATATTTATATGCACTTACGCTTTCCCACAGTGCAGCTACATAAATAGTCCATGAAAAGAATTCATACAAATTATCGACTGCTGAAAATATCTCAGCTTAAAGACAAATATGTGTGATGGTGCATCACAAAAGCATTTCAGCTGTGATTCTCCCATATACTGATTTTACTGACACCACCTGCATTCAGAAAGAAACTGAAAAGAAGCTTGCTGTTCCCATTGGATTTGAGGGTAGCCAGAGCTGTATGGCTTAAACTATCAGTCATAGAGACCGTTTTTCTGGAAGTAATGCAAAAGTAAACATTGCTTCATGTCTGGTGTGAACACAACTACCACCAGTTGGCCCTAGAGCGCCAACACCCCATTTCAACTGTCATCATCAACTTAGTCACCAGGAACAACCCTAACTGTGAAGAATTTCGTCAAACCTATCCATATAATCCATGTAAATAGTAGACAACTTGCTAAAACTTAACAATTTTATATCATTAACATTATGATAATATGCATTCCATATGTTGTATGGTGGTATGGTTTCCTCAGAACAACAAAAAGATCTTGACAGATGGAGATGAAAAGAAGAACAGATGCAACAACAGATTCATTCTAAACATGGCTAAAGTATCTGAGAATCTGCAACAAACACATCTCCGCAATGTGAAAGAAACTTGTTTATCATCATCCTTGTTTGTCAGAGCAATGTCTTGTAGACCTACTATATGTATTGCACAGGAGAAGCTGTACCATATATAATCTGCAAAGTACTGACAATGTATGAAAGCTGTGGTGGACAGATTCAAATAACTAGCTCTTGCATTGAGTTTGTGTGACAGATTGGATTCGTAGGTTGTGTTGGGAGAGCAAAGCACCGTATATTTTAAATCAGATCTCACCATCCCCACAGAACTCGCCTCACAAGCGGCACAGTTAGGAAATGACGGGAAAAAATGTGCATTGTAAAGCCTCTGCTTTATATTGTTTAATAAAAGTTTAATAAAATCAAACCACTTCCATGTGGCTGAAGTCATTCAATGTTTAAAGTAATAACTCTTCTACCAGCGGCAATACATTTTCTTTCAGCCGTGTGTGGTACTGTATGCAATATGCAGTTATAACAGAAATATGTCAGCAAGCAATACTGCAAATACCTGTATGGCAAACATTAAACACCATTTTAAAAAGCACATGGTCACCACAGGAAGGCTAGGATCATAGAAATATTATTGATCTTCAAAAGTATCACATGAGCTATAGTTGGAAACTCTAGTGAGTAACATTGCATTAAATGAAACTGATGTGCCAAAGAATCTTTTTCTGTTTAAACTGACATCTTTTGAGGGAACCTACTTACCTTACTCTTTGCCATGTAAGTATTTTGGAGCAGAGAATTAAGTGCAGGCTGTTTAAAATAAACTTCAGGTAAAGCATCTGCCACTTATGTATTTTACATGTAAATGCACTTTTAACTGCACAAAGAAATAAAAAAAAATAACACCAGCCATATCACTATTATAAGAATGAGTGTACTGGAACAGAAAAAAAATACATATAGGAGATTAAAAACTAGATGAATCCACAAACATAGCAGCTTCTGTATAAAGATTTTATTTAGTGTGAAATGTTTTGTGAACCGGTCTCTTCCTCAGACATCAGAAGTTTGTGTTTTTTGCTGCACAAACCCATCTCTTTGTTATTAGCTCCACTCCCTCTGTCTCCTATAAAGTTTATGGCATCTCTGCTGACAACCATGTAGAACAAAGGGGGGAAACATTCTATAAACTCATAAGAAACTAGCACTCACTCTCACTGTATTTTACTCATCGACACACACAGAAAGAGATGCAGTTCACATGTGTATCAAAACACAGACTGATGATTATACATTTTTTCTTTTCTTTTTTTTTAAACCTCCTCCCCGACCAATTTATTTCTTCCCTTCACAACCACAGACAAAATGTACGGACACGTTTTTTTCCCCTCCACCACATTTCCTCCATTTCTCATCTTGTCTCATCTCTTGATCATTTACTTGATCATTTCCAGCACTGTCCCATCTGGACAAACCATGAAACATCAAACAGATAGTTACATCTGGCCTCATCATGCTGACATCTTAGTGCGTGTATGGGTGTGTGTGCGTGCGTGTCTGTTGTCAGTCCTGATGCATTGATGATTTATTGCCGTGTATTATGACTATTACTCTGTGAAGTCAAATTTGGCACTGAACACATGACGTGAACGTTAATACTGGATTCAAGTTTTTTTCTCAGGAAGAGAAAAGGAAAAAACTAAATGGGTATCAAGTGAAAGATTTTTCAATAGAAAATATGAAGAACATAGAAGATATTTTCTAAAATGTCAAAAGGGCACAGCAAAACCAAGAGATACAACAATCCATGACAAAGTAGTTAGCAGGGGTGTCTGAGGATTGTAATGATTTCAGGAAGAACGCTTGAAATAAAAAAATAATCTGTTTTGTGGAAAAGCACTTGTTTTCTTAGAAAAGATGAGATATTTTGAGTTATAGCTGCAAACAAATAAAGTAAAGTCTTTCACAAGCTTAAAAAGTTCTATCTCAACTCAAAAAAACCCCACACCCAAACATTTTGCTAGTATAATTCTAACCACCAACGCATACTAAGGCAGAGGAAAAAACGAAAAAGAAAAAAAGAAATATATTAAACAGCAACAACTAAATTGTAATCTACACTGGACTGTTCAGTGCAAGACAGAACTGCATTATCAAATGAAAACTCAGTGGATTTGTTGCTTTATTTCTCTTCAGTCGGACTGCCTACTGTCTCAAGTCCAGCAGATATGGGTTTTAACTAGACCACTGAGGGCTTTAATTGGAAACAAACCAATTTCATCCTCTTCTCACACACTGTGGGTTGCTAAAATAAAGACGTGCACATTTTGTTCTCCTTTCTCCTCCTCCTCAAACCTTTTTTCTCCATCTGCCCCCTCACCTTTCTTTTCTTAGCTTAGGTACAAAATCATGCAAATTGTGGTGGGGCCATCATAAAAATGTTTGTAATACTAAAGCTATTCAGACACTTGAGTCACTTTCACCCAGCTGTGCATGAAAATTTTAAAGAAACTAACAAAAACCAAAGTGACAAAAGTTAAAGCTATCCAGAGCGCAAAGCCAGCCACAACTCAGCAGCCTCAGTATGAGCAAAGAATAAAGGCAATTAAGTGGAAAATCATGGAAACAAGTGAAAAAAGAACAGAGTCAATGTCCTGTTATCTGGTTAAGTTAATACATAAAATATAAAAGTTAATAATCATATGGGGGAATGATAAAAGTAACTGACATTTGTTTTGTCATATAACCCGTAAAATGTGCCAGGTAAAGGGGTTGTCCCATAATTCTTTTTCAGTTATGCATTTATGCCTGTTTCAAGTAGCAGAGCATTTCATTTTCTTAAATACTTAATGATTGATACTTTTTTCCCCTCATTGACCTATTTTAGGATCACAAGACCTGTCTGAAGATATTATTATTAAAGTATTAATAAGCATATAAGTATATATAAGGAGTATGAGCAATATATGGATATGATAATAATATAATTTATTTGTATCAAACTTAACAATTGTTCACCCTCATTACTATTAAATTATTAAGTTGAGTGTGTGTGCTGAGCTCACTGTTTATACAGGAGGTATTCTTTATCAGATTGAGTCATGAATATTTGGCAGTGGTACACTTTCCTAGATTTATAGCATTATCACATTCATAGTTTCAGCAATCAAATAGGAACAAACCAAAGCCAAAGTCCCCATCTTGGTATGCATCATGGATGCATCTAGAAGCTTTTAAGTGAAGGTGTAAACCTTTTCTCTTCAACTTGATCAAACTTCATTTCTACCGGTGTTTATAAAGGCATTTATTACCTGACATTACTGAAAAACATTCTGGAAAAAAAATAAAAATAAATTACAAAAAAAAAAAAAATTATA
>NW_005187455.1:878781-894221 GCF_000239375.1 Pundamilia nyererei
ATAAATAAAAGAGTGTGAAATTTATAATTATTTCTGTCACAATATCAGCATGAAAGCCCTCTGCTTGTTGACTGTGTTGATTCTGACTTTGCCACCTCCTGCTAGCTGTCATCTGTTGGAGGCTTGCTGGGAGAGAATGACTGCATGTGTCAAGCAATGTACATGTTGAGGATGATAAAAATCCATGTTGTTCAGAGCATAGGGTGAAATCTATGCCGGGTCACAGCTGGAGTTACAGTTTCCTCAGGAAGGAAGGTTGCTCAGTGTGCCAGACTGCTGGCAACAGAAATCTATATACCCATGTTCCACCAATCCTTCATATTGAAGTCTATAATTTGCACTTGTTTTAATAATAATGGCTGCCAGCTTTGACAATCTAAAATGGGGGACATTTTGTGAAAAACATTTGATATATTTCACCAATATTACCCTGCTGTTTATTCCCCTGCACAGAATACAAATGCAGGAAAGATGCCAAAACAATGCCATTTGCAGCGTTGCCTCATATGCTATATTTGTGGTCAAACTACTACCAGGAAAGCATAAATGCTCACTGTCAGCACATTAGACTACATCTCATTAAATAAAATAATAATATTCTTAATAATAATAATAATAATAATAAAAAAATTACAAAAAAGTACAACAACTTTTTTTTTTACGTTAACCTAGTTTGGCTTTTTACATCTGGTCAATAAGTAGGTCATGTGAAAAGCTCAGTGTTGCAGATGGCCAACAACTGAGACATTTAAGATTTTATCTAAACTACTAAAAAAGAAGATGCTGGCCTACTGCCCAAGGTAGTCAACCAACACTGCATTGCTAGTGGCGTAAGATGCTGGGATGAAGTCATGACTGTTATAGAAAGATCTTGGAATATAGCTGGCATTTCCCATATAAACGATACCTGGGTGGGGCGCCCGAGTGTATTAAAATGGCAGCAAGTACATCTGGGAGACGGACACCATCCCTGACTGATTTACTAACACAAATTATCTTGCTCTTATATTAAAAGTTCAGTTGCTGCTAACCAGGTATTGCTGGCCCTTCCTGACCTGTGTTTAACTACAGGCTGGCTCGGTGACCAAGTGCAGTCGCAAATATCAGTTAGCTGCTTTCCCAATGACTTTCTCCAACTCCACTGTTTTACACTACGTATGAGGACCAATCTAACTTAAACATGCAGCAGGTGGAGCGTTGGTATGGCAAGGTTAAAGACTACAGAGCAGAACACTGACAACAATTTCCAGCTGCAGTCCAAGACGATTGAGTTGGAGTTCATTGACAGGATTAAAGAGTCAAAAGGAAGCAGCTGATTATACAGTTCAGTTATTTATTGAAGTACTTGGTAAATAAAGAATGCAAAGAAAAAATGTATTGATGCTATTATTTAATGAAACTCCTATTTAAGAAGGTTGTGCAACATGACACACGACCGCTTGCATATGCATGTGAAGATGCCATTACTCTGCCACAAATAGAATCTAAATCTGTGGGAAACAGTGATATTTCCAAGGATAGGCTATATAGCAAACCAATCTGGGAAACTGATTGCACGCTGATGAAACTAGATAGAAAGGTAAACATCTTTTTCCAATTAGATGGGTTTTGGAATAATCGTCAAAAGAAAAGCTACAGGCAATCAGTCATTTTCACTTGTACGTTTTAGTTTAGTTCACAGAGAAGATGAAATTAGTGATTGTCAGTCAGTCATTAGTTGGAAAAATGCTTTAGTTTGTCACCTTTATCCTTCTGTTTACTGCTGAGAAGAATTCACTGAATCATATAGTGTGGAAAACTATGTGACTGTAAAAAGGCATCTCATGGATACATGTGGCCATATCCTATCATGAAATATTCTGACAAAGCATGAAATTAACTGCAAATCTCAACACAAAAAGTGAGATCCAGTAAACATAAACGACTGTAGGTGCTCTACACAATCAGTCGTGAAAGGGAAGCCATAAGTGCATTGCATGACTGACTATGAGACAGATTAATGTTCTAAGATTAAGGTTTTATGTAAAAGTAACACTGATTGTTTTTTCAAAAAAAAAAAAAAGGTATAGAAATCAGCTATGTGTGAAATCAACTTGGAGGGGATTGTTGTCGTGTTACACGGGACAGGATCATTGTTTAATATGAAGAAACACTGGGTTTGAGACAGGCTGGAGGCCGTTTAGTTACAGAAATGCTCTGCAAGATGAGACCCTAGACAGAACGGGGATTTAAATAAATAAATCAATAAAAATTTATGTTTTATAACATAATCAAACCAGTAACTCAAGAAAGTGAAAACACAGAATTTGGGTATTTCAGTGCAATATAATACTAAAAAAAAAGCCACATACATACTCCATTTCTGAGACTGAGTGAGGTTATATACTTTCTAATATATATTTTCTTGTCCAGAAAGTGTTACATTTATTTTATTTATTCATGTTTAGTTATCTATGAACACAAAGTGTTAAAGAAATGACGTCTATATGGTTCTTTCATCTAGTTTATTAGGTTTGGTGTTAAATGATTTGTCAGACATTAAGTTATTAATGTAGGAACGTATTCATCATGGTATGCACAAGTTTATGTGATCAATACGTGACCCTTCATTTTGCCAGTGCTACATGAAATTGTTTATAATTTGCATGCCTGTCCTACCCTGTCTTACACTTTGTGTTACAGAATTGAATCAACTAAGATGATGAATGAAAGTTGGGTGCTGAGGTTTACATCCACTCGAGAGGATTATCTGAGATGCCAAGTCAGATTTTTGACATTGATGCTTGCTTGAGATGACTGGGAGAGCATGATCAACACTGTCAACAGCTGTATTAAGATCTATAGCTAAAACAGTGGAGTCATTCATCACTTTAGGGAGAGCTGTCTCAGTGCAATGAAAAGCTCTGCAGTTAGATTGGAACTTCAAAACTTACTCAATTTAACTAACCTGAAAAGCTTTGTATGTGTTATTCCATATAACTGAAGTATCCAGAGATACCAGAATATTTGTACATTTTGAGTGAGCAATCCATCTTCCTTTGCTCTGCTTATTTCTGGACATTTACAAGGAAAAGACTCACAAATAAACTTATTTGCTGAGCTGCTTGTTAGTGTAAATATGGTACAGAGACGACCATATTGAGGTTTTCTTGGAACCATACACTTTATGGTTTTTCCCTTACTAGCAGGATGGTTATTAGAATATTTTATTTGCACCAAACATTTAAAATTTTGCTTTTAGCTGGTATTTATCTAGTAAAGTTACAATTAAAAACTTTGATATGGAGGAAAAGTGTTTAGTTTTGTTCTTCATCAATTTGGTCAGTTTGTAATATAAGCTGCTGATAAGCTGATTGATGTGTATGTTTGCGTTGTACTCCATTGTACTCCTAGTGCCAGACCCAAGCCTGGATAAATGGATAGTTGCCTCAGAAATGACATTAGCATAAAATCTCTGTTCATTGGGCACCCAGAATAAAATAGATTTGATGTAGTGACCCAATGGGAAATTATCGAGCAGCTGAAAATACCTCCAAATTTAAAACAAAACAAAACAAAACACGAGCAACTTTATGTCCAAGGCTGGGCTGTACTTTCATTTATCAGTGTAAAGAAAAAAGAAAAGAAAAGAAAAAACAACCCCACCTCTACACTTTCTAATTTACAATAACAGCATGGGAAATAATATTCCACTTATCCAACTCAGGGTCACTCTGGGAGAGTATCTCAGGCCTCAAAGGGCATGTATTAGAGCCTGGTACACTCTAATACAGAGAGGCAAACAACAACTTACACATATTTGAACACACCCACTGATAAAAGACGCTGCTCCCTGAATGTAACTAAACTAAAACTTTAGTTACATTTTGCAGAGTGTAATTAAAAAAAGGAAAGGCTCATCCTTTGCCCGTGCTCTACCTCCCACAGCTTATCATAAAAGTCATATGATACATAACTTTGCCAACGTACACCATCAGTACTACAGTATAAACATATCTCAGAATAATTTGGAGAAAAAAAGCCTAAAGTCAGAAAATAGGGGGCAACAATTCTAAACAAGGTTCAACTTATAGTCAGGTTCAGCCTTGGTCGCCTACAGTCTAACCTCTCATGGTGACGTTCCATTTGTTTGTTTATGATTCCAGGAACTGTAATTAACTTTACTAATAGCATCCTGAGAATCTGATTCCATGTTCGAGTAATTCTAAACATGATTAATGTTTAATAACTTACAATACAATGATTAATGTCTGAGGCACAGGATTCAATCTCTGTACCGGTAACATATTAGGACTGCAATCGCTCATGGATACAGCACAAACATAGCACATGTATGTTTTGCACAAACACGTGTACGTTCATTTACTGTCGCATGCTGCATACTGCTTTTTCTGTTTTTTGCATACAGTCCCATTTAAAACATAACTTTCTGTCCTTTTGTTTTAAAAGGGTAAAATAACAACTCATAAGATCTTCCATTCTTCCTTTTCCCCCCCTTTTCCTCCATTCTTTGTTTCTATTTTTGGCCTGATCAGTTCTGCTGGTTCAATACAACAGTACTTGCATGGTTGACTAAGCTAATCTTTGGACTGCAGTTGGCCAGAAATGAAGTCTGTTTAGAATGTGTTCCATTAGCCAACCAACTTGTTTACTTTAAAGTAAGTAACAATTGTAGCTTTGCACTTCCCTATTCTCAGAATAATCCCTCATTCTCCAGAACATGTTATTTGTCCATTATTAACATCAGTTGTATAATAATTGCGTTGCCATGTTTTCACAATTCTCAGGTCCACTCTCCCAGTATACGAACTGCTGTGGACACTGTTGCTCCATAAAGATCACCACCTATAAAGTGCGAAATACATTCTGACATTTTCAGTATGCTTTTTGAGGTGACATTGTTGCCTCCTAAACCATAAGTTGTATAATGTGACCTTTTCTTTTTGGCACAGAGCTCCATTTGTTGTTCTGTCAATAATAAGAGCTGTCAGAGCTCTATGCCTGAAAGCCTATGAGGTACAGTAATACTCTTCTGATAATGCCTGTCTGTGTCCCGTGGCCTGTCTGTCTTTTTGTTTGCAACTGCCTTGTTTCTCTTCCCCTTTATCTCACTCTGCTTCCCTCTGCTCTGTTATAATTCAAGCCTCATCTTAGCCTCAGAAATTAATCTGAAGTTTCCACAATGAGCTTAGATGGCATTACATATGCAAACAAAACCCTGATATTAAAAATCCAGCTTTGCCACAGAAGGGATAGAGAAAAAAAACACTGCATTTATTTTGTGCAATGCACAGTTGATTCTCATTTGAAAATACTAGATTTGAATGTGGGAATAAATTAAATACTTATGTTTTATGTGTTTTGATTCATGAGGAGATATCGTGGTACATTCATTTTTTTTGGCTTGTTCTTGTTTTTTTGGTCCTGGTGTCTTGAATATAAAGAGCTGATATTGTGCAGTTTAAGTGTTAGAACTGAATAAAATCAGCTTAAAAAGGAATTAATAGATATGCAGAACTGTAGAATCTTATACATGCCCATAAAGCCATACTTTTTGTGCCTGAACATATGTGAATGTTACATGTTTGTCCATCACAACATATAATATTTTAATGCTTACAATCAGGCAGGTTTACCTACCATCCCACTGAGTAATAATTATAAGTTACAGTTATGTCTACTGTATTTCTGGGAAGAATTAGACATTGAAGGCCTGTGATGCAGAAGGATTTGGTGCTTAGCAATATAACTTTAGGGCTTGACCTGTGCTTTGTAGCGGTGCAAAGACAGTTTTAGTTTTTTCCAGAAAAGCTATAATTCAAGCATATATCAAACATGTCTGTCAGAAAATGGTATGTCATCTTAGGTATCAACTAGCTAACATAATGGGACAAGATCCACACTGATAATTTTCTTTGACTTGAAAGAATTTAAACTCTTTAACTCACAATGATGTTTCATTGCATGTTTACCTTTTTTTGAACAAGAAGAGTATTTGGACCCAGAAATGGCTTGTACTGACGTCAGATTTAACAAGTAGATACTGATATAATCCTAAAACAGAGCATCTAAGCCTTGTACTAGCTGACCTCATATGAAACGTATCATTTTCTATGATTGCGCTTATAGCTAAAGTGGGAAACCCTGAGTGGACTTATCGAGTTGATAACCACCTTCGTGTGAACACTTCACTTGATTGCTGATTTTAGAGTAACTGGAGCCAGAAGAGAAGAAGGTATTCTGGCTCTGTGCAACTTGCTTTGCAGTACAGGCTCCTGGAGTCATGTATGTAAAAGTATTCATTGCCAGCATTACTCTGTGTTGATTAATTACATTTTAAACCAAACTTTAATGAGTGCAAAATCTGCTCATATTTTTTGTCAAATTATTCCACTCTTCATTCCATATGCGATGGAATTCTGGCATGTGTGGGTCTGTAAACATGGCGGTTCATGATTTAGTAATGAAATAAAACTCAACAGGAAATTGAATCGGAAGGACTGCAGAGCTCACCACACTCTGAACTAGATAACGATTAGAGAGAGCAAAGCACAAGGAGGTGTGTGTGTGTGTGTGTGTGTGGCTTGACAACTAAGTGCACAAATGTGGGTTCTTGTGCACGTGTGTCTGGGTGATTAGGTCTTGGTGCTAATGCATTTATAACCATTAGCCTACAAATCCATCGATCACAGCCAACATATGCAAAATTGCAAAATTAACAGCAGAAATTAGTGTGTGTGTGTGTGTGTGTGTGTGTGTGTGTGTGTGTGTGTGTGTGTGTGTGTGTGTGTGTGTGTGTGTAAGAGAGAGAGAAAGCGATGGAGAGTGGGTGTTCTCTTTTACTTGGGACTGTGCAGAGAAGGTAAGAGAAAAGCTACAATTAACAATTAACAGTTTATTATTTATTGTATTTAACCATTAATGAAATAGAGGACTTTGCCCTCCCTCAGAATGTAAACTTATCTAAGGTTGTTAGACTTCTAAAAGCAGAACAGAAGGCTCCTCTCCTGTGAAACCAGCTCAAAGTTAATGGTCAGTAGATACTTAACATTAGGCTTTAAACTTTTGCCTCTGATAGAGATTATAGTTGGGGCTGGATCAGCTGACCCTCAACTGTCTCTCAGTTATTCTGCTATGTGCTTATTAAGTCTGTTGTCATTACCCATTTCAAGGGCTACATGCTCCTTCAGTTCCCAAAAGCAAAGAAGCATTGAGGCATAATTCTGAATTAAAAACAGTCCAAATTCTTTCAACTCTAATAAAATCATAGAACAAGACACTATTTCTACTTTTAAGATTAAGCGTAAAACTTCCCTTTTTGCTAAAGCATATAGTTAGGGCTGGATCAGGTGACCTGAATGCTCCCTTAGTAACGCTGCAATAGGTTGCTGGGGGATTCCAATGATGCATTGAGTATTTCTTCTTCAGCCACCTTTCTCACTCACTGTGTGTTAATAGACCTGCACTGAACCATACTTTTTATTAATTTCTGGCTCTCTTCCATAGCATGTCTTTTATCCTGTCTTTCGTCTCTCTCCCCAACCAGTCCCCAACCGGCAGACGGCTGTCCCTCCCTGAGCCTGGTTCTGCTGGAGGTTTCTTCCCATTAAAAGGGAGTTTTTCTCTTCCCACTGTCACTGTCAAGTGCTTGCTCATAGGACGTCATCTGATGGTTGAGTTTTTCTCTGTATGTATTATTGTAGGGTCTACCTTAAGATATATAGATATAGGACATCTGAATATCAGCTTTTGCACAAAACGAGGTTAGTCATTGAGATGTTGCCGTGAAGGTTGATTTATTCACTGTAAAAAAAAATAAAAAAAAGGACAGTTTTGCTCACTGTGAATGAAATCTATTCAAAAGTGTCAAAATATTTTTGTCTAAGACACAGTAAGCTAATGTGAACTGGTCTACACAGTGATTTTTATTTTTTTAAAGCTGAGCTTAAAGATACAACACAAGTGACCAGTGTTAGAGTAATAAACAACTGTAGGGTGATAAAAGAAAAGAACTTTGGAGTGACGTCGCCCTCAAGTTCCAGTTGTAAAGTCAGAAAAGCAGGAAAGAAAAAAGGAAAAATGCGATTTGTGTTGATTTGTTCATCTTGAATTGTTAACTTGGGGTACCGGGTGCTCGCTCCGACATTCTGAGTGGCAAATCTGACTGAAGGAAGCACTCCAGAAAAAGCAAACAAAACTTCAGACCGGAAACTTAGAAATTCTGACTTCCAACTTATTCCGGAACACACCACAACTATCCTCCGAGTCTTTTGCTTCAGTGCCGCCACCACCGCCACCTCTTATCACCTCATTATTGTCTTCCAGTTTAACACCTCAAATCAGTGGTCCCCAACCCCCGGGCTTTGGACCGGTACCGGTCCGTGAGTCGTTTGGTACCGGGCCGCAAGAGTAGAGGCTCAGGTGTGAAATGTATAGTTTTCAGGGTTATTTTGTTATCGTTTTTATCATTTACTCGGTTTTCCTGGGTCTTTTCACGTGTGTTATGAATAAATCTTTTTTTTTTCGGTACCGGTAATAGTTTTATTTTGTTGTATTTATCCGCGACACCTTAAAGGCCGGTCCGTGAAAATATTGTCGGGCATAAACCGGTCCGTGGCACAAAAAAGGTTGGAGACCGCTGCCTTAAATCATACCCTCCGCTGATTGCTGCCCTTGTACTTTGGTGTACCAGCATAAATGCCATGCCATTTCAGTGGTTCAGAGTCAGCTTACCTTCCCAGACTCACTTCTCTATGCTGATCAGCCCATATACCAGAATACTTCATAAACATGCCACCACAGCAAACACTAAAACAAATACAGTACTTTCAGTTATTTGTTTGATGTTGGATCAGGAAACAGGGTAGTTGTATCATCATTTAACAACTGGATAAACTCAGGCTGCTGCAAAATTTCCCATAACGCACTTGCTTTACTCCCTCCTTTTCACTCCCACTGGATTTATATGCCACTAGTGACCTCTCTCCCATAGTTTGTGTTTTGTCCTGTGTGTTGTTTATCTGTGTTCCTCTTTTCTGTCTTCTTTTTCCCCTTCTCACCACACAGTCAGCTGTTCCTGTTAAAAGGGAGTTCTTTCTCCCCACAACTGTAAATTGCTTGGTCAAGGAATTGCCTGATGATTGGTGTTCCCACTCTAATATTGTAGGGTCTCTATCATGAAATATAAGTCACATTGAGATGATTGATGTTACGAAAAGCTGTTATACAAACAAAACTAAACTAAATTCAGTTCAAAATTAAAATCCAATGTAAACCAATAACGGTGAATATACGAATCAGCTCTTAGACACACATCAGTCTAGCCACAGCTGATTGACAGTTCTGCCCTTTACTCTGACATCATAATCATATTTGACTGAATGAAAACTAAACTGCATGCCAGGTTCTCCTTAGTCTTTGTGTGTTACTCTCAAAGTCCTGTATAAAATCAATTTCCTTCCAAAAATCAGTTTCTGAATAAATGTGAGACGAATGTGCAGTTGCACAGCCAACCTTCGGTTTACATCTATCAAAGCTCTGGGAAAATACCAAAGACGTTACAATCGAACAGATTTACACAACACAAAACCTATTCATGTCAGGAGAGCTGGAAAGATGTGTAGAATGAGTCTGTCAATTTTGAATTTGGAGTGTAAATGGACAAACACCCAACAAGGACTTGCTTGCAACATCTGACTGCTTGTCTTGTTGATCGGTTTGTCTTTTTAATTCATATTGTGTCCTGAGAGAGTTTATTGTTTTTCTCTCTACTTTTAATCAATTCAACACCAAAGCACAGAGCAAATCAAAAGCACATCTCGTTGACAGGGACTCACATTTTTTTTTAAACACCTGTGTTCAGCACAATCATGGAGGCGATAATCAATGGGATTGTTTGCTTTTGTACGAATCATACAATCATGCTAGTTTCACTGTGAAGAGTGATGCCTTAATGTTTTCAATAAAAACTTTGAATTTCCACCCAACATGATTGAGCAATAGTTTGAGTGTTGTATGTTCACTGCATTACACAAAATTGTCTGGTTTTTTTTCCTTGTGTGTCATGCTCTGTCTCTGACTCATTAAGACTTGTGTCCAATTGTTTTACCCAAAGAAATTGCCCACATCACAGCATAGATTACCTTACTAAGAGTCTACAAAAGCTCTATATGTCAGCCCAGAAATACTACCTCAAACAAGAGATAAGTCACAGTGGATAGTGAGTGGGGTAGACGGAGAGGAGGAGAGGAACAAAATGATATGTCAATAGAAGAAGAGAAGCTGCAAATGGCATGGTGAAAATTTTTAAAAAGAGCTACAGAGTATAAAGAAGACATAAAGGGACAGAGTAGCTGAGAGGAGAGGAAATCTGTAGAGGTAATCCCTAGAATGCAAGGCTTTGTGTACTCCATTATGGATGCATGGACAGCAGGATGAACAGAAGTCGAAGGGTGGATGAATGGAGGATAAAGTAATGGCTGAGGAAAGGGAAAGAGAGTCATAAAGAAAGAGCACTGCAAAGGCAGTAAGAGAGAAAGAGGGATAAAGTGAAAGATGGATGGATATTGGTAGAGAAAGGGGGTATTAAACAGTGCTTTAGTGAAGTGGATAGGGGCCAAAGGACCACTAACAGCTTTCGGTTCTCTTAAAGGATCAATCCGATGGTTGCAGTCTGCTAATTCTACTTTAATTCAACTTTTCTAGAAGGATTTTCTCTATGAAAGCATGAGTGACCATACAGTAATACAGGCTGGTGGCCGGACCCAGTGTTTGGTTTAGTTTGGTTTCTATAGGATGCTGTTGTGTGCCATGATAACACATACAACATCCACTACAAGGCTATGAAGTATATTATATAAAAAAAGGATTCAATGAATTGAAAAGAAAAAGAATCACCCCATACTATGCAACTGTTATGGAGGGGAAAGCCATCAATGCAGAAACACTTTTATACCAGGCTGCAAACTTTTAATGTTCTAAACTTTTTAACATAGGAGTCTGTAGGGAATTACTAGTTTTTGAGCTAAGTGCCCATTTAGATGAACTGATGTTTTTGCTGAACTTCCACATTTGCTTTATTTTTGAGCCATAGAGGTTGCTGCTTGTTGTAGCTGTGGTGGTAACTATCTGTGATCAGTTCCTAAATACGATCAGCTTTTCTAACCCGCTGTTTGCCGGGAGTGAGGCCTTTGAAATATTGCAACAAATGCCTGTTTTACTATGTTTCTAAAGTCATGTGTGTGCTTGTTAAATTCTAAAGGTGATCTTGATGACCTGCAGTGACAAGTGGCAATAAAAAGAAAAGAAAATGTTCCCAGGTGCTCTTAACCAGGGTAAGACCTGATTAGAACTGCAAAAGCAGGGGCAAAACACATTATTCTCTCCCCAATGTGGCTTTATAGCAGATGTGTTTTCTTTAATGTAAGGATTTGTTTCCAACGATGATGATTAGCACTGCTATATGGCCTCTTTCTTGTATCAGGGTTCAAATGGTTTGTCCACTGGCCGATCTTTATTCATTTTCTTATATTGGGAGTCATCCATCTATGGCTAATTAGATGGCCTCTCGGTGTGGCTGCTGCTAGAATTCCCACCAGAAGGAAAATCCCCCACATAATAGGACAGAGGAGACACTAAAAGGAGAGATTACCAGGAGGAGGAGAGGTTGTGTGTTTGTGTGTGTGTCTGTGTGTATACTTATGTTAATCCACAGACAGCTGAGGATTTCGGTGTGTTTGTGAGTGTTTCTGTTGAGGGAATGGGAGAAGGATTCAACTAAGCCTTAAAGGCTATTTGGCGCGCGCGCGTGTGTGTGTGTGTGTGTGTGTGCGTGCGCGTCCATGTTTGTATGTGCTATTGTTTTATAAAGACATCTGTATTATAAGAGAGAATTAAGGGATAGACTGATGAAGACTGGAGAAACAACTCCTTGGAAGAAAGAGGAAACGCAGAAGTTAAAGTCAGCAGTTTACAATATTCACAAAAAGTTTACATAAGGTATTTTTTATAACACATTAAGAGTCACCTCTGTAACATCATTTGTTTCCAGCCGCCAACAACTGATTTCCAGGTACTTTCCCATACCTGTTTTCATTCCATAATTAGTACTGGGGCAGCATGGTAACGCAGTGGTTAGTACCTTTGCCTCACAGCAAGAAGGTCCTGAGTTTGACTCAGACTCAGGCTGACACTCAGACTGTGTTAGCCGTCACATTGGTGACCTGTTCAAGGTGCTCTATGATAGCTGGGATAGGCTCAAGCCCCCCACGACCCTGACAACGATAAGCAGAAGAGGATGGATAGATGATATAAAAGGTTCATCTAACATACCAGCTTTAATTTCCTATACTGCTGCCAAAGTGTTACAGGGGTATTTACAGTAGCTACTTAGTGGAAACCAAAAATATTTTACTGTTCACTGTGAAGAGCTGTTAACAGCATACCCTTATTGTTCATGGTTATAACTTCAGAACAATAAAAATTTGTAATTCATAGCTAACTGTCTGTAAGGATACATCATCAGCAGACATTGGATGAAGCCGCAATATTCTTTTTTGTGGCCCAATGAATTGTTACAGTAAAACGAGTTAAAACATAATACAAGTAATTGGAGTCTGATCATTTTACCTATCGTCTTCTCTCTGCTTCTTTTCAGCCAAGCAGCTGAATTTGTTTCCTACTGTGAAGGTCCATGGTCAACTTGTGACACTCATAACTACACAGATATCTGTGCTATATGGTGACAGACATCATCATAACTACTCCCTTCCTTCATGGTGGGTCTCAGTTTTTCTAACCCCATATGAAGGTATATGACACGCACCCTGAACAACTTACCCATAAACTATTTAACAAACATCAAAACTGCTTTGTATGAGACTGCACGCATATTATTTTAGCAAACATTTGTGGACATGCCAGCTCATAAATTGTGCAAAAATAATGTTCAAGTTGAAACTAAATTGGTATTGCTGGGACTTATACACCTTTCCAACCTGTCTTTTTTTTCCCCCTTTACTGCATAAAAACTAAAAATGCATACTCTCAAGGCTGTTTG
Source organism: Pundamilia nyererei (assembly GCF_000239375.1). Lineage (NCBI taxonomy): Eukaryota > Metazoa > Chordata > Actinopteri > Cichliformes > Cichlidae > Pundamilia > Pundamilia nyererei. The sequence goes on from NW_005187455.1 coordinate 891,839, forward strand.
AATTATGTAGTCGTACACATGAAAAAAACAACAGCAATGAGTATAGTGAAACTATACTTTCTAGTGATGCGTATTTCATGCAGAAAACAGATTAAGAAACTCAAAAAGAAAGAATATCAGAGAACAAAGTCAAAACACTTAAGATGTGTATATATTTTAATTCTGAATTAACATATACATTTTACAAAACATTATTTTCAGCATTTGGAATTACAGTGTACAGCACATCCAACAACAACGAAACAAAGAGAAAACTGTGAGAGTATGAAAACAGGCTAGAGAGGGAATACGGGAACTTTTGCCTATCAAAGAAGCCATGTGTTTTTGGAGGGGGTTATACTTTCTAGTCATGCTGCTTCTGTTCACTCATCTGCTATGTGTGTCTGAGTTTCAGTGTGGGCAGGGCTTAGGCAGCAGCAATCATCTTACTCAAGGCTAAAAGCAAGTTTTACAATGACTTCAGAATTTAAGCCAGAAACCTGGGAAGAACAACTCACAAAGGACGTAGTTTCAAAGCTATGTTCTACAGCTTCACTGGGGAAAGATTCTGGGTTTAAGCTGAGTAAGAGAGGTCATCTATTAATGCAAACAATCTGTCATGTATTCAATAAAAGGTGGCAGGCAGCCTCAGTCAAGGGCTGACTTTCTATTTGCTTACTGACAATTTTCATTAACAGTGTGTATTTTATTTATCGTTTTGGCTGTATGCTTTTATTTTATGATGGCACTAAAATGATTTTCAAATTATTGCTCATCTACTCATTGGGCTCCACACTGACTTCCCGTACTTAATGGATGCAAAAGATATCCAAATTTACTTCCAAGCAAGGGGTTTGAAACGACAACTTATGGCAACTTTTTTTTTTTCCCTCAGAAGACAATACTGTCCGAGATAAAGTGACTGATGAAAGTGATTAAACGGAGTCTCCTGTTCACTTATGTTAGTGAAGCCCAAAAGCCAGCTGTGCTCACAAGGGCCTCCATAACTCCATATGACAACACCCTAAAACAGGGCAGAATGTTAGAACTGAAGAAAAAAAAATGTAAATGATACTATAAACTGCTGACCTTGTTGTCTAATGACACTTTTCTCTGTAATAAATTTAAGGAATATTTGCAAAACTGGAAAATGTGTTACACACGTGGATACATTTGCTCCGCCGTTAGAGGCACAAACAAACGTTTGAGTCTGTATCCGTTAAAGGAGGGAAAAAGGGTAGCATGTCACTCGAAAGAGATAGAACGTGTATAATTGAACGAGATTTCTGCAGAAAACTGGCAAATATCCCCCCATAAAGACATTTATTTAGCTGTTGACCTTGGGGGATATGGCGATGGCTTAGAGAGGCAGAAACAACATGATAAGAGCTTTTTATTCAGATAAGCCTCTCTTTTACTCCCTGTCGTCTTCCTACTCTGCATAACATTGTAGAGTGCTACTGGGTGATTTTTCAGCTCCAATTGGAATAATAACTCTGCTTGCTTTTTGGTGAAAAACACCCCTAATTACTGCAACCTTGCAGTCTGAGAAAAAGGGCAAACTACTTACTGCGACTACTTTTGCACTAAGTAGCTCTTGACTTACAACATGAATCTGCATCCTTATTTTCTTGTACTGCATTGATGTATTAGTCTACAGAAAGAAGGGTATGCTGTTGTTCCCTACAATTTTTAATCCCTCATATTCCCCAATCTGGGTATTTGCAGGACGTCCTCAGAAGTACTGCTTTCTTTACCCTGTCTGTTGAAATGTTGGATATACATCTTTTTAAGAAAGTTTTACTCTTTTTATCTTTTACTGATGTTAAAGAATATTCGTTTATATTCAATTCAGTTTTTTATAAATGGTGCCAATTCACAACAGCTGTCATTTCATGCCACTTTATATTGTGAGTGAAGTGAAGACCCTGCAAGGTTAAAAAGATCTCAACAATCAGATGATCTGCTATGAGCAAGCACTTTGGGATATTGGGTTTGAAAAACTTCCTTTTAACAGTTGGAAACCTCCAGCAAGCAGGGCCCTCCATAGACATCTGCCGCCACTGGCAAATTGATACGGACAGTGAATCTCAAAGTGTGACCTGCAGATCTTAATGGGAGCCACAAATGTGCACAATAATTTTATAATGAATGGATTTTGTAATGAATAAATAAAAAAATAAAAAAAGGATTCAATGATAAGACAAATAAGTAAATACTTTACTGGGCTGGTGTCATAATGAGAGTTTTGGTAAAAGGTCTTATCAAATCTAATAATTATGCTGATGTCATGTTGTGTCTTTGTTAGGGAAAATATTCTAAAACACTTCTTCAGTAAAGACTCAGAGAAGAGAAACACACAGAGTTCTTGCTAGCAAGGGCAGCTCCCTACTGAGAGACTCGC
>NW_005187455.1:894575-926672 GCF_000239375.1 Pundamilia nyererei
ATACATGGTTAAATATTTCCTAATACAAATAACTACATGCAGTATTTTATCATATGCAAACTTATATCACTAAAAGATTATACTGACTACTAAATACAATTTTCCATTGACAGTCTTAGACTTCAAGTTATCATATTTCCATGTTTTTCTTTGCTGTTCTCAAAAAAAAAAACAAAAAAAAAACTGCAGGTCTAAAAAAATCTTTGAGAAAGACCCCAGGACATTGATGAAATCATAATTTGCATTAAAAATACTGAGTACTCCTGTGATCTGGATTTCTTTTTCTAGTCTGTGAAAATTAAAGGTAATTTAGCATTAATGGAAACAGCAGTCATTCTGCTACTCTTGTATGGACACTGAAGAAACCATGCACAGTTCATTTTAAGTGCAGAGCTACTTATCACAGAGCTGATGGGACTGCTCAGGGGGCACATTTGTTGCAGTCTCAGGTTTTCCTCCCTCTTTTTCTTTCTAGATCACCATTTCTGCATCTTCCTTGCTCTTTCCATTTCCCACTTTTCAGTCCAGTACATATCTGCTTTATGGTGACAGGGACTGTCACATTCCACTGGAGCTAAAAGATTTTCAGCCCTATAATTTCTTTTTTTCCCCATATGTACAATAAGGAGTTGTAAAGAGTGAAAAAACAGGTTCCATTTTTTAAAAGAACTAAAAGACACAGGACAGAAAATGTAAAGTCCAAAGCAATACACTTTAATCTAGCTGGGATCATATTACAAACAGTAAAACTTAGGGCACATTTACTAATGATTCAAACTACAGGTTATTGGGCAGACATTCAACATTTTTACCGATATTATCAGTATTATTTTTTAAAACAGTTTTGAATCAAATCACCACTCCACTGAGCACATTAATGCCTCACCTACAGAGCCATCTCATTGGTTGCACAAGATGTGTTCTATTGCTAAAGCTGTTTACATAAAGTATGAGATGTAGACATATAAAGTGATTTTCTGCTATAACTCTTGGCAGGTTGATGGCTTTTATAAAACATAAAAATGCATAAGCCCAGAAAAAATAGTCTAACAATATTTATCAATAATGATATGTTGAAAAAACATTGAGAAATAAAACACACAAACACAACATTAACAATTATCTTTATTTTTCTATTAGTCTTTAAATTGAAGATGTCAAACTATCAATTATTTTAGTATTAGTCAAACATAATACATCACAAACCAGTGTCATATATTGCTGTATGGTATGCAGCGTTGTGGACATACAGTACATGCAGGACTCTAGAGACAGAGGATAAACTCAAAGAGGCAGCTTTATTGTTGATACTAAAAGGAAGGAAGGAAGGAAGGACGGAAGGAAGGAAGGAAGGAAGGACGGAAGGAAGGAAGGAAGGACGGAAGGAAGGAAGGAAGGACGGAAGGAAGGAAGGAAGAAAGAAAGCGGGAGAGCACAGAGCATGAAGGGCGAATGGGACATAGAACTGGAGAAGACAGAGGGTTTAAATACTCATGTGAGGTAATTGGGGAGAGAGGACACACCTGGGAAATACGAGATGCAGGTGAACAGGATCTAACGAACGAGACAAGGGGAAGCAAAACTAAACACAAAGCACACATAACAAGGGCACTGGCAAATTAAGACAAGACCAAAAATACAAACAAGGAAAACCCGCAGAGATATGACTGACATCACACAGAAAATTGTAGGGACCAAACACAGAGACCAGGACAACTGGAAAACAAAACTAACATCAAACAAGGAACGGAGAACTACAAATATAGGTAACAAAACACATAGCAATAGCACACAATAAATGTTTTAATTGTTTTAGTCAACAAACACTACAAAAAACCCTGGATTCTGACTTTCCATATTTAGTTTTGTTATCGCAAATATATACTGAAAAAAACAATTATGTAAGCATCTTTGTTTTTATCTCCTTGATTACCAATAATCAGCATCACCAATTTAATCAAATTCACCTAATCAAAACCAGCAGTGTCCATATCAGACAAACTTTGTATTAAATGTTATTTTTATTATGCTGTCTCACTGAAAGAAGACCGACTTTCATCACGTCTCTGTGCCATAATTACCCATTAAAACTGCATTTTGATGATCATCTCAAATGAGTCAAAGTGCTCAGAAGTTCAGACACTTCCAAATGTGCCACCCACTGACTTGTTTTCACTTCCACCCCCTCTCTTCCTCTGTCTGTCCATCCGTCTTTTCTCCACTTGCGGTCTCTCTGGATAATAATAACCTAGCACACTGGTCTCATTACGGCATCAAAGAGGGTCTCCATGAAAACACTGATCACTGTGTAGGGAGTAGAGCACTCAGCTCTGATTTTCTCCAACACCCACACGAAGAGAAACAGCAGAGAAAAACAAGAAGGAAAAGCAGTTCATAGTCTGTTCTTTAACAGGACATTTCTGAATGTGATATTTGTATCACAAAACTAGCTTTTGTAACCAAGTAAGTAAGTAGGTAAAATGTATTTATATAGCGCTTTCCACAGATAAAAAAAAAAAAAAATCAAAGTGCTTTACAACACAGGAAATGGAAATATAAAACAATATAACAGTAAATAAAACAATGTAAAACAATAAAACTATAAAAACAGCATAAGAGGAAATTAATCAAATGCTTTTCTAAATAAAAATGTCTTCAGCTGTTTTTTTAAAAGAATCAATGGAGTCCGTGTAGCGGAGAGACAGTGGAAGAGAATTCCACAGCCATGGTGCCGCAGTCTGAAAGGCCCAATCACCACGAGTTTTAAAACGAGTGCGCGGTACCACAAGCAGTCTCTGATCTAATGACGTTAAAGCCCGAGAAGATGAATGTGGTTTCAGCAGGTCAGATAAATATTGAGGAGCTTGACCATGTAGGGCCCTAAAGGTTAGAACTAAAATTTTAAAATGAAACCTAAAATTTACAGGCAACCAGTGAAGGGAGGCCAAGACTGGAGGGATATGAGATCTTCTCTTGGTGCCTGTTAAGAGTCGTGCTGCAGCATTCTGCACAGTCTGAAGACAATTTAAGGCTGATTTGTTAAAAAATGTAAACAGACTGTTACAGTAGTCTAAACGAGAGGAAACAAAAACATGAATAATCATCTCAAGTTCAAGCTTTGATACCATTAGTCTACGTTTAGAAATATTCCGTAAATGATAAAAACAGTTTCGGACCAGCTGCTTAGAATGCTGCTCGAGAGACATCGAGCTGTCAAATATGACGCCAAGGTTTCTAAGGCTCGATTTTACATACGGGTCTAAGAAGCTGATATGCTGCCTGATTTCTGGGACCATGGAGCAATAATTACTTGGCCAGTCTGAATGAAAAGCTTTTTTTTTTTATTTTTTTTTTATTTAGTGTTTTTTGGCCAATTATGACCATGGCCTTTAAAAAGGCTTTATACTTTACTCCCTTTACTCCCTTATACTCCCTTTATACTCTTTACAGTCAGATTACATCACAGAGTACCACTACTTTATTGTATCTCCTACAAAAAGAAATTAGAATTGCATTGAGGGGAAAAAAAAGGCTTGAAATTAAATTCAAACAAAAGACAGGATTTTAAAATCCAAGGGATGGGAAGATTTGAAATTTGGAGAGCTGGCAGATAATTAGCCAATCAGGTGGAGGGAAAGAGAAATCTGATAGAAATAGATTTAGCAATTGGACCATAAGACTTAGAAAAGAAAACAGAAATTAATTACAAAGCAGGGTGTCTGACTACTAAGGCAACATGCTGTCCAAATGATTGGGTTTGAGCAGGGAAAACTAACATTGAATTCTGTGCTATGCAGTAGAGAGCCTTTTAAACCATGAAGTCCATCAATAAAATTAAAGCTTTTAAACACAATAACAGTGTCCGTAACTAGTTAGTAACTTAAACTACTAAAAATCACACTTGCTGTGCACTGTGCAAAAATTTGAATCTTCTCTGTATATCAAACTGACTCAACAGAAAATACTCCCCATTAAATTTTTAAAAATATCAAGTCCTTCATTTACCACAAGCAGCTTAAAACCAAGCAAAAATAAAAACTTATGGTTGACTTTAGCCACCTTGTTGAATGAGTCTCTTAGATTAGTCATCATATGTCTTATTAACTGCACTTTGCTCAGCTTACAAACACAGTGTCAACGCTGCCTACTGTGGTAGGGAGCACTTTAGAACTAGTCGTCAATCAGTAGTAGAAACTGTCATTTACACCTACTTCTACACAAAAGCAATTATTTAGTTTTAGTTTTCACAAATGCAGTATTGATAATACATACAAATTAGAAAAGGAAAATCTTTTGTTTATTTTATTAGTGTCGCAAGGAAGCCATTTCACCTGATAAAGTGGAAGCTTTCTGCTAATGCGAGCTAATTTATTAGGATTTTAAATGTTTTTTGATTGAACCCATGTCTGACCAATAGTTAAACCACAAACGACTGCTGGATCTCCACTCTTGCTCACTTCATGCAATCTAAACTGTGGATATCATAAAGTCTTTAATACTTATCTAATATTAATCATTTATCATGCTTGATCGTGTTTTATCTATCAAAAAATATGATGAAAATTGCCAGAGAAAAAATAATTAGACTGCAAAATTTCTGTTTTATGGCAACAGCTATATTCATTCGTGGACTTCCTCACCGGTGTATCTTAAAAACACAAAGTTCAAAGAGACGGAGTGCTTGATTATATTAGAAGTTTTCCAATATAACTAACCTCAAAGTAACAAGTATTGTGTGCACTCCGTTGCAAGCTTTAACTTGTTTATTCTAACAATACAGAAGATGACTGAAAGAGAACAGACATGCAATCAAGATGATTTGCTCTTTCGTTTATGTCTAAACTCCTCTTACCCTTCACCAACCCTCTTTCTCCACATACTCATATGGACAGCCTTGATGTCAAAGAGCAGATATATTGAAATCACACAAGTAGAAATCAGTCTGAGGGTTGCAATTATCCGACATAGGTGACTATTGAGTAAAGTGGCACATACATGCACAGGCAGATGCTCACACAAATACATAAAAATAGAGTTTAAACAACACATATCCCTTGCCATTTAAACACAGGGTAGACAGAAAGGTCGAGCAAAGAGAAACAAACTGGATATTATGCAAAAAAGTGTGCTTAAACTGTAGGTCTCTTAGTAATGATGGTTCTCCTGCAGACACATCAGGATATTTCCTGAGTCATGACAAATATGTTAGTTGACAGGAAGAAAACATACAATTTATATATTCATTTATGCAGAACAATTACATGTAATTATTTTCAGCCAGTAAAAAAATAAATAAAAAAAATCTGCAGATGATACATTACTGTACCTACTTAATCAAGCTATAAAAAAAAAATTAAAAAAAAACAAAAAAAAACAGCATTTTGTCATCCATAATCGGGTCACATTTATGCAAATGCTCCTTACAACTTTATTTAGACGCACCAAGGACCGTGACTGTATTTGCATGATTTTCACCATATATTGCACAAGACTTGATGCACTTGCTTAAACCTAATCTAAAATACAGGTAACTCCTAGAATATGTATAATATGTGAAACTATATTTTTTAGACAGACAGATCATGTAATGAAGGGCTGTCCATGCAAGAAGATTACACCCCTGCTTGTGTGTTGATCATAATGGAGGGAAAGAGGTATTCAATGGTTGTAAAAGTGTGGCAGATGGCTTTATCTATGCAATGATAAATGCATAGATCCGTGTTCTTTTAAAGTTTTTGGAGCTAAAATAAATCTGCTAGGTCAACGATGAGAGCATGATGTTTTTCAACAAATTTTGTGTACTAACCTTGCACTTTAAAAGAATGTCTTTGTGGTTAGTAAAGGAAAATTTAGTTGAGACTGAGCTCATTTTTTATGGCTAACATTTTAAATCTTCTTTTAAGGACAGAAGGTTTGAGTGTATAACACTGTTAATTATTACTTAAAATACTTAAATGTAATTGAATGTTCTATGTTACTGAATGCAGTTATATATCTTAAGTGTTAGTATAACACTTTAAAAGGGATTTTTCCTGGTATTTCATGGGGCATTTTCTTAGTCCGTGTTCTTTTAAAGTTTTTGGAGCTAAAATAAATCTGCTAGGTCAAATTTCTTATTTATAAGTACTTGTTTATCCAGTCAAAGACATCAAATCAGAGTCATTTCTAAAGTTCTTTAGGAATTCTCCTCTGGCAGTACCAATTGGGAAAATCGTATTGTTTAATCTGTTGTAAGCAATTGCTTCTTGCACCAATATTGGCAAAATTAAAATTGGTTGTAACAGTTAGAGGGAACGATGGGATTCCTTTATTTCACCTTGCTAACCCTGTGTATAAGGACTAGAAGCATTTTTCCCCAAACACTACACCCTCCAATATTATTAAAATGCCTCCCATGTGGAGAAAGTTTTTACCGGAGCAGTACAAGTAATGCACAATTTATTTTTTTTTAAGCCCGTGTCCTTACTGTAAGTATGTCTGTATAGAAACATCAGTTAGATGGCTGAAACGTCAAATGGAACTGTCTACTGCAAATAACTGATTGCCTGAGCAACTAGCTATCTCCATGTCTGCATTATGATTACACCGTAAGACCATTCTATTATGCATGAGAGTGATTGTGCTTTAGCAGATTACAAGCTGACCCCATTGCCTTTGCTTTACCTGAAGTGTAATTTGGATTTGGGAGAGATGTGATGGAATGTTTGTACCATCAATCTCCAGTGTCGGGGGATTGAATGCAATAGAACAGAATAGAATGGGTCGGCTCTTAATGACGTCCTGATATCATTTTAAAACGTAATGGGACAACAACATGATGAAAATGCTTATTTCCCTAGCTGACAACAAAACCAGTACAAATGGTACCCCCAACACAAAATCATTCACGTACACACAGCCCGACAATGTTTCCATTAGAAATAGTGTTAGCATGTGTGTACACGCTGCACGTTGATGTATGCTCAAACTGATGCTACAGGAATGGATTCCAACTGACTGAGAATGCCAATTGGATATGGCTCAATGAAAATGACCTCCACTGCAGCTCTCTTAGAACCATTTTGTATGGTGTCTTTTTTTAGGATATTCAAAGCACTAAAGGAGATTTCCACTTCATTAGGGCCTTAAATCTCTTATTAAGAATAAGCTGGTTTCAGGTTTGAATACTGAATGAACAATCATTTTTTCCTCAACTGGACATTTAGGTTAAAAACATGTTTTAATAAAGTGTGCACAATTATAGTTATTGGTGAATATTTTGGCCATATCATAATTTTTATGCATATTTTCCAACTTCAAGCTGTAGAAACGTGCTTATTGGATTTAAGCATATCAGGTGATGTGTATTTGCGTAATGAGTGACAGTGTCTCAATACGAGAAACGTATTGAGAAAAAAAAAGACGCAAGTTAGCTGCCAAAGATTTAAGATGAATCAGAAGTGAAGCTACCAGGAACCCATTATCCTCCAGTGCTGTCATATTCCAGAACTGCGACCTACCCAGAGTGTCCAGAAGTACAAGGTGTTCAGTACTTAGAGACATCATTAAAGTAAAGACGGCTGAAACCCGACCACTACTGAACAAAACACGCAAGTTGAAACATCAAGACTGGGCCAAGAAAAATCTGAAGACAGATTTTTCAAAGGTTTTATGCAATGATGAGATGAGAGTGACTCTTGATGGATCAGACGGATGGGCCCGTGGCTGGATCAGTAAAGGACACAGGGCTCCACTTTGACTCAGATGCCAGCAAGGTGAAGGTGAGGTACTGGTATGGACTGGTATTATTTAAGATGAGCTAGTTGGACCTTTTTGGGTTGAAGATGGCCTCAAAATCAAATCCAACTGCCAGTTTTTAAAAGACACTTTCTTCAAGCAATGGTACAGGAAAAAGTCTGCATCTTTCAAGAAGACCATGATTTTTTTTTTATGCAATGCCCATGCATCAAAGTACTCCACTGCATGGCTAGCCAGTAAAGGCCTAAAGGATGAAAAAAATAAAATTAAATAATGGCATGGCCCCCTTCCTCACATGATCTAAACCCTATTGAGAACCTGTGGGCCCTGCTTAAACCCACAGGTTAATTTATGTACATATACAAATGTATTGAACTGAAGAATATATTGCAAATTCTTGAGTTACTATTCTTTAATGACTGATCCTAAACATTTCATACACACAAAAAAAGATATAAACACACATTTTTTCAAAGTGTGTGTTTATATCTTTTTTCCTCAGATTATCCCTTTACACTCCTAGCTTCTCATCTTTCGAATCCTTTTCTCAAGGTTTTATCACATATGTCAGCTTTTTTCACTCAGAAAGTATCGTTAAACTATTTTTTCCCCCGCATTTGCACTTCAGCCACTTAAAAAGACTTGAGACTCTGGTTATGTCTTCTGACGGTAGAATATATACACTGACACATACTTTCCTTTTCTCTTCATCCAAGGTTAGGATCAAAAGGCCAGGATCTACCTGTCCTTTTTCCTCTCAAGTGTGTCTCTTTAATGTAGAATAACCAAAGCACAAAAATACACACACTCACTTTAACTTCCACACAGAAATAGTCAAACACACAGAAGGCAGTTAGATCAAAGGTCTGATGTCCAGGCTGCTCTTTGTCTGATCCAGCTTCAGACAGTCACATGTTGACAGAATAAGGCTGGGTCAGAATGTAAAACAGATAAACTAGGAAACAACTTTTTGTCAGTGCAAACGTGTCCTTCTGGCTCTTAAGGTTACAATGCAGACCAAGTATCATTGTAGAAACACGAGTACAGTATCTGCTTATTAAGTGACGATCAATCAACCTCGTTTCTGGATCCAGACTATACCTCAGACACTGTGTCTGGAGCATATTCAAAGATTTACACATCATCTAGCCCAACTTCACTAACCCTCCAAACATCACAAGTATAGAGATTTTTCTTTTTGTGTGTATTCAGAGGTGTGTCAGGACTGTGGATTCATTTTGTTTAGGAAATCCAATTTTTTTTTTTCCATGGAGGACTTGGCAATACAGTTTTCAGTAAGACCTGGAGGAACAGACATATTGTATATTTTATTAAAGCTGAAAGAATCTGGATCGTTTTTTAGCCCCGTGGTTGTTTGTTTTGGGGAATTTAAGGAGCATTTGGACCTGGAAATGGCTAATTATGTCATACTTATATTGTTACGCCCAGTTCGTGCTGATTATGGTAAACCTAGGAAATGGATTTGGTTAGTTTTGGAAACAAATATTGGACTATCAGTGTACCTGCATCCTCTGTAAATCATCTGTTCAAACCTGAACCTTTCTGCTCATCAGCTGGGGCCTTGGTATTGTTTTCATTGCTAACTGCATGGATCTCCTGCAAGTACTCTGGTTTTCCTCTTTGGTTATGGGAATTTATGATTCTGAACTGCCCATAGGTGTATGGGCAGAGTGTACAGTCTAATGTCTCACTCTGTTAGCCCTCTGATGAACTAGCAATCACGGGGTACCCCAATTCTCAACCTATGACACAGGTTCAAAGGGTGGACTGCGGCTAGTTAGATAAACATTTTATAAAATGGATGTCAATTCAGTATAGATCTTAGTGTGATTCCCCATCACATGTAAGGAGCTACAGCTTGTCTTCAGCATTCTCTAAATTGTGGCACCAGTGGGGTTTCAGCCATTGTTCATGAAACGAAATAGCACACACCTCTGGTTGTGAACTCGCTTGATGATTAAACTGTATCAACTTTATGTAGTAAGTTGCTGTTGTGTTTAACCTCTGACATATGTTGTTAGTGACGAGGGTAACACTATAAATTAGTCATTAAGAATCTATTTAAAGTGTTGCAAAAAGTTGAATGAGATTCTCAAATTGTGTCTAAATACATGTAAGCTCCCTAAGGCTTTTCCAAAAGGGAGTGATTTTATAAATTATCTTAAGAACATTTTGTGCAGAGAATGGAAGTTACTGTTTCAGCAATTCAAAAAGCTTTAACAATAAAGATCAGTGTTTCACTAGCACCATGCTTAGTAAAGGAATGGTATACAAAAATCCCCATATTGTTTGTTTTCCTCTGTTGATGTACACTAGAATGAAAATGCAAAGATGTATAATGAAACCAATAAGGGAAAAACAGAACAAGATGAAACACTAAATTGTGCTGCTATAAAATATGACCTCAACATCTCATAAAAACACAACACCTCACATCAGAAAAAACAAGCAATCAACACATAGCTCTGAGAAAATTGATATCCAAGGTTATGCTGGCAGAACAAGACTGGGATAGCATAGACGCCAAAAGTTGGGGAGCAACAGATGTAACAGGATTACAATAATCTAATTTCAAATGCAGTGACAAACCTGCTTTAAGACAGCTTGATTTAGTGATGTTAAAAAGCCTGAGAAACAAAAACAGGTAAATTTCTGGGTTATCTGTACAAACTATCACCAATCCCTTTAATGCAAAGGGGAAAGAATAAAATCTGCTTGTGTTGACAGTCTTCTGTAATGACAGTAAAACTGTGCATCCACACCCCTAACTCCAGAATCCACATGGATGAGTTATTAAAATCACCCTGGCATGACAGGGGAAGCTGCCCATAGTAGGCACAAGTGCAGATGAACACATTAGCAATCACTCAGCTGACACAAGATTTCTTTTTTTGGTTGTTGTTTTTTTGTTTGTTTTGTTTTGTTTGGAAATACAAAAAAAAAGAAAAAACAAAAACAAAAAAGCTGTTCCTAATAGTTTTGGGGGAATATCCTTTGATGGAAAACAAACCCTGCTTTTCTGAGCCTTGTGTACAAGTGTCTGGCTGCATGCCAGTTGTCAGGAGGGCTATGTCCACTACAGATTGGTGTCCCCCATCTTTCAGCTAATTGTCAGGGACAGCCTGGCAATTCCACAGGTAATGGGAGAGCAGCCCTCTGCTAATGGATTTCTATCTGCGAAATGAGACTTTGGAAGCACCATGACAAAATGATTGACAGGTAGATTAAAGCGCAGACAGAGAGCAAGACAGGAGTATGCACACAAATAATGTGAGAGGATGAGAAGGAGATAAGTTACAAAAGGAAGGATTAAAAAAAGAGATATAACAAAATACACAGAACAGCTCTGGAACAAAAGCACTGATACAAGCAATACAGTGGCACCTCATCCAAGAGATGAACTTTAGAACAATTTCTTGAAACAAAACAAGATCGACTTTCCACTCATGTTACATTTTTTCCACTTAAGGGGCTTAAAATGCTATTTAATAACATATTGTATTATTAACCTTGGGCAATGTGAAATGAAAGAAAGGATCATCATTACAATGCCAGTCACAGAGCTGGAAATTAATTTTACAGGAGACGTAGTGCAGAAAGTTATTTAAAAAACAGTGATTGTTTTAAAGCCTCCTCTAACATCCGCTACCTTTCTTTACTTAGAAGTCATCCTAGACACATTAACTCCAGATACTTTAAATCACTGAAAGTGTTGAAAGCTACTGACTTGCATTAGATGGTGTCAGCTAGGAATACTCGTCATTTGACAGCATAAAGCTGTTTGCATGGAAATATGATAAGGCAAACCCTGACTCTGAATAGCAATAGTATTGATAAATTAAACAACAGCTTGTATCTGCAGCTTCAGACAGGCCAGACTATATTTACTAACTTCTATGGTCAGGAAACAGAAATGCAATAATTTAAAAAGCAACATTTTGATGTGGAGAGGCAGCTGTTTCTGTGCCAGAACAAAGGATATTTTTGTAAGGAAGAGATCAGAGCTAAACCCAGACATTGGGATATTCTCATTGGATGTATTCAGTTTTCAATTTTGAAACATTGATTTTTTTTTTTGTTTTGTTAGGGTTTTTATCTTTTCCTTTTTAGTTAAGACTACTATCTTGGCTTGGGCAGATAATATCTTTATCAATTACAACACAGACTCTTGAAATTTTTACTGTGTTGTTGTCAACTTAAAGACTATTTTTTCTTGATTTAGCAACTCTGCATCATATGCCTGTACTGTTTTTTCCCCCCTTTGTAAAATAACTGCATGTAGGCTCCTGCCCCACAAGCACAAGTTTGTACTTGCTAATGATAAATGATGATTCAGATAAGTGTTTAAAGGAAAAACACTGGTCGATATTCACTGTTGAACAAATTTTTTTTCACAAATAATCACAATTCATCAGACATCACAGATTGCTGTAATATGTGAAGTAAAGAAAGAAAGTTTTCATTTGTTTGCCGTTTTGCACAAACGGCAAACAAATGAAAACTAGACTAGTACTCAAGAAATCACATTTCATGTGAAAGTGGAAATGCACCCATAAAATGTCAAAGGCTCTGACCTTTTATCTAAAACCCATTCGGTTATCGCTGTGTGCAAGTTTCACTAAGATCTGATCTGACGAGTAGTAATTCTTTTGAACCATGGAGGGACAGATGGATGCCTTATCACCACATAAGCTAATGGGTTCTATGGCAATTTTTAAAAAAAATTTAATAATGCATTGCTCTTTTAAATAAATGAGTGGCCATTCAAAAATTTATAAATACTTACCGTCCACACTTGATAGTGTGATTTTCATGTTGAGTTAAACTTCTTCACGTTTTGTGAGCTGTCTTTAAAAAGCCATGGCTCTGGTTTCAACACATCCTTTTGAACTAAACATTTTTTAATTTTTTTAGATCTTCAACATCACAATTACAACCAAAAAGTACAATTCACTCACAATCTCTCCTTGATTTGGTTAATAGAAGTCTCTCAGTAAAAGCATGGTAGCACTTCACTCATGTAACTGGGCCTTTGACGTTGACTGATTTTGATTTCCGTCCTCATGATGCTGCAGGCCGACCCTCATTGCTCCTAGGAGGTATTTTCCAAAACACTCGATGACAAAAAGGGGATTTTCTCGGGATTGGTTCAGTGAGCTTCAGACGGCGAACACTATTACTGCTGGGACATCATTTAGACAGCAGCAGATGGAACACGCATTACAGTAAGTCTCACTACAAGGGTTGACTTGAGTAGGGGTGTTGTAACCATGATTGCGGCTTGATTGCTTTCTTTCCAACAACAAAGGAAATGACGGTTGCTTTCAGATGAAATCTTCCATGTACAAAAGGTTGGTTTTCAGGAACTGAGATTCAGATATGATAATGCTTAGACTGACCATCATCCTCTCGGTAAGCAGGATTTGTTTTGCCAATTTAAGAGCCTTCACAAAGCCAGTGTAACAAGTAAGCAAAGAATAATCCTCCTCCCATCCTAAGTATTTGGATCATCTAAATTCCCTTTGCTCAATATGTTCATCCCTCTTCCTGTATCTTTTGCTTTCGCCATCTTTTCTTCCTTCAACTCGTCTTTCCCGTCACTTCCTTTACAGGAAATAGGAAAGTGAACTGTTTCTGTTTACTGCAGTTTCTCTTTTTCTGACACTCCTTTCGTTTCCCTCTTCTGTTTTCTCTCCACTTTTGTTGGGCTTTTGAAGCTTCGATGAAATCTGTCTGTTTGCAGTCCGATTCGTGCCTTTCATGGGCCATACTGTTATGATGCCAGTACTCATCTGTCTCTCTTTTCCTCTATTCTCCCCTTCATAAAAAGATGAGGATGACTTTTTTTTTTCTTGCTGTGCTCTTCAGTCAGATTGTTTTTTCGTGCCATCTCTGTTCTCTCAGTCTGCGGTCTTTCCTTTGCTCTTTCGGTTTTCTGTGCCAAGATGAAAAGATCACTCTTGTCTGCTGTTTGTCGTTTTCGCTCTGAGAGTTTTTCCTCTGGTTCTTTGCCACATGCTGCTAGTCTGACAGCTTGGGTCAAACGAACTGACCCACCACGCATTGCTAATGTGCTCCGGGGGAATCCGTTAAATTATTCTCACTGCGGGGGTGAAGACATACACTGGCATCAAACTCCTCAAGGTTACGCAGTATTTAGCCCCAAAGCTTCCAGCTGTTTACAGAAGATGAAGCACAGATGTGTGATAAATTAAAGGAAAAGCCAACATGAAGAGCCTTATGTTGTTAGGTCACCATGTGCACATAAAACTACTTCATAGTGTTTTGGTGTTGATTCTACGGGTCCATGAAGCCTTACTGGAGAGATCGAACTCAATTCTTCCTAAAGATAATCCCTCATTTGCTGATGGTGTCAGAGAATCCAGCCTAATACGTCTAGGGCCGTTTTCAACCAAAGAAAGCCTTGACCAGTGGCGTGCATGCGTGCTTGGGGGATTTTTCTCTTGATGAACTTAATCTGCTACAGTGTAGAGGTACACTCTGCCTGCTAGCCTTTTTAGCCTGAATTATAAACAGACATTAAAAAGCTCCTCTTCTGCCATTTTTAACATTTTCTAATTTAGAAAAGTCAGTACAGGAAAACATACATTACAGTAAGTCTCACTACAATATAAATTCTTGTTAGATTAGATTGCAACACACAAACTGCCACAAAGTTTACACTCCACTTTTACACCATCTGTTTTAAGAAAGTGCAGCCACAGAGTGAACAATTAAGCTAGCTGTCACTGTCAGGTTGCCACATGTAGATGTAGTCTGCTCGTCCCGCTGTCAAAAATAATGGAGTTATCCTGAAAGGCTATTTTTAAAGCACTTTTCCACTTGTCTGTGAAGGTTCTCAGTCATCCAGGTCATGGTAATCTAAGGAGCTTGGAAAGAAAAGCGACTTCCAAGCTACTTAGATCACTTTTCCATTCATGAAAATTTATGGCGACTTTTCCTAATGATGAAAATTTTGTCAGATAAAAACATTTTGACCAAACAGCTGTCAAGGTGAAATAGAGACTGTGGTTCTAAACAACTTCAAATACTAAAAAAAGAAATTCAAATGAACTGAACTGGGCATAAAAAGGCATTCTAGGCCATCTTACAGGGGAAACCACTGATGCCTGCCAGCCTGCCACCACAAGGTTGAAGAGAGGCCAAGGTAGCAGCAATCCACAGACAAAGACAGCTTCAGGCAATACTCCACACCAATACTACTTAAATTTATTCAACTACAAAATCCTGACAGTTTTACTTCTAGATAGTTATTGTAGACTTCAGGCTCTGTTGGTTCAAACTGCTCTAAACAGCAAGTAAATTTGATTTGAAGTGCACTGTTGTACAGGAAAAGAGCAACTTATAACACAGAAATCTCTGTAGCAAATACATTGTTACGTTCCCCCCGAAGGGGTCTAGGTATGCGAGTGAGGGGACCAGTAACAAATGAGTCCGGAAACAGAGTGAAAAGGAAAACAGACAGTTGTTCTGTATTAATATAGTTTTATTACAAATGATATAGGTTTATTACAAACGACATTAACTTAAAGAGCCGGCAACGCCGTTTTACCAATAATGCCAAAGAAACAAAGGAAACACTCGCAGCAACAAAAGACAAGAAGACTACTAAACAAAAAACGGAGGCACTTCCCACACTTCCTACCCTACTCCTCACCACGGGGAGACACTCTCAGGGCCCACAAGCCCGTCTACTCACTAGTCAGAAGGAGGCTGTCTGTCCAAAACCTAGCACAAAACCATGTAGAGCCACAGAGGGAAAAAACCACCCTGATCACAGCTCATCCCCAGTTTAAATAGCCTCAGAGGTGATTGCTGACTGGAGTCAGGTGGCAAACGAGGCTAATCAAAAGCAGCTGTGTCCTGGGGAGAGAGGAGAGTGAGAGAGACAGAGGGGGTAGGAGCGGCAAGAGGAGGAGGAGGCGGGGAGAGCGGGCAAACACCCCACCCACACACTCCCACAGCCTCACGGGATGTAACATACATAATCAAAAAAGTAAAAATCTTGACATAATATTTTGTTTTTGCAATGACTGGGAACAAAAATTGTAGCTAGGTTTGAATTCTGACAAATTGCCAAGACCTTTTTTTAAAATACCTAATAGGATAGAAAAGTTTCCCCCAAGAAAAAAAACAAAGATCCCTCAGGTGAACTTTGTATCAATTTGCAGTAAGTGGGCCCACAACATGCCAGTTAGGGATTACATCACATCCAATACCTTTCAATACCTAAGATTCCTGAAATGTAATCCTATTTTTAGTTTATTTGTATATCAACTTTCAGGTATCATTGGAACAATGTTTTTCTCCATTTTCTGTGTATTATTGTAGGGTACAATACAATATAAAGCACCTTGAGGCAACTGCTGCTGTGATTTGGCGCTATAGAAATGAAACTGAATTAAAATTAAATGAAATTTACTGAGGCAGCTATTGTTCCAGGAACTTTATCCATCGGTAGCTAATGGATAAAGTACCTCCAAAATGAATGGAACAGGCATGATAGAGGAAGACGGAAGACGGAGTTTATGAAAATTGCCATTTTCTGTTTAGTTAATTTAGGATGAAAATATTGCAGTTACCTTTAAAGGTGTTGAGGCATTCAGTAAGATGAAACAGAAGCAAATCCAGGGGTTAGATATAGCAGCAACTCGCAATCACACTGAATTTACAGTACGACCTGGATCTAAATGACAGAGCCATGTTGCCATCACCATTAGAGAGCCTGCTGTACCTCACAACCAAAGAAGGAAGTGTATGGGGAATATTTCTGTTATACCTGCATTATTATCATCATCATCATCATCATCATCATCAGTAGTAGTAGTAGTAGTAGCTTAGTGTGTATTTCTATTCTAAGTAGACACAAAAGTGCAATTCCCAAGAAAAGCTCTTTGAGCTCTACTTAATTACACTCATTCAGAAGCAGAACTGTGATACTGGCAAGAGGTGCTGAGAGAAGGAAAAAGGAGGAGGAGCTAATTAGGGAGAGGTACAGACAGAGAATAAGTGTAGAAGAAGACCACTATACGTGTATGCTATGTGCACAAGAACTAAATCTATGCATTGCAGTATCTCCCGGCATCACGGCTTTTTCATGCCACTGTATGTTATTTCAAACTGATATACACATTTAATTCTGTTCATTTGGACAGAGTGTTTTTAGTGGGAGAAACATCATCATTTATCCAAGTTACTTCTTCAGTCCAGCTGACTGCAGGCTTCCCCAACCTTATAAAGAGTACAGATGCACAACAACCAAAACTAGTATTAGCATTAGTTACCATAACAATGAGCCACAAGCTTCTATGATCATAAATGTGCAAACTGTCATGAATCATTGATCATTGGCCATGAATACTATTCAGAGGGCTCTCATGGCCCTGAGTACATAGAGATCTCTGTGAATGGTACTCTTGGCAACTGAATATGGGTTGTGGCCATGAAAAGTTTCTTGCACTAAAAATCCTGCATCCAGATGAATGGAATCAATTTTCTGGGACTTCCTTACCTCGATTATTGAGAACGCATCAAGATTTGTGTCCTACAGTTTGCCATGCCTGACTGAAGTGGAACATACACTGGTCGTTGACATCAACTCGTCTGAGGTAAGATAAAAGTTTGCTGGAATGCACTCAGCTAGCCAAGCTTCAGTACCACAAACATCAAAAGAGTTTTATTTTGAACAGTAAACACACATACTAGACATTATCTCAGTGTTATGTCTCTAGTTTAGGTCTGACAATGCTTAGGGTTTCAACTCTGTATAGCCTGGTTTTACAACAAGCTGCAATTTACATATTTAAAGAGAGACATGACAATTGTTACTTTTATGTACTATAAAAAGAAAATACAATCTGAAATGTTTCATGTCAGGCAAAATGAAAAACAAACTAGCAGACCATCTGAAACTCTCAGCTATGCAAGTTAATAAATCAGTAATAGAGCCTAAATTGGCATAGAGCTTAGTATTACATACATTCTGCTTTGTGACAGAAAATAACAATTACTGTAGATTAATGAATCTTAATTTTCTTGCTAAATCTTTATTTCCGAGCATAATTCTGACTTTGTAAGTCTAACCATCTAGACACAACAGAGCGAGAGAAAAAAAGAAGACAGGTGGAAGCACAGAAATAGATCAACAGACTGTCAGAAAAGAGCAGACACATGAAGCCCTGGGGAGATGTTGCGTCTAGGTGAGGTTTTACAATGTGGAACATCACAACACTTCCATATCAGACATGAAGAGGATTTCCACAGCAGCTCTCTTCCTTCTTCTGTCATTTTACTCTCTCTCTTCCGCTCTTTTGCAGATCTTTCTGCAGCCCCACCCTTCTGCTATGGTTTCTTGCCACATCTGTCAGGTAGAAGACGAAAACCAACTTTTTTTTTTCTCTACAGTGTATTCTAAAGATAAAGTGTTGTTTCACTGAAACTTTATAACCAAAATTACACAATCTAGCATTTTTAAAAAATATAAACCGCCGAAGCAGTGAAGTAGATTTTCATTGGTGTTTGCGTGCATACTGAGAAGTGCTTTAAGTAACCCCAAAGTAGAAAAACATTTTGTAACTGGATACCATTTACTGTTTAAAACTGCTACTTCCTGTATACCACCCAGTGTCTCCTGAGCAATGCAGCTTATTTGACTTGACTGATTAACATTGACAAAATAATTTGATAATTTTAAGTCTGTCCATTACGATTTAACTTAGCTATAAATTATGAAACAGTTTCATTAAAAAAAATGTTGCTTCCCATTTCTCTGTAATTCAGTACATGACTTCCCTCATGGATCTAATCACTTTAAAATATTAAATGTCACTATAGCAAGCCTAGCCAAGTGTATCTAATGTTACTCAATGTACTTAGCATGGGCATCAGCAACACAGAAGCTAAGAACAAATGCATCATTTTTGATTTGTATATTTTTAGCTTTGCATTGTTTTTCATGTTTTGTTGTTTGCACACTGCTGACAGATGAGGATGTAATAAATGAAATAAATATTCTGCAAAATGCATGATGTAGTGTCCAGTTTTCAGTCTTATATGAACTAACTAAATAAATAAATGAACAACAAGCATTTTATTTATCCCAGCATTGTTAGTTCTTGCTGGACGCTTTATGTTTTCAGGTTGTCTGTCCTTGACACCTTGAAATATTTTTTCTTTATAAATTTGGCCAAAATATTTACCTCACTCAAAAATGAACAGACAGGATTTTTGGTTTTCTTTGTGAACAGTTTAGCGAAATTTTAGTGAAATTGAATTAAATTAATTATCTTTATAATTATCTTTTTTTTTCCTTTTAAAATGTTACTGAACACATAATTTTCCATTTTTACTGTAAAAATGTTCTCTAAATATTACACTATTAAATGGTATGTCAAAGTGATAAGATAATAATGATGTTTCAGTGTGCTTACTAAGGCCAATTAACACATTGTTTTTAATGCTTACCTATTCATACTGTGAAACATCACTTGTGAATGGCCTTTTTATAAACAGCTGGTGTTTTCTAGCAGCGAGATCTGCTATAAAACTTTGTTTATTTTGAGTTGTATAATCTTTTCATAGAGGGTAAAGATTGATTTGCCCTTCTCGAGCCAATAATACGCATGAGGCCATATTGATAATGACAGTCAAGCACACACATCATCCCCAACAGACTGCAGGTATATGGATCACACCCTAAATTGCATAGAGCGCCTCTATGTATGTATGCACTCAAGTAATCATGCATTCACAATTTTAACATCTTTGTGTAAATGCCTGGTGTGAGCCCATATGTGTAATGTGCATACTAATGTGTATGTGACAGTCAGTTTTTGTGCTGCAAATGTGTGAAAATGCTGTCTGTGTGTGACTGAGAGACAAAGGTAGAGGGAGCAGAGAGAAAATACCAGCATTGTCAGTTGCACTTAGTTCAGAGCCCATGTGATGAGTTCTCCACAGTGGCTGCAGGGGCCATAACCCCATTATTCGCAGGTCGCACACGCTGACCCCTAGTGTGGGAGTTTATGGGATTGAAAGTCCGGTTGTGGTCTCGTTGTGTACTTTATGGACTACATACATCGTGTGTGCATGACTGTACGTGTATTCGAGTCGTGTATCATGACAAAGATATATATAAGAGAAAATGTAATATCAGCTAAGATTTGACCATTTTAACTAATTTATGTTCAGTTCAATATAAACAGCCCTCAGATATGCCCACAATCCTTTTTATAAGGAGGAGAGAATATACTGGAGAATTTTGAAATGCACAAGATGACCTCACTGGCCCCAAAGAGCCAATCAACAGTCAAACTGTGAAACACATTAGCTAATCATAATGCATTGATGGATGGGAGCGGATTTAAAATAATAATAATAATAATAATAATAACAACAACATTTCAGCTGTGTGATGGCCAACATACTTCTGTGCTTATTATAAGCAGTTATATAGCTTGGATAATATATAGCTAAGTGTACCTTTTAAGCTTTTCTTTATATACTGTGTCTATAACACAAATTAGCCTAGCCTTTGTTAAGTGTTTTCATGTGACAAACAAAAACGTGGTTCATGTTGACATCTGGACCAAGTGTTGTAAAAGCTCTGTCACATTCATTAAGAATGTGGCTACAAAATAATAGAATCATTTCAACATGGCTGCCAAGCTTCTTCTTTGTTCTAGAAGCCCTTAGTATGCTCTGTGATACAATCATCTCTGTCACCGCCTGTGTCTAGAATCTGGGGGCCATGTTCTACTTCCTACCAGTGTTGGACTTTACGCTGCTTCATCATTCTCTGTATAATTGACAATTATTATTTATTTATTTAAAAAAAAAAAAACGCAAACTCTGTACTTCATTAACCCTTTAAAGCCGGTCGGAGCGGACACGCTCCATTTTGCGTAACTATTTTAAAATCCCGGTAGCACTGCAATCACGTAAGCTAGCGCAATAATTTTTTTTGCATATGAAACCGGAGGAGTTGTACTTACATCTTATGCCATCAGCTTGTCCTAGGTCACAGTTTCCTTCTACATATAGCTTTGCAAAAATTGCATAAAAAGCGCTTGCAGCAACAAAAACATAATATTCCAGAAACACGCTTTGCCGATCCGATCAGCTGTTCGTAACACTTCCTACGTCCATCAGCGTCGCATGTCCGCCATGACCTGGCCGAAACCGGAAGTGACGTCATTTTGCGGAAATGTAGTTTTTTACCATCAAGGCCTCATGAGCCTATACTGGTGTTTTTAAAAGTTATGTTTGACTTTATGACTTTCTGTGTTGTTTCTGGGATGCTGAGGACTCATATTGCACTGCTGGAAATAGTTTATTTTGATGCATATGCTGTTATTTTGCAAATTTGCATTATAATATTTATTTTCGTCTTTCCTGCAGTATATGAAAATTGGTGTATTTCAAAAATAAAACTATGAAGACACTCAAAATAAGTTTTTGTGGTGGGAAACTAGTTTGTGCAACTTTTTTGTATTTACAGTTTTGAGGGATGAGCCTCTTAAATCTCTCTAACTAGAAATATATGTTAAAAAAATCAAAAACGATTTTCAATTTTTTTGTAGTTTATTGCACTTTTTTGCAATTTATGCAAGTACTATGCACTTAATGCATACATATTATTAAAATTTGGGCTATAATGGTTGTATTGATGTATAGCAACTTGAAATGCTCCCAAAAATGGCTCCACAGCATGTAAAAATATAATATAAGCTCTGGCGGACTTGGTTCTATGGTAGGTCTTAAAGGGTTAAATCATACTGAGTTCCTTCAAATGATTTAAGTGCACTTGAACTCTAAGAACTCCACCCAGAATATTTTGGCAATGCAGCAGTTGTTGTCCATCAGCTAGAGCATGCTCACAGGGTTAGCCCTGAAAGCTTCAAAGTTCTCTTTTCCTTTGTAGGACTGGAGCTTAGATCCTGCATGAAAATTTTGACACTACATTTTGATTATTCATGACTGTGGAAAAGAAGGATGGAGTTGAGACACAAAAAGTGGAGGTCATGCTATTTTATGTAAAGTCACTTAAGCACGTTTTTGTTAGATTAGGAATATAGATGATGCTTATTGTTATTATAGTGTTTACAAGTATTAATTTTCTTTTACAGGCAGAATTTTTGCTATTTAGTCTGGTCTGTGGGTTTTTTCAAAATTAATCAGTACTGTGATTCCTCCTCTGACATGCTTTAGGGTCACAGGGAGAATTGATTTTTTTGTAAAGTAGTTATTGGGGGTCATTTGGGTTGAAGTAGAACCAGAAAATCATATATACACTTTCGAACTGTAGATGTGACATGTAGGGCTGATCATGTATGTACTCTTAGACTACATATTTGAAACAAGTTAAGACTGCATTGCATATCGTAAGAATTCGAAAGTTGATACATTCAGACATAAACTCACTAAAACTATGCTTCTGTTTCTGTCAGCCCCCCCAAAATCTTGTTTCCTCAAGTCTGTATATTTGCAGAAGCCAGTATACTTTAATCAATTTAAAGCATACCACAGTATCTTAAAATTCTTGAAAGTTTTATTTCAGTAAAACAAAAAAGTCATCTTTTACTGTTAAACTGATACAGAGACTGAAAAACAATATCAATGGGACATGGATTTCCATCTTTCTAACTAGACACTTTAACAAACTAAATAAACTTCTTGTTGTGTACACCAAGATGGTCATATTACCTCATGCCCACCAGGGACCAAACGTAGTAGATGTAGGTAAATTAAAAACACATCAGTGCTCTCATCTTACAAGGACAAAATGTAAGTAAATATAGTATCTCTACCAAGAATTGAGGCTAATTAAAATATACTAGGACTCTTGGCATTTAGGGACTTAAGTGATCATCTCTCACCTGGGGCCTGTTCAAGGGGACATTGGATTTTGACTTTCCTTCTCTAATAGAGTTTCTTTGAAACAAAAGAGCAAGCGAGAATTTTTCCTACTTCAAAGAATCATGAGCACAGAACTCAAAGCAGCAGAGAAGAAAGATAGGCGCATGCCCTCAAAAAAGAAAAATTAAATATCGCTTCCTGTCCATCTCTTCTGTCTTTTGCCTTCTACTTTCATACTGTGCTATAGTCAATACCTCATGCTGTGGAGTCAGAGAGGTGAGTTACTGAACATGTTTTCTAACAAAGTCAATTTTGTTCACTGTCCCGGTATAAAAGCACACAACAATAAAAAGCACAGTCTCGATTTTGTAACGATAGAGCCCCTTGACACTGTTGTATTTGGATTAATAGCATGTGGCTGGGTGATTATTTTTGTTCTTTTAACCATTTAGTGCCCTTTGGACAACATTCCAAGAAACACTATTCAGTGCATGATCGCACAAATACTCTGATATGTCGACATCACTATAAAAATGAGTGAATACATTAAGCCAAGTGTGACCTGACTACACAGAAGATTTGAAAATCCACTCTTGATTTTATAAAGATGTAAAAAAGGATCAACAACATAACTAATTTTTTTTTTCCCATTTCAGATTTGACAAGATCGTGATTTTCAAATGTTTGAAAATAATAAGCAAAAAAGAAAGGTTGATGTGACTGTTTTTATCTTAAAATGTATAGCTTCTTTGTTTTTGAACCATCAGGTGAATGAAGTCCTGCAGTCCAGTCCAGTGTTCATGGTGTAGCGTAATTGCATGCTGCTTTACTAAAGCAAAAAAAAACATGCTGAGCCAAACCTAAAACCATCAAAAAGTCTTGTGTGGAATTCCTTTAAATAATGAGCAAAACGTGGTCCAACACCCACAGCACCAGTTGAAGATAGCATGTCACAAGTGTGGGAGTGTCATTTAAGAGTAAGTTGGGGTGGAGTCTTCTAAGAACTGAATATACTCCCACTGAAAATGAAACTGTATTTTTCCCTTTTTTAGATCTTGACTCACTCTATTGGGGAGAACATCCACAGTGTTTCATTAAGCTTCCATGGACTTCAATGCAGGATTGCTTGACTTTGAAACTCTTCTCAACATATAATGTCTCTCACATGATACTCACCTTATGTAATACATCAAAACTTTTGAAAACATTTCTGTCTTTGTAGAAAAACATTATATGCAAAGAATAACACGAAAAGGATGTGAGCTACACAGCTGTCCTGAATAGATCATTTCTGCTCTCATTCAGGATACTGGATTCCTGATAAAAAAATTTAAAAAAAAAAACCAAAAGAACAACTTTGCAAAGACAGGGTCTAATACATCCACAAAATCAAAAGCCTGTTTCTTTTCCTTGACTATATGACAGCAATGAGACTGGCAGCTTTTTGACAACTGTCTCCTCTTAATCAGTAATCTCTTTCTCTGCATTTTACGCAATGGCGTTTGCTGTTACCAGTGACCGCAGTTTACTCTGGTCAAATTACCTTCAGCAATTTGCCTTTGATTTCTCCTGAGAACCATAGATACTTTGTAGCAGACTACGCAACTACACTTCCCTGAAGAGCTGAGATATGTGATGTAATACATTTCATTTTTGGTGATGGGTGGAAAAAAGTTACACAACTTCCATCTTTTGTGCTCCCTATTCTACTATACTTTAAAAATACCCAATAGTCTAGAAGACATCCACATATTTTCCTATCCTTACAAATAACCATCCTCTTAGGGCAGTATTTGTATTACACACAATCATTTATTACACAAAGCCACATTTACAGAGACCATGGCAGGATGAAATTGATTTTTTGTGCCTCGTAAGGACACTTTCAATTCTCTTGATGGTGTCTCACGACAAAGGCCTTTCTCAAAACCCTGTAAAAAAGATTTCATTTTTTAAAATCTCTGCTTGGCTGGAATGACTATCCTTGTTTCTTCAGTATGTCTATCTTTATGTCTCTCCCTCCCTTTATGTGGCCTGTTGTATTCATGTGATAATCAGATGTTTTTACATTGCAAAATATTTAAAATGACTGAATGATGCCAGACAGAATGAGTAAACAGACCAATATCCCCTCACACAGCACTTCAAATTTTCATCAAGCACCTCAAATTGCAAGCATTTTTATTTAACATATGTTAAACATATTTCTGTCTGGTCTTTTTAGACTCTAACCACTGGAATGTAAGCTCTTCACCAGACATCGTTTAGCCAGCTGGAGAAATCTGCTCTTTCTAATCTCAAAGTATTCAGACTTTAACTTCCAGCATATTGCATGGGTGAAATATTACTCCCACCTCCTCTCATATGTTCCAGTCCAGTTTCATTCAACAGCTGTGGTAACCATCAACACCCCAGCTTGAGAAAAGAGTATATTGAATAAACACACAGTATCTGTATCTGCAATATGTTATCCCAAACAACAAATTAAAATGAAGCTGTTTTGCATTTGGAGTCTTTCCAGTCCTTCAGTTGGTCAGAATAATAGCTGAGTAAATAAAAAGCTGTGAGGTTTTAAAAGATGTTTCATGTGTGGAGCACGCTAGAAATACGTTTGAATATAGAAGTTTGTTTTTTGTTCCAGATCCAGTCATGTTTTAAAGTGAACAGGCCTGCCCACTCTAACTAGGTGGCCCAAACATCTATGAACCAAATCCTGTATCTTTACACACGTAGTCAAGTTAAAGCATTACATTTTTACTTGTCATCCAATTTTGTCTTTCAAACAAGAAACTGTGCAGCTTAAATTTAATCATTTGGGATGTTCTTGTTTTGACAGTTAGCTGTATTTATGAAAGATCAGTGTCAGTTAAGCCTAGCAAACACTGATGGTGTCATATTGTACTTTGCTTGCTGCGGTTGAATTTACATCCAATACGCATAAGAAAGTCTGCTGTTAACCCTTTTTCAGTGCACATTCATGTTTTGGAAACTAGTGTGCAACAAAGAAAAGAAAAAATAATCTATCCTTCATTTTCCTTACTATAGATAAACTGTCAGCTCATCTGAAGAACTAAGCATACTGAGATTTTCTCTATATGTAGTGTATGTGTCTAAAAGTAGGTCATCTTTAACCTAAGTCTGGCCTTTCTATGTCAGAACATAAGTGGCTTCGTCCTTACTGAGTAGCCTGTATTTTACTGTGAATACAGATTTTTTTTTGTGCCCATTTCTTCCAACATCTTCATGTGTTTCTTTGGTGTGATTCTGGAATTTACTTTCATCTGTAGGAGACAGATTATGTCTCCTTCCTGACTTACGTGATGGCCGTATGAT
The DNA here is from genome assembly GCF_000239375.1 of Pundamilia nyererei. NCBI lineage: Eukaryota > Metazoa > Chordata > Actinopteri > Cichliformes > Cichlidae > Pundamilia > Pundamilia nyererei. The sequence goes on from NW_005187455.1 coordinate 920,544, forward strand.
CGAGTTGTGTTTATGTTTGCATATTATTGTGTGTGCAGATGAATAACATACCTTCAAACATTTCAAAATGACTTCAAAGAATGAACTAGACTTGTGTGAGATCTTTCTTTTGATTTCACCATGATGTCAAGCAGAGAGGTTGCACAGCAGTTAAAGAAGCCTCAAACTGACTATTAATGTCTGTTAACCTGTTAGAAACTGTTTGCATCATGCGCATAAATTCTGTTTTCTCAAAATTTAAGCATAGAAAGAAAAAGACTTGAAAATAATGCGAAAACAGACACTACAGGATATTAAAACTGTTTTGGCAGAGGAAGCAATTTACCACTTCATGTGATCTTGTGGGAATGGAGATGTTAAGAAAAATGAAGGCTGTGGTTCAACAACTATAACTGTAACATTAGCAATAATAACAAAAGCAGAGGCCAAATAAGTCTGGATGAGAAAGTAGCTGGGATGACAGGGTCACTGAGGGTTGACTCTTCAGCAATAAGTGGAAGTAAAATTGTTTCCATGAATGTGTTTTTGCACTGCATGTTTTGCTTGTTATAAAAACTATCTAACAGGAATCAGTATTACAGACTTCACTGACGTTTAGTTAGCAACTGTATGATCTGATCAAATGAATGCATTTGGAAAACAGTTGTCTGGACCCATTTTTGTAAATTCCTGGCTTAAAACATTTGGTTCTGTCATCCAGCCTTTTGCTCAATGTAGTTAATATTTTTCATAATCCAGCCTCACAGAATCTCCAAACACAAGAGCTGAACATAGAAAAAAATCTGTGCACCTTGCTGACTTTGTAGGTTATCATCGCCACGTCACTTCTAGTGATCCTCACTTCCAGTGTGGAGGCTCCTTAACTACCATCTAAAGTAAAGTAAATTACAAAGTAATATGTAAACCGAGAAAAAACAGAAAACTCAAACCCAAAGTAGATTCAAATATTAATACCACCACCTCCACCCTTTTATTAATAAACAGCAGACACAGAACAAAAACAGAAACAAAAAAAAGTCATGGCAACATGCAAAGAATATTTTCTTTAAACAAATCGGCTTTTTCAAAAGATTTCAGTTTGCTTAATAGCATCTCTGATCAAAGCCATTAACTTAGTCTGGTTGACAGCAAGATTACAGGAAGCTATATTTAGGTCAAAAATAAATAAATAAATACGATTAAATGCACATTTATTATGACTTCATAAAAAAAGTGTACACAATAATAATTCACTAGGTTGGCTCAAATGAGCTATTGTAACCTGGTTCAGTCCAGCAGGCTGGTTATTTTTTCAAAGGAAAGAGTGTCCTTTTAACAGCTAGGCAACTCCCTCACACTGCAACTAAATTAACCTCTCATGATGCACTAATACCAAATTTCTTTCACAGCTTGTTTCCTCACTAACTTAAAATCGTGTCTTTCCCAATTAGAGCAGCACGCCTGTGTGTCTACTAAATAACCTTCAGTAAGCCTTGAGTCATATTAAATCATGGTTGCTCATTTGCAGATAAAATTAGCAGCCTAAAATGAACACAGACAACATAGTGCATGTAATGTGTCACTTATCCCTCTGGGAAAACAGTTGTTACTGGTTTGTTGTGAGTTACCAGAAGAAGACCAAAAAAAAAAAAAAAAAAGTCCTTTTTAATAATGACAATCTTTTCAGGAATGTAGTTTTATAACATGAGATCTGACACTTCAAAGAGATGGTAGAGTGTGCAGATGTAAAGTCTTGATTGGCAGTACCTTGTCAACTGTGCAACCAGTAAAACAGTCAAATTTGGGGTAATAATTGTAGCGCAGAAATGGTTTTTTATAACTGAAAATAATGTAAATTCGCCATGACATTTGATCCTGTGATTTCTTTGAGATAGTGGCAGGCGGTTATCACCACTTATCTCAAAGTATTCTTTCATATTCCCTTCAAAGACCAGTATCAGCTTTTACAAGAAAGAGGAGAAACTGAAAACTAGATTTTGGTGTGTGGGCTCGTGTGTCCTGAACAGAATCTGAGACAGGAAGCAAAACACATAAAGACATGTGAAACTAGTGTGCCAGACAGAGAGAAAGCCTAGAGGAAATGTACAGAGTGGCAGAGAGAAGCACAGAGTTTTAGACAGGGCAATAGAGGCAAACACACACAGACACACACCCAGGGTAGGCCACAGTGCCATCAAACCCTGTTGTTTAGTCTTGTACTGCCATCTACTGTGGGCAGCAGTCAGTTCATTCAGGTTAATGAGTTATTTCAGTGAATATTTATTAACTAAATGACTTGCTACACACTAATCGCGTGCTATAATGTCAGTGTAATGCAATTCTGTGATTCTTTAAACACCACCACCTTTAAGTCCACCTCTAATAATGAACAAGTTACACATTAGTTGGAGATACAAAACTCTTGACTATCATTACCTGCATAATGACATTGACTTCTAGATAAAATGTTTTTCTGATGCACATTTAGTGCAAAGGTTTATAAAGAAAAAAAAACAAGGCATTACATTTGCTTTTGAGAAAGTCCGATTTTAGTTTTGATTTGAACGCACTGAGAATACAGTGTACACAGTCTATTTAAGACCCATTACTGTTACTGTTCATCACTGGGATTATCTGGAAGTAAAAGTTGTGTGTGCTAGGAGTGAAACTTTGTGTCTTTGGTACACTTTTAATGTGAAGTAGCACTGGGTTGTTTTGATCATCATCATAAAATTTTGTTCACTTGCTTCTTCAAAATAAATTAATATAATGGTAATGGTGTCATATTTTACCCTGTGGTCCATTCGAGTTTAGAGGTTGAGCTACATTAAATTTTTATTCTCACAGCTGCTAATGGCTGCCCAGTCTAATCATAAAACCTACTGATTTGTGACAAGGCTTCTGATCTGAGCAGTTTCATCACATACAAAGTAATATCATGTTAGGAGATAAATAAACCAGCTTTTTGTCACTGCAGCCCAGAGTTTGTGGCAAAGTTTCTGAGCAGTTTTTTGTTACAACAGTATATTCTGCTGCTCCCAGTTAAAGACGTTACTCACATTCAGGCTCGTGTTCTCACGCTTTTTCTCTGGTTTGATGCGCTAAGCTTCTGCTCTCAACCAAATCCTGCCATCTAGTGGATGAACAGCTTTTTGGATTCTGCATTTTGAGGCCTGAACATTAGCATTTTGGCCACTACCGTGTTTTCTGTTTTGCTTTGTTTTTGGCTTGATTTGTAACCAGAAGTTGCTATATTTAGAAGAGAGGCTGGCATGATCAGCTAACAGCAACTGCATTCATAAACTGTACAGTGGGTCAAACATATTTTTGTTAAATGTTTGATAAAACACTAGAATTTCATTAACTAAAACTAAAGCACAAATTTACTAGATGCCCTATACTACACAGCAAGTGTTAAAGGGTTCTATTAAGAATATTTCAGAATGCAGGCACAGTGGAGAGGTCCAGTTCAGTGCGCAGAAGTGAGGCCTAGCAGGCAATGATGAGCTTCAGCTGCCCGTGTCAGGGGATCTGTCAGTCAAAACCAAATGGATAACTAATGAAAATAAATAAATAAATAATTATAAAAATCACCCCTTGTTGAATTTTAATAAAGGGGGAAACTATAGTGGCCAAAAGCATATTTTTTACCAACCTGTAAAAATACCATTCCCTAAAGTTGGGCCTTTTTAAATTTAATTTATTTTTCCACCCTTATACTTTTTTCTTTTTTTTTTTTTAAGTTACTTCACATTTTACAGACACTTACTTGGAAATGTAGCACACTTAAAAAAAAGAAATTGAAGAACAAAATAAAATAATGTTCAGGGGTTTGTAATATTGTCTCCAGTTATAAAAAACAATATGCAATTTCCACTTTTTGTTAAATTAATCATACCTTTTGTTGAATTTTAACAAGTCCTGCTAGAAAAGGACCAACTGAAAATCACGATTAATCTGTCTAGACTGCTCTACCAATATGCAAATCAATACAATGAAAAGCCCAAAGTAACAAAAAACTTAATGTGTGATTTTGAAAATTCTAAGTGCATACTCACATGTATACTTAAAAAGTATTTCAAAGGAAAAAAGCAGTAATGAAAATCACTTCACAAAAATTAAATAAATTGCCTCGTCAAAAGTCAGTGGTTCGGTCATAAAATAAAACTGCTCTGAGTCATTTTTAACAAAATAAAATTCACCTTAAGGAGGAAAACTTTTTTGTAACGTTTAATACTGGTCAATCGGAAGCACACTGCTTCATGCAAGCTAGCAGTGTAGTGGGTATAGTGCGTGTCTGTCTGCTAGAGTGTGTATTACCGCTTAGCAGCATGTGTGGACATGCTTCTCATTCCACCAGTGACAGCTATCAGCTGTCCTCCTGTTGGCCTTCCCGTCTCTGTCTCCTAAAGTGTTAGCATGTTTGTCTTCACTGATTTAAGCCAAGCTTTCTTTATGTCTGACTGTTCTTTGCTACTCCGTTTCATTGACAGAGCCTGTGTTGGGTTCAGTGAGAGAAAATGATGATTGCGCTGATTTGTGTATATTCAATTCACAGACACACACACACACACACACAGTCCCAGCTGTCTCCTCTGCATGACACGCGCTGAGAGGTCGGGATGTTGTTGGGTGGGGGAAGTAGAGTTGACCATAAGAAACATGAGCTCACATACTGGATGATCCCCTTCCCACTACTCACTTCAGCTTTAAGGTGACTGCTACAGCTTTAGTGCATGTTTCTGTGTCTATGTAAAGTTAGCACACAGGTTAGATTTGGTTCTGACCTGATAACGAGTCAACAACACATTACCAAACGGATGCCGTGGATTTCTAAGCTGTTTCTTTAAACATCTGGTGGAAATATGAATGTTCCAAAGGTCCACCTCTTACTGACATGCATCCTCTGTGTATGTTCTGGTAAGTAGTCCTCAGTATGTGTTGATATTTCAATCTTATCAGTTATGTTTCAGCTTGCTGTAACAGTGCTGGTTCAAAACAGATAAAGAAGAAAGAAAAAGAAATATATTATTTAGAAAATCAGAGATTAGAAATGGTTAATTACAAAGTACTTCCCATGCTGTGAAATTTTAGTCTTCTGTAAATTATGTTCTATAGGACCAGTCTCAGGAAACAGGACATCACTTTCTGACCAAAAATAAACACGTTAAGCAACGTTAATAACATTTTAAACAATCACAGAGGAGCAGCTGATTTTGGCAAATCCATTATACTGAAATCAAAGGGCTTCATCACATCGATGAAAAGCATAAAAATAAATCCAAATAAAAATCTCGAAGCATCATAATCATAATCATAAGATTGAATCCCCTGGGAAACAACTGGCATAATGAGAGATAGGCGTTTGCTACTTCTGAAAAACCCTTTACAAAGGCGCAATGTCTAAAAAGAAAGAAAAAAAAAGTCTCTGGTAATTGTGCTTTTTATGTATATGTGAAGACCATCTCTTTAGAGTTTACAGCTGCTGTATCGTGTTTTCACTGTGATGGTATTCAGTCTTTTGTTTTACTTGTAAATCATTTTTAAAATGACGCTGTGGTTTCATCTGTCCTTGAAATGTCCCATACCCACAAAAAAAGTCTCTCCAGCATTGTTAACATTCCTTTTGCATTCAATACTGTGTATTTATCATTGAGCAGGTATGCATTTAGTGCCTTTGCCCAAGGACATTTAATTGTGACACATAGTTGTTAATCAACACACCGTTTCTTGGTGTACTTAAAACTGTGACCTTTCAAGTACTAGATAGTTAAATAACCACAACTTCAGTACCAGAATACCAAAAACCTCAGAGTCTTATATTCTCTGCATTTTCGAATAAATTCCTGCAAGGTTCATGAGGTTTATGCTACTATTTTTCCCATGGAGTATGGTACTTTTCATCACCTCATCCCATACAAATGAATGCACAGTACACATATCATTTACTCATGTCATATACTGTTTTGAAAGGAAGATGAAAGATGCTCTGGTTCTATTTAGTATCAAATTACCTCAGCCACTTTTATCTCAAAGAACCTATAATAAGATTAACTGTACATGAAATCAGTCAAGGAGAACAAACACAAACATGTCCTCTGTATTGATGATACATAAAAATAGCACTTCAGAGTTTGTTTAAAAAAAAAA
>NW_005187455.1:928396-930369 GCF_000239375.1 Pundamilia nyererei
TCCAATTAAAGTCCACTATATGGAAGGCAAAAAATTCAAAGCAAAGCCAGGCAGACAGATGAGCTAGTTTAAAGCGTAACTGGTTACTTGAATATCTTAAAAAAAACTTGCTCAAATACAGTCACAGTAACAACTAATTATTTTCCCCAGAAGCGTTTGTCTGCACCTTCTGTGTGCTGACACTCAAACTAGTGATCTCTTTTCAAACGTTTCAAGAGCCCATATGAAACTGCATTAGACAAAAAGATTTTCATTTTGCAGCAGCATCATGTGAAAATGCAGAGTGTGGGCAATGACTGACAGCTCCAAGTGGCTCCCATGTCCCGCCTCTTCTCTATTTTTGTATGTGGTCAGATCAAAGCTTCTCAGTGCAACAGACAGATGACATGCACACAGCAACAGGCACAGCTAATGGCAGACAGCCAAGGAAATGAATATCAACATTGCAGACAACGACACCACACTCATTATACAGATCTTCGATAAAGATCCCAAATGAAACTTTGAAAGGAAACCAAAACATGCTTTTGTGTGCATGTGTGTGTGGTAGTGGCTTATACTATTATACATACATACACACACACACTTTGGCATCTTAACTCAATCTGACTGCTCTCCAAGTTCTGTTTTGTGCACCACAAATTGTGTGTCTTGTAGTATTAATGTGTATATGATGTTTATTTACATTCAGCTAGATATGGGCTGGGCACTGTGCATGTTCTTGTAACACATGTGAGGAACCAGTTTCAGTATTAACATTCAGTAGCAACATCACAGACATCATGTATTATGTGTTGTGAATCCAACTTTGTTTTCTTTGGCATGTTAAAACTCAAGAAGACACGCTCAGTCTGGAGTCTAAAACCTTGTTGGTGCCCATCACAACACATCAATAATGCCTAAAACAAGCAAAATCCTGATGCGTTATCAGGTGGTTGAGTCTTACCAGGGAAATAGCAAAAGTTGTAAACCTGAACCATAAAGTCCTGCTCAGACTTATTGCTCAGATTGTACACACAAACATAACATGCTTAGATTTAGCGTGTCTGTAAATCTGAGAGTCTACTTACTTATATGACTACAACTTGTAAATTGCATAGGTTGCCTGTCCTGAAGCACACCCTGTGTTATTGCTTTTATCCAAATTTATCTTACATATTTTTTTAAAGATCAATTTTGTGGCTTTTTGCCTTTTTTAACAGTTGAAGAATAGACATGAAGGAGATGGAGAGAGCAGGGAAGGGCAAAGAGCTGACGGTTAACCTTCAACCTGGGCTGCTGCATTTCAGCATATGGGCACCTGCTCAACCAGTGAGCTAAAATGATTGCCCTTTTTTGGTTACACTAATGGGATCATAAACCTCATATTGTGTTCAATAAGTGAGACCATAAACTCTTTAGGAAAGTGGCAGTGATTTGACAAACATAAACTGCTCCATGTACCTGTAGCTGGTAGTTATTTTATAGTAGAGTACCCCTCCAAGTCAGAGTTCACAACAACTAAGTGTTTGTTTTTTGCTTACTTTCAGAAATGCCTCCTCTCCAACTAAGGGGTTAAATTAAGTTCTCAAAAACCTAATAAAGACTAAAAGTGGTACTCACTCCCAAGGTTGCTAGTCCTTGGAGAAATTTCAGCTGTAGAGAAGCAGTTTAAATATAGAATAACACTCAATTGTAAGATAACACTCACTTTTTCAAAACCTGTATCTATTCGTTTTGATAATCTGGTGGTGGGGAGTATAATGTGTCTGAGGGATGTTACCCTGGTGGACTAGCAGCAAAAGACTATGTTGAAGCTTTAAGTTTGACATTAGTGTGTCAGTTTGGTAATTTCTCCCATTAAATATATTATGCCCCTTCACATGTACCAGGTGGCTTCGTTTTCTATTCAGATTAAATGTGTGCCTCAGTTCTTCAAACTACATGACAGCATCAGAGTTTGATGAATACAGATGTATAAAGCACTCATATAT
>NW_005187455.1:932869-934672 GCF_000239375.1 Pundamilia nyererei
TGATAAAAACTTATCAAGTTTGACGCACTGACTGTTTTTGAGATTTTCCTTTTTGGTGATACTTTGACATTAAAATGACTATAAAACTGAACTGAATTCACACAAACTGCAGATAAACTGATTAAGTGTCTCCTACTACCAAAGCCATTTCAAAATAAAAGCCTGTCTCTCTCAGCAAAAGTAAACAAACCTGCCTGCCATTACAGCTGGAGGGCTGAACAAAGTGAATGAGAACATCTGCGTATGAACTCAAAGGCATTACCTCCATTTAACATTGACTCCATGAGGAATGATGGATGGCCAGATGCTATTTCCATTAGATAAAGGATTTTGCTTTGTATTTCCACGTTTAAATGCAGTTTTTGTCCTGTTGACAAAAAATAAATAAATTCTCTGTCCACCTTCACAGTAATCACCATCTGAGCTTTCTTGTCTGCAACTCAGCACAGAGAGAACATGCAAACACAAAGGACATGTTTAGTGGCATGCTCCCATTAATAATCTGTAGTAATCTGACTTTCTGTCCTGATATCCTGTATTTGCATAAGACTTCAGTGAAACTGTAGCTTCATGTTAGACACAGAATGTTGAAAAACATCCTATAAAAGTACAAATACAGTAAAATAAACAAATAACACTCAGATGCTAGTTTATTAATGGGATTTTCCTTTTTTTTTTTAATTTAGCAAACATGTTTCTGTATAACTTAAGAATTCACATAGTAATTTTGAAAAAAAAAATCCAATAACATAAAATCATGAAGTGTTTATAGTTCATACCTAAAAGCTGAAAGAAAGGCTTCACTGTGGGGTTGGGAGATTGACCTACTTTTGAAGCCAATCTCAAGTGGACATTGGAGGAACTGCAGGGTTTGACACTTCACAGTTTCCTTTTTTTTTTCTTGCCATGGATGTTGATGGTTGGATGTGCCCATATTTCCCATTTGATCAGACACTAAGTTTAGAATTTTGATGCACATCTGTTAATGTCTTCACTACGTTTATCAGACAAATGTATACTGCAGCCTGAAAAACCATAAAGCAGCCAATAATAGTACAGTCTTAATTTCTACCCAAGTGCAAGATGGTACATTTAACTCACTGATTTGTCAATGAAAAAGAGATCCAATGTATTGTTACATCTGATTAGGAGAATCGTCAAGTGGATTTATTATTTTGTTGTTTGTGTGTTGCTCAGAGTTAACGAACATTGTGAAAAACATGTAATACCATTGTCCGCTCCTCTTCACTTTCTCTGCAGGAGAAAAACTCTCCCTGAATACTATCCAGGTGATGTTAAACTTTGTCAAGGACAACCCGCAGCTCCTCAAAGAATTGAACTTGGACATGGAATCAGACGTAGATTTGGAGGAGTTCAAAACCATATTGAACAGACTCCCTGGTCAGTGATGAGGAGATTTTCTAGATTTTATATGCATCTAGCTTTTCTTGAATCTTCTATGCAAGAAAAACCGATCCCCTGTAGGAATAATTAACATTTTTATGTATTTTAAATGTTGAATTTAAATGTCTTTTTTTTTTTTTTTAAAATGCAGCAACATACTACAACAACACTCAAGGCGCTTTATTTTGTAAGGTAGACTGATAATACATACAGAGACAATAATCATATGACCCCCTATGAGCAAGCACTTTGGCAACAATGGGAAGGAAAAACTCCCTTTTAACAGGAAGAAACCTCCAGCAGAACCAGGCTCAGGGAGGAGCGGCCATCTGCCGCGACCGGTTGGGGTGAAAAGCTATGAGCATCGTTTTTGTTTTGTTAATTTAAGATTTTCTCTGT
>NW_005187455.1:935135-936657 GCF_000239375.1 Pundamilia nyererei
GTTAGCTTTATTTTGATACCAATATTGTTTGCACAGACTTTGTAATTGCAGAGAAATACCCCATTCATTTTTGACATGTCATTTTTGCCACTGTCAGCTATCGTTATCCTTTAAAAGGGACTGTTCATGGCATTAGGGAAAATTTCTTTAAAGTGGATGCAACTTTGCATCCATCTAATGCTTAGTGAATCAAACTATTTATCAGCAGGAAAAAATAATTATGTTTTATGAAAGCCCAACATGAGCTGGTATAAATGTTTTCTGTTTAGTTAGCCAGCTCTCATCTCATCAGCTGTCACCTAAAGTAATTTAATTTTAATATGTAAATTAATTACAATTGTTGGAGGATGCAATTCGATGTTAAATGACCTCAAAAACAATTAAGGGCATGACATTGGTAAGATTCAAAAACTAAATTTTCCAAATAAAACCACAAAGTAGATCAGTATTAACCGCAGCCTAAGAGCCTCCTTATGGACCAGAGTGCCTGGGTGAATCAGCGGCCCAGACAGAGTGCTCCTCTGAGAGAGAGAGAGAGAATTTGCTCATGGTGGCTAAATGAAACCAGATCCGAGCTCACGCAGCTCAATGTAGCCAGCCAACAGATTCCCAAAATAATATGCAAAAGCTGTCACCTGCTCACAGGGCTGTTTGCTTGGTCACGTTAGACAAAATTACATGATGTCTTTGCTATGATACTCAGTAAGATTACCAATACACTGCCTCTTTTGCTTTTTGGGTCCTTATAATAAATACAAGTAAATAAAATATTTATTTACTTTGTTTTTATTATTTATTTATTCATTCATTTTTTTAGGGCCTTGTAACTAAAGTAACTAAAGTAAATAGTTTCTTCAGTAAAGTAATGGTGCATTGGTACACATTTTTAAAGCAGTTTATATGTGACAGAAGTATTCATGTACTTTATATCTCACAAACTGACAAATGCCAATAATATATTAAAAGTTAAAACTCCCAGTACCATTAGAAATGAGTAGACTCACTCTGTAAACAGAACTGAAAACAAAACTAAATTTAGGACAAAAATGTGAAGCTAATGGAAAATGCTAGACTATTAAAACTCCTGTTGTTGGCTTGATGGTTGTTTGCTGTCTTGGTTTATTTATCAGACAAAAAAAAAAAAAAAAACTACCAGGCTGAATTTCATCAGACCTAGTGGAGAGGAAAAGCATGGGCAATAAAGACAAAAAAAAAAAAATTGCAGGGCATGGTGCTCTCCATGGTGCTTCGGAACCCAAGCTGATCTAAACTTAATGTCAAAGGATTAGCCAGGGTTGGTATTCCCAAACATCCTAAGACCCCAAAAGTTCACCAAGGACTCATAGGACTTGCAGACTTATAGAAACAGATTTGATTACAGTGTTCATAGGACATTCAGTGCAGAGGCTTTTCACCAGTATAAAATGACCACCATTTGTTGCTGTTGATCTTTTTGCATCTGTCCATCCCCGCCTCTGTCCTTCTCTCTTCTATATGCACTCTAGCTTTCTCTGAGATAAAC
>NW_005187455.1:939122-948847 GCF_000239375.1 Pundamilia nyererei
CCAAACAACCAAGGTGTTTTGGGGGTGTAGACACCCTGTTAAGACCAAGACTTGAACTCAGACATGTTCCACAGACATCCTGTTAATGAGAATACAATGCAAAAACATGACAAGCTGCCATCTAAGGGTTACACCCTAGCATAACACCAAACTGGTACTTGACTATTCCAGCTATGGCTGAATTTAAGACACAAGAACCAGGATAACAACAAACATATAGGATGGCACAGCAGCCTCAAAGAAGCGATACAGGTATAAATAAAAAAAATAAATAAAAAAATGAGCAACTCTCATTGTGTGTAGCTCTCCTTCTATGCGTATTAAGTCCATGAAGATGACTAGGTTTGAAAGTCTCTGGGACAGTCCCTTCATCCATTTTATTCCTGGAAAAAGAGATTCCTGGAGATGGAAAAAGTCTTCTCGTTTCCTCTTGTCACTTCAGTTTTACCCCAAGCAGTTTATAGTGGACAACAAATTAGTATTACCAGTGCTGACAAAAAAGATGAAAAGTTAATAATGTCAAGAGGGTACTGCTTTGTATGCCAAAATAAAATAATCATAAAAATGTTTGTATCTCGTGTTAACTCAAGTGTGTTCATATTACCAAAAAATGTAAAATACAAAAACATGAGAAAGTGTTTGTTAAAAATTTTAGTTAATTTAAATCCATTTTAGCCTCAAACATGAATGCTAGTTCACAGTTGGCTAATTTCCCTGTTAACCACAAAACAAAGTAGAAAAAAAATTTTCAAGACATGAGCAATGCGAATTTCCAACCTGTTAAACCCCAACGCCCCCAAAGCCGGGGGCAAGAGGGGGAACATCTGGTTTCATGGACCGTGTTGCTAGGGCTGTTTCTCAATATACATACTTGTGTGTACCTGCGTTCACGTGGACTTGAGATATGTCATCAGTCGCAGACCAAATATGGTTCCAAATCAAAGTACGCATCAAGTATGCTCAGAATTCCTGGATGTGTTCTCGCTCCTTCCATTTTATCAAGCATCGGTGGTGACTTGGGTGAACTTACAGCCAAATATCCCAGAATGCATTTTGTCCAAAACTCAAACGTGGCAATGGTGGAGGAGGGGAGCTAAACTTTTAAGATATTTCCAGGTGAGAATGTACCTGTGTAAACTTCAAATATCTGCTCGATTTATAAAGACATCGCATATTTGCAAAATTGCTCTGACGTTTTCCGAGACATCTGTTACCCCACCAGCTCAATAGCTCAGCGGTCCCCAAACCCAGGGCCACAGACCGGTACTGGTCCGTGAGTTGTTTGGTACCGGGCCACGAGAGTTGAGGCTCCGGTGTGAAATTTATGGTTTTCAGGGATTTTATTGTTTTTCTATTGTTATTTTTCTATGGTTTTTATCTTTAACTCTGTTTCCCTGGGTCTTTTCCCATGTGTTATGACTAAATTTTCCTTTTTTTGGTACCGGTACTGGTTTTATTTTGTTGTATTTACAGCAACACCTTAAAGGCCGGTCTGTGAAAATATTATTACTGGGCCGTGGCGCAAAAAAGGTTGGGGACCGCTGCAATAGTGACAGGGTGGTCAAGGCTCACTAGAACCGGCGAGAACAGCGGACTCCCGGTACATCGTTTTTAACCCCCCAGCGGTCTTTTGCACCTCAGGTTAAACATGATATACAAGTCACTTAGCTTCTAAAAGTTAAGGTTTGGTTTATTTTGGTGTTTTATTTGTTCCTGAGTGAATCAGTTTGGCTGAGATTAAAGTTAAGCTTCATAACTGTACTATTTTATTTAATACTTAAGTCTTACTTGGAGAGCTGTCAGTGTATTTTAAATTTCACCAGTCACACCACCTGAAGTAAAATGTTCTGTTCTTATTTAAAAAGCTGGGGGAATTAAATCTAACATTAAAAATATTTAAATTCAGGAGGAAACATTTTCACTGGGAGCAAAAACAGCATGTTAATACATGGAGATCCTGAAGCCTGCTCCAAAAATGATTAGATTATATTTTAAATATTTGTTTAATTCTTTTCCAAACCTCAGCAGCTTGTAAGTTTTGAGTGTCTACTAAAATGAAAATAAAACCGTTCTACCATCTCACCTGTTTGTTATTATTCACACACACCTATCCTATTTTGATTAATAGAGAGAAAAGCTTGTGTTTCTGTCATGTAGTGATTGTGCTTAACTGTATGAAGCATATTAGACATTATGAAACAGATGACACGTAAAAGCGAATTTTGCAAAAGTGCGTAAGATAAAAAAAAAAAAAAGGGTTCTTAAAAAAAAATCTACTACATCTTATGTAAATTTTTTCATGTCATGTGTAATTTCCATTGCAAATATGAATCACAGTTAAATTAAGAGGGAATGGCAGTAAAAACTCTGGAATGGAGATGTCATCAAGTACACTAGCGTTCCAATTGTAGACTGATCGCGCTGCGTTCTCGGACTCCTGTGTGAACTTACAAAGTCTACTACAAAGTCTACTAGAATAATTGAGAAACGCTCCTCCTGTGGTATTCACAGAAACCGCATACAAAACATTGCTACGACCACTAAGACGACAAAACAATTAAAGGCGCATTACAGCACATTCCGCAAAATGTTGTAAACACAAAGCACGAATGTTCGATTCTCCTGATGGCAGGTACACGGACCCAACACCTGGACTCAAAGCCGACATCTCGCAGATTCCAAAACAGCAAGTTTCGTCACACTGCGACCGAAATTCACTGGACCAGCAGCAAAAGAAGACCAAAACTATGATTCATTTTTAGAAAACAGTGAATTATGTCTTACCTGTGCTGTCTTTCTTGCATCCAAAACAAGTTCCCACCGCTGCCAGCTACATTAACTGAATAACTGCATCTCCCATAATGCCTCAGAGCCATTTTCTGTCAAAAAAAAATCGCCAAAGTCAACCCGATGACAGAGATTGGACAATGGCAAGTGTCATGCGTTTGCTGCGCGTAAGTTTTTGGCTTTGCAATTTGCGTTTTGTTGGGAGTGACGTAAACGTGGTGACGCTATCCGTGATCCTATTGGCTTAAATGGCGGGGTCAATCATGCAAATTGGCCAATAGAAACCGAAGTGCCTGCTCCACAGAATTTAAAGTCTCAAAGACGCAGTGCAAAAACAAGGCCCATTATACCTGTGTGTGGGTAATCCTTCAATATATATATAGAAAAAACCACTAAGCATTTTTAGGCATGCAATAAACTTAGATCATTTTTGCAGTTTAATTCCTAAGAAATTTCAGCTGTCACAGATTCTGCCAAGATGAGCCAAAATGTGCCAAATTGCAGAACCATCTGTAACTTTGGTCAGCAGCATCAGCCTTTGCACAAATAATGTCTATATGTTGATTCGTGGATTTCTGGAATTTATTGTCTACCACAGGATAATATCAAAGGGGTTATATGCTGTAACATTCACAAAAAAATAAGCAGGAAAACAATCTTCTTACCTGTGTTCCATCCTCAGTTACTATGACGCAGTAGCATCTGCTGTAATATTTACACCTATGATGAAGTCTCATTAGTATTAGGTTTGTTTTGATTGTTTACACAGAGTTTGTAATTGCAGAGAAATACTCTATTCATTTTGGGCATGTCATCAAGCTGGCACCTTTGGGGTTCAAGATGTTAAATTTGGATTATTTTTATTGTGATAGATAACTAAAATATGGGGTGATGCCAGCAAGAAATTAAACAAGAAAAAAGATGTTACCATCATTTTGTTTTGTTTTTACTTTTTACTTTTTAATACAGGTCATGTAAACATGTATGTGGGGTAGACATCACAAAATAAATTGTCATAAAAATGTTTTCACCTGTTTTTGACCTTTTTGTCTGTTCCCAGGATGAAGTTAACCAAATTGTGACCAGTAATGTCCGTCTCCGACAGGTAAGTCTGTGTGACTACAGCTGGCCATGCATTATAACTTTAAGTGGGACTGCACACCATTTGAAGGTTGGCCTAATGCTATGGACATCACTGAAAGTTACAAGTTACCAGAAAATCACAAGCTTCGCAGATTTTGATGAATATGATGCAAAGCAATGAAGAAAATAAGTCATAAAAAATAAATTAAAATATAATGTAATTGATTTCCTCCCAGCATTCCACTATGTCCCACACAAGCACTGCGTTTGTCCCACAGTTACTTTACTGGGATCTGGTCATCCCATTTAATCCTCTAATCGGCATCACATAGCTAAATACAACCTTAGAAGTGAAATAATGATCTAAAATTTTTACTCACTTTACAGCAATGGGTAGACGTTAACTTACGGTGGAATCCTGAAGACTATGGAGGAATCAGAAAGATCAGAGTTCCTTCATCTGACATATGGAAACCTGACCTTGTGTTATACAACAAGTAATTTTCATTTCTCTTTGTGTTAAAAAAAGCAAACAAACCTATATTTGGTGGTGGTGGTGGGGGGGATTAATGACTTGCTGCTCCACTTACATGCTTGGTTTTCCTTTGCCTCTGTCCTCTACCCTCCTTTTTATCTGCAGTGCTGATGGTGATTTTGCCATCATCCATGAAACTAAAGTCCTGCTAGAGTACACTGGCAAGATCATATGGAACCCTCCAGCCATCTTTAAGAGTTACTGCGAGATTGTTGTCCTTCACTTCCCATTTGACCTACAGAACTGTACTATGAAATTGGGAACCTGGACATACGATGGCCTGCTGGTCGTAATCAACCCGGTGAGCGTAAATGCTTTTTTTAATCTGGGAATTTAGACTGTGTGCAAAACAGCTGAACGTGGGGACGCTAAAAAGTTTGTGAACCACTGTCTTTTAGGAGAGTGATCGACCTGACCTCAGTAACTTCATGGAGTCAGGTGAATGGGTGCTAAAGGACTACAGAGGGTGGAAGCACTGGGTGTACTATACTTGCTGTCCTGACACACCATACCTGGACATTACCTACCATTTCCTGATGCTGCGACTGCCTCTCTATTTTATCGTTAACGTCATAATTCCCTGCATGCTGTTCTCTTTTCTCACGGGATTGGTCTTCTACCTGCCTACTGACTCTGGTATGTTCATTCTGCAAGCTTGATAGGTAACAGAAAACAATTGTCAGTGATTATTTTTTTTCACATTACTTTGAACTTAGAGGTGGTTCACTTTCTCTGCAGGTGAAAAGATGACTCTCTCCATCTCTGTCCTGCTGTCTCTGACTGTCTTCTTGCTGGTTATTGTGGAGCTGATCCCCTCCACTTCGAGTGCTGTTCCCCTCATAGGGAAATACATGCTCTTCACAATGGTAATGGTCATTGCCTCTATCATCATCACTGTTATCGTCATCAACACACATCATCGCTCACCAAGTACGCACACCATGCCGGGGTGGATCCGTAAGGTTTGTATGGGGGTATTTTTTCTCTCTCCACTTGTAATAAATGGGAAATATTGTTGCTGTTTTATAAGACTAGTAATATCATAATTTTATCTCCCTGCATCTCAGGTCTTCATTGAAACCATTCCCAACATGATGTTCTTCTCAACAATGAAGCGTCCCAGTCAGGAGATCCGGCAGAAGAGGCTATTCCCTACTGACATGGACATTTCCGACATCTCAGGTGAGGCTAAACTGCAACTCCCATTACCATTATTGTATGCTAGTGAACAGTTTTAGTTTAAGTCTGTCCTAAAATTGTTGACCTTCCTCTCTCCTCTGTAGGTAATCCTACCCCGACGGCTGTCACCTATCAGTCCCCCATTGTTAAAAACCCTGATGTTCGTAGCGCAATCGAGGGGGTGAAGTACATCGCAGAGACTATGAAGTCAGATGAAGAATTTAACAATGTAAGAGAAAATCTGCATGAATTATTGATAGTGTATCAATCCATAAAATTTCTTAGAAGTTCAGAGCCTTGCATTCAACTCCCCAGCCATTCTTGTGCTTCTCTAAAACTTAAAAGAATCTACAAGTGTAGGCACAGTAATCAAAACTTTTTACATTTCCGCTCTGAATCTGGATCTAAATGAAATGGCCAAAAAGACAATGATTTAATGGTTTAATGGTTTAATTAATTAAATGGAAGGTTAGAATGACAGTAAGTGTGCCAAACAGTGTGGCCCCAGGAAGTCACCCCATCTGGGGAAACTCCATCTAATCCACAGTTCTCCAAAAAACAACTACTTGTTATTTCATATTAATAAAACTAATATAATGTTTTGAATGTATAAGCTTACTGGCTTCTACATTCTAGATTAATCATTTCTACACCGAAGAGAATGACAGGAGTCTTTCTTATCTTCTGCCAATAAATGTAGTCCACAAAATCATATCTGACAGATAACTGGGCAACATTAGGTAATCTGATTTTCCACATCTTTTAGTAATGTTATTGATTCAATTGAAAAGCTTATCTCATTTTGTGTCCTAGCAACTGATCAGTAAATTCCAAATATGTGAATGCTCAAAGTTAAACTTTCTTCCATACCGTCTTATTGCAGGCAGCAGAGGAGTGGAAGTTCGTTGCCATGGTTTTGGATCACATCCTGCTCTGTGTGTTCATGGCTGTGTGCATCATCGGGACTCTTGCTGTCTTTGCTGGGAGACTCATTGAGCTCAACACACTGTAGAGGCCTTCATGATGGAGGAGAATGCATTTATCCCACTGTCCCTCACGCACAGATAGGCAGTCAAAGGTCGAGCTAATTTCAAAATTCTGTTCAGGGCCTTTAATTGTGTTGACTTTGAATGTGCAGATATTTTTTACTTTTATTGAGGAGTCTGCAGTAAAAACTCCAGGCATCTCACAGGTATGACGATACACAAATATCTTGATGGGTTATACTGGGTCACACAAAGCTGTTCTTGTTATTAACAATCCAGCATTTTTCTATTGTTTCTCTTGTATTTCTACAGTTGGTGATTGCTGCCCTCACAATTGCGCAGACTGTTATTTTACATGTAAAATCACGAACAGTAGTTGTTACGTTGTCATATTTGGCAGCTTGATTTAAGGTTTGTGTGATTGGTTCTCTTAAATGTTATTGTCAGATGTTGTCTTGGATTATTTTCCCCTTGGAACTTTGATTGATTGGTTTTGCCAGACATTCAGTTTGACAATATCTTAAGGGGTTTTTTCTACTATACTCACAAGATAATAGCAAGGTTTTATCAAGTAAATTTTTCCAAAATATGTTAAAGTCAAGCGGATCTTTAGTTACCCTATAGCAAGTAAAAGTGGTTCAAATAATTAAGATTGGTTAGTCAGCTTTGATTCCATTAAGTGAAAAACAATGGAAATACCACAGCTGCAGTATTGGCCAATGTGCTTTAACAAGCTAAAGACAGCTTGATGTATGTATGCAGCTGCGACAGACCATTTATTTTAGTATAATGATATGGTTCAGTCCTGCTGTCTGTGTTAATCATTTGTTTGTTTTTTTGTTTTAATTTGTAGTTTTCTAGATGTGGAATAAAGTGAAAAATAACATTTTGTTTTAGTGTTATGAAGTTCAGACTACACTGACAAATCACTGGATGTTTTCATTTCTTGTCATGTTCAAGAATCCAGTTTAATTTGTTTTTGTGTTGTTTTCTTACCGTACTTGGAAGAAAGGTATATGGTGGTCACAAAAGGACAGCCAGGGTCAACAATAGTCAGTGTGTCATTACACCACCACCAGATATTACCTGAACTGCTGATTTAAGGCAGGATGTTGTTTTTGTCAAATTCTGACCATACTGTCTTAATTTGCAGGAGAAAGCGAGACTTATTTGACCACCCAATATTTTTCCAGTCATCCATTGTCTGATTTTGATGAGCATGTGTGAACTGTAGCCCCAGTTTCCTGTTCTGAGCTGGCAGGAGTGGCACCTGGTGGGTTTGCTGCTGTAGCCCATCTGGTTCAAGGTTCCATGTGTTTTGCATTCAAAGATGCTCTTCTACATTCGTTAGTTGTAACGACTCATTATTTGACTAGATATTTTCTCATTTTCTGACTATTCTCTGTAATCCCCAAAAATGATTATGGAGGATAATCCCAATAGATCAGCATTTACAACAGCACCAACAATTACACCACCTTCAAAGTCACTTAAATCACCTGCCTTCCCCAGTCTGGTGGTTGGTTTGAACTTCTGCAGGTCATCATTGCCATGTGCACCTGATTAAATGGAAAAATAATGTTCAGTTGCTGCCATGTGACTGGCTGATTACACGTGTTAATTACACGCATTAACACGCACTTGAACAGGTGTGCCTGGCAGTGAGTGAAAGATGGTCAAAGTAAATTTGGTTGTTCACAAAACCCATTTAGAGTACACAACCTGTGACAGAATAATTAATAAGTCCACTAAAAATCACAAGTGGTGTCTGACAGTGAACTGAAAAGTGATTTACGGTAATCTAAGAGAAGGATCATAATATTTAGGATCAAAACAATTAACAAAACACAACCACGGCAGTCCTTTGTTGTTGAAAAACTCTTTATTGGGCGTTCCAAGTGCAAATTTAATGACAAAAAGCATGGGTAGAAATCCCATTTGATAAATTTAGGAAGGCAAAAACAAAACTACAAACGGAAAAGAAACAAGTATTACACATCAGGATGCGAGACACCATGTTGAGGATCTGGGACATTTTTTAAATATTTAACAGGCAGCCTCATATTTTGAAGTTATACACATATTTCACCAGCATGTAAAAATACCAAAAACGGTTTGTTGATATTGGAAGCATTAAGCTAACCACAAGTCAGTAAGATGCTGCAGCTACCAGTTTTTTCCCCAACTTTGTAAAACAATCAGATGAAGGGAAATAACGGGATTAAAAAAAAAATTAAAAATTCAAGTGATACTCTACGTGTCATGACAGGAGACTTGAAATTCACAAAGTGTTCTCTCCTTAACATTTGACCAAGGTTTAGCCAAAAATATTCTTGCCTCTGGATTCTTTGGGCTGTCCCAATCCTACCAGCCAACTTTTGGCAAAACTATTTTCCCCACGTCATCAGGGTGTGTCTCTGGGACCCAACCTGTGCAACACAGGTGATGCAGGACATTTACATTTGCATAGACACTCACCATTTCTCCTGGTTCCACCTAATAACACAACAAGCCAAAAGAAGAATTAATTCCCATCCCTTAAGCTACAGCTAGGACTTAGAATAATGGCACCAGGTACCTACTGTGAACATTTAGAATGAACGTAAACACCGAGACGTAAACTCTTTCAATATTTTATGATCTAATGTTTACCGAAACAGAATCAAGGAATACACTTAAATAGCTGTGAACACAATGGCAATAAAAGGTTAAGTGAGTACATTTTTAAAAAAATGTCTGATTTACTAATAAAAACACTGTATAGCCAAATAAATAAAATAAAAATATAACTCAGTGCAAATGACGACGTGAAGTAGAGACGAAGCAAAGCAATGGATTTGGCAAATTATAATCCTAACTGAGTAAAACCATTGGCAATGAAAACATACAGATAAACTGGCAGCTTAAGCTCAAAGTCGTTTGTTTCTTCTGCTTGCTATACAGAAGTTTATTCAGCAATTTTTTCATTGTTATCAGCTAATAAATATTAATGTTATAACTAAGCTAATAACAGTTTTTGACAGGCAATATCTTGCAGACATTGATTAAAAGTAAGAGCTTAGTTTAAATGTATTCTGCACAAAGATGGCAAGGAAAAATAGAGTCAACATGTTTCCTCTGGTTAATCTAATTTTCCAGATTTGATGGCCAGTTTG
>NW_005187455.1:948973-958662 GCF_000239375.1 Pundamilia nyererei
TATAAAGGAAATAAGAGTAATGAGAGTCATGTTACCCGTTTCCATCAGCATCAGAAAAGTGGTGAATACCATACCAATTGGTAGAGCACAGATTCTTTAGCGTAACAGTTGAAGTTAAACATTATTTAAATTCATTCTCTCAGCCTCTTTAAAAAAATAAAAATAAAAAAAAAAATAAAAAAAGTGAGAATGAGTCTTTTTCCCCCCACTTTCAGTGAACATACTACAACTAATTGTTTCTGTAATAAGCATCCTTCCTTTCCTTGATGCAATATTAGCCACACTCTGGTTTACTCCCCTCATTCAGCATTCAGTTTCAGTACTTTTGCTTCCAATAGATTTAAATGCAACTAACTGCTCATATCTCATTATTGGCAGTCTGGGACAAAGATCCAGTAATATAATGAAAACAAAAGAGAAACAAAAAGCATTAAAATGTATGGGAATAAAAGCATACATGCATCAGCATTGGCTAAACATCACTATAACAGACGGTATCCAAAGAGATAAATGTTTTTTTATTGTCAGCCTGAAATATAGGATCAGGGACTTAAAATGGAAGATGAAAAAGCCACAGCAGCAGCAGCCTGAAACCTAACAGCATACTTGTATGCACATACTGTAAACACAACAGAAGCTGTTCTGATTCACAACAGGTTTATCCTGAGATGGACTTCATGTGTTATGCATGTCAGTGTTTGGATAGTGTAGGAAAATCCAGTGTTTCCCACACTGGATAAGGAGTGTTTGTGTTGACCTTTCGCTACAACTATCTGACATTCTCACCCACTTCAGGAAGTCATTTTAATCAGCAGTAATCCTCTTTTTAACGTCATTTCATCTGAGGAAAAACAATGTGTGAACCAGCAGTTCTATCTAAAACACTTTTTCTTATCAAAACCATACAGCATCCAACTACATTAACCCTAAAAGGACCTTAGAGTGTAAATCGTTACTTTAAGTTAGTCAGTGCACCTACAGAGCAATATCACCAATCAACCAACTACACAACAGAGAAACAGCCTTAAAATTCAAACTACAACCCTCAATCTGACTCCTTCCCAGTCATCGGATCAAACTCATGACCAAGATATGTTGGCATCATTTTTGGCAATACTGTTGGACAATTTCACTAATAAATATAAATAATGATGATGGTAATCCTTGTCCATCAATGCTGCTTTTAAATATCAATAACTATCCTGGCTATTACCATCACCTTCTGCCTGGACAGAACAATCACATCCTTGTGGACCTTTTCTGGCCTCTTAGAAACTACGATGGCTGAGCTCCTGTCTCACAGGGGCTGCTGCGACTCTGCTCTGGTTTATCCTCGGCCACCTCTTCCTGAACAATTTCTTCTTCTTCTTCTTCTTCTTTCTCTTCCTCCTTCTGCTGCAGCTGATCCTGCTCCTCTAATGGGCACTCGCTGTCTACTTCTTTAGTGATTCCTTCACAATCTCCCATCTCCTTCTCATCTGAGGAGAAAACATGCAAGGAAGAAAGGTATATAACCACGAAGCAAAAAGATAACAGAAGGGAGGCGTGAGAAAGAGCAAGCTTTGGGGTAACGTGAAGAGTTTGCAGTACAACGAATGATTGGTTTCTTGGATCAAGTGGTAAAGGAAATTAGCAGCATTCCTGTTGTTAAGGTTAACATTCTCTAAGCTTACAAGAGTTTACAAGAGTTCTACAAACAGATTTTGGAAGGAGCAAGCAATGTAAGGAGCTTTACTAACACACCCAGAAACCTCTCATCTTCCATCAATTAAAGGGCCAAAATGATCAACATCAGAGGCTATGGCATACGAATCTACATCTCAAGTACATGTTATTACATTTTAGGGATGAAAATGAAAAACGCTGTGATGTATAATGATTCATTTAGTGATGGGCAAACCCACTTGAGTTCAAGAAAAAAAGAAGAAGAAGAAAGAAATCTGATGGTGTAAATTCTGTCAATTACACAGAAATGTATTGTAGAACTAGACTGTGGCAAAAGGAAGATTTGATTCCTGTTTGTGGAGGATTTATAGTTCATGTGGAGATTGGCAATGATTACATGACACAGCACATCTCCTGACATAAGTGCAGAGTAAATAAATTTAGGTCACATTTTCCAATGGGGTGACTGAAAGCACCTACCAGTCCTTGGATATTTGAGCAATTTAAAATTGCCCCAAAAATGTATATTAATGTTAGTCCAGCTGAATGGGAATTAAATCAGGAACAATGGCATGGGGTTTTTTTTCGATCATTTTCACGTTTCTACATGGACTCCAAAGAAAAAATTACTTAGTTAAGAAGAAGGTCTAAAAATTTTACACACTCAGTGAATACCAAACCTGGGTCAAATAAGTCAGATCAAAGTCATGTTGTTTAAATGTATAATCTATAAGGATAATTTCAGCTCAAGAAATACAGGATCAGTGGATCAGCAGAAGCATAAAAATGTCACATTATATTTTTTATTTATCTATTTATTTTGTTTTGCAGTCTGGCTTTAAAATTTCTTTAAGGCAGGATAAAATCCATTTATGACTCTTATCGGGCCCAGGTCTGGTGACATCCATCACCAGCTAACACCCATCATTGCTTTAGTCTGATTACTGGTAGCAGTTTGGGATTGGCTGCATTCTACAGTGTTATGAATTCTACAGCAAAGAAAGATGGACCCATCTGGCGATAATCAAATCAGTTCAAATTATGCCAGTTCGCACAGCGCAGGGAGAGAAGGGGCAGGGAAACCTGGACTCCGCAGAGGTCGAGTCTCTGGTCTCTGTTGGATCTTGAAACTGTGGACCAAATTCCACGGAGCTGGAGCTTTTGCTAGAAGCAAAATCATACCATTAAACCCACCGATCACAGGAAATGTACTGTGAAACTTGCACGAATGCAGCTTTTGATCAACTGTTGACTGAAATACATGCTGAACTGCTTCTGCTTCTACTTGGTGCAGAGAAGTTTCTTGCCCAACTACCTCATGAACAGAAACTGCAAAACATGTAGCCTAGAAATTCTGTTCAATTAGTTCGACTGTGCAGTTTCATGAGCACTGAGCAAGAAAGCGGTTACAGGAAACTCATTCCATCTTGCTCATTGGAATTATATTTCTTGATTTTACAATCACGGTGTATTCCCCTTAAATAAAAAGTGGTGACAATCGAAGTGTGCCCGTGTGCTGCCTCATCTGACTTGTTGCTCACTAAAAAGCTTTAAAAAGGATTAAGGTTGAAAAAAATCAAAGATAAAAAAAATGAAGAAGGTCAACCGGCACATTGCAGCGAAGCATTTAAAACAGGTGTTAGGACATGGAAGAAATAGCCAAGATGTACAGGAGAGTCTAAGTGTAAGACTGCATACGGGGTGCCATTTGTACCAAAATTATTGACACTGTGTAGTTAGGAGTGTGTGTTCTCTCTGTCATGTCATTCATTGCCCCACCAGAAAAGGTGGAACATCTCCTATCTATACTTTTGTTAAAAAGTTCGATTAAGTCTTGTTCAGTTGGACTGTGGCCTTGTATTAAAACTTTAAATGGTTAAAAATCTGACACTGACTTTGTTCAATGCTCTAGAAAAAAAAAAACTCATTGAAATTTGAGATCAGGATCACAAATTACAATTCAGTGTCAATTTTCAAAGAAAATGCAACAAATCCAAACTATAACACAAATGTGTGGTTGTCAAAATCATGTTGTCACCAACTACAGTTCAACAACATTCACAGCTAAACACACTTTTGGCATAAATGGAACCTCATAACTGTGTGCCCATTCTCTTAGATTTAAATACAAACCAACCTATGGTTACATTCAGACTAAATTTTCTTTTTTTTTTTAAACTTAGGTATTCATTAAAAACAAACAAACAATGATTTCTGTTCTGATAAGTGAACTAGAACAGTCTTGGCACTGGTCATAACATTTAGTTCTTGCTTGGTTAGAGTTTAGCATGTTAGGTGAGAGCGACACAACTGTGTCATTTGTGTGATGAGTGTTCCGGTACCTCCAGAAGGTGGCGCGCTCTCCTCTGTATCTGTCCCAGAACGTGGTGATGGCCCAGGTGAACGTGACTCAGCCCGCAGCCTCTTTTCAAAGTTGAACTCTGGAAGTCGGGGGGCCTGAGGACGAGTCTTCCTGGCTGGATTCATAAAGTAGCAATACGCGCAACGAAATGCTGCAGGGAGGAGGAGAGAGAAAGGAAAACACACACAAAAAAGAATTGGCGATTAGATTGCTTAAATTCTGTACACATATCCGTGAATGTCCAGATTTTCATCAATTTGTGGACTGTACCATTTACGTGTTGTACATATAAAGATGGTTTCAGAACCATGAAAACCTATTTATCATGGAAACACTTTATCCAGGAATCTGAGCTTTCAGTGAGCTGTTGAGAAGTCAAGACAGTTTTATTGTTTACGTTGCTAATCTTCCAATCACTTCTGTCTTACCTGAAAAACATCTTCAAAAATGCAGTAGTGCATTTCTGAGCTTACCTAGATATTCAAACTCTTCTTTCAGAGCCATGCCATTATGAGAAAAACACTGCTGGCAGATCAGCGCGTATCTATAAGAAACAAGACAGGACAGAGAAAAATATAGAGGCAAAGAGAATAATGATTGCTGCATTCCAGGAGCTATTCAATGAAAAAAAAATACACCTCAAAAACCTGCCTCATCTTTTTCAGTTCATGATTTCCCATGATGTTTTTTCTCCAAATGGTATAACTCCAACAGACAAACATAGTGAATACTATAAGTGCAGCTGAAGAGCAAACAGGTGTGAGTTCATTATAAACTATTTCAGGCGGGATAACTTCCCACAGCAATCTATCTGCAGAGGCAGCTAACCTGGCATGCACCACCTGGTTTTATTTATGTTTTATAGTTTCTGTTGTAACTACATTTTTTAAAAACACATTTACCATACAAATAATAGATAAAATGAGCAGCCTAGCTTTTCACCCTTGTGTAATTTTTTGCTATGGTGTTCATTTCCATGCAGATCATTCAGGTATAAGCTGCAGAGTTCAAAGAATAATGTAATGTTGCCTTTACCATGAGTGAATGCATTTATTTTGATTCTATATTATAGTACAGTTCAATACATGGCAGTGTTGGGCTGACATTGACTGCCCAACACTTCCAGTAGAGCCTAATCCATCAGTTTGAAATAAGACAATTCTACAAAGGGCTGTAAATTCAAAAAAGGATCGTCACCTGTTCTGTGGTCCATCCCCTACCAGATACTCAATGACTCTGTCCAGAGCTCCCCTGTCTTTGGGCAAGATGGGTCTAGCTAACGGAGGACCTGGGGGGTGCATACCTGTAAATAAGTCCACAGATGGAAATTAATACAGACTCACATTACAAATACACTGTTTTGTAAGTTTAAAAAACCAGATTGTGGGCTTTTTGCCAGCCTCAAAACAATATAAACGGTATAAACACAAAGAGTAGTGATGTCCAAATTACTACCTTGAAAAGTTAGGAGAAATCAGGCACTGCAGAAGTTCTTGTTTGCCATGCATAGATGCCTGATTTCAAGCTAAGATGCTCTTAAAGACATTACCTAGCATTGGGGAGGAGGGAGTCCTCGGTACTGCGCCCTGTAGGACCGAAGCAGACAGAGCAGATCTGTCTGGTGGACCTCCTGGAGCTGAGAGAGGAACACGTTCTGTTGGAAGAGCGACACAAGAGATGGACACAAACTGGCATCTGAGAGAACTAAGTCAAAGGCAGCTGGCATTGCTGTTTACTACAGCTGCCTTTGACTTAGTTCTGTGCCTTTGACCTAAAACTTCATATAGATTTTGATGCTGAATATTCTTTTTACATGCATCACAAATGGGCACGGCATGAGATTTAAGAAATATTAGGATCGTTTATTATACTTAAAGTGTCTCATTTTGTCTGCTTACCCACAGGTGTGCCTGCTGGTCCCAGCAAGGGACGTGCTCCCGGTGGAGGAGTCATGACCATTGCATGCGGGGTGCCCATTGGCATCGGTCTCATTACCACCCCTCTCTGCCGAATCTCTGCCCAGGGGGAAGAAATTAATTGAAGCATTTGGTCCTTTCCAAACATAGGATTTGTTTATGCCATCACAGAAATCTCTCTCTCTCTTTTGAAGAGCTCCACTCTTCTGATCAGAAACTTTCCAAGTAAATCTAAGTAACACTGTACAGAATTATGGGGTACCTTGTCCTGGCCTGGGAGTCATCGGAGAACGCACTGGAGTTGACTCAAGTTCCTGCAGCAAAACAAAGCGGAGCAATGTGAAACAAAATAAAAATACAATACAAAAATAAACAGATAAAATAAACATCAAGTGAAAAGCTCTCACAGCTTTCTTCTTAGCCTCAGGATCAAAACGTTCCAGGATGAGCTTGGCATTTTTGTACGTTTCTGTCTCCATCACCTCCTCAAGCTGGAAAGACAAAAAAAGGGAAATCTAAGCTCTAACATCCAGGCTCAACAGGATAAGAAATGTTGAAGTAACTCGAGGAATAAAAAAAAATACTGATGGGGCCAGTGATACCCCTCAGCCTCCTAGTAAATACACTTATGGTATCAATTTCAAAACACTATGTTGCTTTGTTCTCGAGTTATTGCATTCACAAGATTTTCAGAAAACTTGAGCTTGAGGCTGAAGTCACTGAGATTCAAATTCATCTGAGATTTTAGCAGATACACATATTAAGCCTTAGGGGTAAAAAAAAAAAAAAAAAAAAAGGCCAGAATGATTTTCTTCTTGAAGATGCTTTCTGCTTCTCAAGGCGTGAAACTAAATAACATACAAAATAAAAGAACAGACCCAGCTCTGATACCACAGAGGGTTCGGAGATTGAGTGGAAATTTTAATCTGACATACCACTGCAATCCTGAAGAGAAATAAAAAATAACTAAAAAAAACAAACAGACAAAACTGGGGGAAAACTTACAATTTTTCAATCACAGTTAAATAAAATAATAAAACTGGACGTGTAACACCCAATTTTTCAGATCCAAATAACGAGATCTGACCAATCAGACCACTGTATTTGGCAATAAGCAGACTGTAGCTCAAAATACAAACCTGTAATGAATATACAAATTATAAAATAACTATTTTATCTAAGACACACAGCTAAAAGCTGCTTCAGGTCCATTGGCTCTCTCAAATTATCTCTCTGCCTCTTCAGTCCTAACTCTGCCATCAACAAAAACAGGCCGCGAAAGCGACTGTGATACAGCTTCAACTCCTGGATTAAAAAATGAAATTCCCTCTGCTGCTGCCTTCTTATGAGAATTGAGAGTTGAACCCAAAATCTGTTTATTCCTTTTCTTCTTTAGAAGCATCAGGACCAGCTCATCGTCACTTAATACTAACTGTATTTTTTTCACAGTGCATATTTTGAGGACGAATTTCCAGCAAAAGCGCAATGCATTCATATGTGTTACACTACAAGTTCAAATGTGAAAAGTTTGTAATTTCAAACTGTTATTTTGCAGTGCATTCAGTGTGTAATGGCCTTTACAGTGAAAGACTGAATACTTACAATCTTTTTTTTGGCAGCCTTTAAATCTTCGAGTTTTTCACCTAAAAAGAAGAATGAATAACTTTAGTCAACTGGCATCATTTCCAATAAGCTCCTTTTTCCATCGACCCATGCTGTGGAAATAAAACACAGTTTAAATTATTATATGCTCAATTTGTGATTCTGCTAGTATCTTAACATATCTCAGGAACAAATTATGCTACTTTGTCTTTGTAGCATAAGCAGTATGTACTGTCAACAATAAGAGTGTGACTTGAGTCGCAAAGTTAGGTTGTAAGAAAACACATTTGTAAGCAAGGACAATCAAAATGAAATGCTTCAAATCATATAGTCAACAACCATTACTCCTCAAGCCATTTTTCAATAGGCCACTGCTCAGCAGGCCATTTTGCCTGAGCCTCCCTGTGCTCAACTATGAGTATGACCTAATTAATTATAGAAGGAGGCACAGCGCGAGCAGTAGGTAGACAGATTTGATCCAACCCAATTGTATCTTATGCGAGACAACTTCTAGCTTAACAGAAGCCTGAAAATAATATATGTGCTTTTGAGTTTAATGGACAGACAAGCAAAGGAAGACTGACAGATCACTTACTGTTTCTCTCAGTGCGTTTGGAGAAGAGAAAAATCAATAACTTTCTGATGAACCACACCCTGTTGAAGAGCCAGAAAGAAATGCAGAGAGAAGAAAATTGTCTTCATCATCTTCGTCACATTCAGAAACCCTTTTCTCTCCTCACAACTTATGGAAAATAATAAGACCTAATATGAAGTGTATTTTTTACTTTGACACATTGAAAGTTATCTGTACCAGATAAAAACAAAGACAACGCTGTGAATTATTGTGAAAAGCAACAATGGCACTCACAGCACAGGGTATATGAAGAAAGGCAGGGCCATGGCTATTCTCTGCAACCAATGCTCGGGGAGGTAAAGACAGTAGACGATCAGGGAGATCAACAGGTAAAGGGCAGATGAGTAAAGTAGCAAACGGCCAACCCATAGCTGCAGACAGATACATACAAATATATCAATGAGAAAAAGAAAGGACAGCTCAAGAATACAACTATAGATCTTTAATGTTTTGCTGACATTACCTTTTGCAGACGCTGGTTTTTAGTTTTAAACTCTTCCAGCTCTTTAATCTCCTACAAGAGAAACATGGTAAAGGTTATGTATACACTAAAAGAACTACTATGGAATGTACTCAGGTTTGTAGTTGTATTTGTTGTATGTTGGTGTTTCCAGGTGGCATCCTACATCATATTTTTAGTAAACCTAAAATGGAATTGAAGCATTGTGCAAATCCATAAAATCAGGTAAAAAATATACAGAGTCAGTACCTTGTCCAGGTTCTCCAGCTGTTCAACTGTTGTTAGCTTTGCCTGGATTGCAGATAAAAGTCAGAAAATCACCATTAGCGTAATCAACTGATTTGCCAATAAAGACTCGATTTTGATTTATCAAGAGTTCATCTACAGAGGGGTCTGCAAAAAAAGCGAGATTAATGGTTTTATCATGCTATTTTGAGCTTTGAGTTTTCTGTCTCACAATAGTGTCTCTTGTTTCGCTAAATCACTGTAGTAACTTATGCTTAACACATAACCTGACTGGAGCCAGGTTATAGGTTATGACTACAACAACATGTTTTAAGAGCAATGTAGATTTTCTGCTTGGGTAATATGGTTTATATGTAAAGCAGAACCCAGAAAGCCCACTTAAAAAAGTTGATAAGTCCCATTGTGATATCCCTTACCTTTGACTGTGGTTTTAGGTTTTGAGAAACCAGCAAAAAAATCCCGGCTTTGCTAAACTTCCTTCATAGTATACCCTTCTGATTAACTAAATATTTTAGTCAAAGGAAACTTAAAGCAAATGGGATGTTTGATTTTCTGAGTGAGAACAACAATCAATACCTTCATTGTTGCCAAGTCTCTCATGCTGCCTGTCTGCTCCTCTTTCTTTCCCTTTGACTTGGTTAGTATGTCTAAATATAGTGTATGAATTCACCTAGCTTGGGTGCTAAGCTCAATCTGTTCATAGTTATCAAACTGTCTCACAGTAGAGTCACACAAGGCAAAACTTTACTGAGAATCAGCATCCAGAGTTAGCATTTTATTTAATTATTCAAGGCTTGTGAAGTA
>NW_005187455.1:958682-962334 GCF_000239375.1 Pundamilia nyererei
TAAATAAATATAAATGAGTCAGTTAAGTTATTTTGAATGTAAGGTTAACAACAAGTCACTTAAAACGCTGTGCATGCATAGTTGGAGTATGACTAGTGAGCTTAAAAAAATCTTTTAAACCATATTTTGGACAAAGTTGACAAGCTTTTTAAGTGTTTTTTGGGTTTTTTTATGGATTGGGGTTAGACATTTGACTGGAAATTCAGTGCATGTGGTTCATTTCAGAATAATCACTTGGATTCAATCCAATACAATCAACTTTTTAAATGGCAGTCACTCTGTGATTTATCATAACCAAGAAAATTTCTCATTATGTTTTTATTCAAAATCCAGTTTTCATTTTGAATTTTTCTCTGTTTCATTTTCTTGTATTCAAACATGTTTTCTGTCAGTCACTTACCTTCCATCGAGATATTAGGGCCCCCATGTTTTTGAAACTACACAAGTCTTTGCTTTGATTTCTTTGGTTCACTAAGAAACACACAAACAACACGTTACAGGTAAACAACGCACACGGTCTTTGCTGCAACAGTTACACAACTTTTGATGTTAAACTCCACGCTTGAGCCTGACCTAGACATTTATGCACTTACATCATAACAGTATTTAGGAAGCTGCCTACAAAATCACAGACAATGGCAACTCTTGTTGCAATGGATCTACGAACATAATCTCTCCCTATGGCTCCTTATACATGCAACAAGGTGGCTAAATATATCACTTTTCACTTTCTTATTTAAATTTTCAGAACCTCACTGGTTAAATGCAATGCATAGCAGTTGATTCAAGTTCCATCCTCTTCACTTTAAAATGGCCAGACCCTATAATGAGATGAGTCTAGCCACGGCTAATGTCACCGCTGTCATTCCAGCTACAAATATTTCTGAAACTGGAAACAGCTTGTAGTTTCCAAACATGCGCAGCAACATGAATAAAGCCCCAACTGTGCTGTATTTCCGCTGAGTACCTAGCTTGCTAGCTGACCTAGCTTTAAGAGTTGGGAGTCAAGTCCCTGGGCGGTCACAAGACATAACCGCTAATGATGCTGCCGAGATTTATAACTGGTATTTCCTAGCTATTTAAAGAAGATATTTCCTATTGACAGCAGCAGCAAACAATGATATAACTTGCTGTATTCCTGCTAACGTAAGGTAGTTATGGCTAGTATTAGCTGCTCATTTTAGACTGCTGCAAATCAGCCACGGTAACCTAAATACTCAGAAGAAAGAAGAGCCTTAGAAAACTAAGCTTTAGCATGACCACTACTTTTTGGGGCATATACAGAACTCTGATCAAGAAAGTACGTAAACCGATGTACTAAGCTAGCTTCTATAATAACAACACACTGGTGCCGACATCAGCAGCAGGCACGCTGTGATAATAATATTCATCTTTACGTGGTCTTTTTAAATTAATACGTATTCGCAGAGGAAACTTACATTTACTCGATGTCTGGGTGTTTCTGTTCACTGACCATTCAATAAAGTTCACGCAGAAACAAGAACATCTTGTCTGCTAATGCTACCTAAACTGACATTTCAACTGCCAACCAGAAAGAGAGTTTGGCGCGGTGTTGAGACGTAACGGAACGTATGTGACGTGGCTGGGCTGACCCATTTCCCAGAGTCCTGTGCGGTGTAGTCTTTTTCGTTTCATTTTGTGAAATTTATTTTTTATCTAACGTTATTAAACAATCTTTAAAAAACAAAACAAAAAAAAACAGGACTAATGAAAACAAGAAAGGCAGATTGGTCCACAATAATTGAAAATTACATTAAAAACACAAGTTTAACATGTATATGGCTTGTATAGGATATGCTGGTGTACTTTCATGAAGTCATGGATGTGAACACTTTCTTGATAGTTTTCTGCGCTGCTAGTGTTTCAAAGTAGCATCTATTGCTTTTCACTTAACACTGGCTTTCCTTCCAGACCATTTCCATACATGCAGGTGTAGCTTCCAGCCATCTGGTCCATAGTATCTACACCTCCTTTGGTCTTGTTGTAGAATGTGATTAATTGTGTTTTTTCTCCTTTCTGGTATTTTCATCCACCATTTTGTTGTGATACATTGCGCTCAGATGTACAGCAGCTTTCTTTCTGACATATACAACTATATGGTAAGGCTGTGGGGTTTTTTCTGACCCACTTGTGCATTTAAAGGTTAACATATAATTTGGTTTGTCAGAGAAAAACATACATATCTATCAATGAATTTGATGCTACTGCAAAACAAATGAATGAATAGGTGAATAAATAAATAAATCAATGTGAATCAAAGGAACCATTCTCGCTTTAGAAGTCTGCTCTGTTAACTAACTGATAACTCAGCGGAAAAACCAGAGGACTTATAGGATCAGCACAAATATCTGCAGGTTGCCTTTATGTGGGTATCATCAACATATAGTACAATACAAATATATGCATATGTGTAAATTATTTTGAGAGGTAATAATCATAATATAAGGAGATGGACTATACAATTTTATAATGGGAACCAGAACCAGGGGAATGTATTGTACACACTCAGATGTTGGTCTAATGGTACCTAAAAGATTATGTTTGGAGTCTTCAAAAAGAGGTTTCAGATTTCTACAAAGCTCGCTCTTTTTTTTCTTTTGGACTTTGATTTCTTCTTTGAAAGAAGATGGATTGTTTGGGCTTTTACAGATACTACTCGCTGGAGAAATAGGATGAATGGGCTAAAACAGTGGCTCAGCTGGCTGCTTATGAGAGGATGACATATACATGGGCCCCTTGGGGCATCTTCACTGCTGTAACTTGGAGGTCAATTTAGTAGTGTAACCAAGAACATCAGAAAAAAACTGGAGTTGTATTTGGTGCTTTGTCTCCATTTTTAAGTAACAGCTACAGCTCTAATAGCCTTTTCTCTCGTCTTTGTCAAATTAGGAGAACCATCTAAGCTAAATAATAATAATACTAAAGCACTGGAGAGTATTTTCTTTTGAAATTCTTGCATCATGCCATGTTTCCAAAAGCATAAAACTGAACAGTTATGTCAGCTGTGTAATAAGACATTACTTTCTTCCATAACAACACTACAGATGAAAACATTCAACTCAGTGCCAGTCAAGCCTTTTTCTTGTAGTTCCCCAGTTTGTTGTCAGCATCTGTACCTTGAAGGCCGACAAAGCTGCAGGCTAACTTTAAATTGTAATTCCAACTCTTGCCATTAGATGTCGCAGTTTTACTGTATGATGTGGACTTTAAACCCACCAGTAGGACTGAGAATATGTATATGCCTAGGTGTTAAACTAAACAACTGAACAAATCGCATATGTGTACATTTAGCCTCCATTATAGGTCTAAATTGTGGGTTTTTTTCTCCTTCTTTTTGATATAAACCTTTAGTAAATGAAAGTGGCTTGAAAGAAAGAAAGGAAAAAGAAAAAAACATTTGGGTTCCAGCTCAGCATCTTAATCACAAGTTCCCGTGGTGTCTCACTGTTATCCCATCGCAGGAAATGTGAAGTTGTGATATCTCACCAATATTTATTTCTCAGCTCTCAGCCGAGCTGTTTCAGATTTGGCTGCAGTATGCAGAGATTTGGCCTTCAACTTTTATGCTTCCAGCTTCCTCTGGAGTCTTAAGAGTTATGGGCCTAATAAAATTCTGCCTCTTTTCTCTCTC
>NW_005187455.1:962354-972437 GCF_000239375.1 Pundamilia nyererei
ACACACACACACACACACACACACACACACACACACACACACACACACACACACAAAGATAGGCCTATGCTGTATATATAGCTGATGAGTAATCCTGATGCTGATGTTATTTCCGTTTCATTAACCTGTAATAAATTAAACACTGAATGAAAATGAGCAACAGGGACTTTTCCAACTCTCCAGTGCCCTACTTGCATAGAGTACACACACGCTAATTTACGCGGGACAGCTGGATGTCACTAAACAATAATCACTCGTGTTTGACAATTTTAGACAAAGTACAATAAAACGCGCATTTAATTGAGTTTTTAATTAGACTAATCTTGCTTTCCTCTATTTAGATGAAAGTA
Source organism: Pundamilia nyererei (assembly GCF_000239375.1). Lineage (NCBI taxonomy): Eukaryota > Metazoa > Chordata > Actinopteri > Cichliformes > Cichlidae > Pundamilia > Pundamilia nyererei. Next base: position 962,705 of record NW_005187455.1, read on the forward strand.
GAGAAGAGATGTTTTTATGTTAAAGAGAATTAGAATAAAATGTGTGAAACAGCTTTTTTAACAGGGATTTCATCGCCTGGGTAATTGTTGATAACGTCAGATTCTGCATACGTATCTAAAAATACAGAAACAATGTAACAAAAAAGTATAACTCGACAAAAACAATTTAAAAACGAGAAATTTTTTAAATGTTGTTATCAGATCTTTTATGATTTCCACGATATTTGCAGCTTCCTCTCCAACTTCATTCATTTAAAGTCCTTATTTGCATTAAAAGCTGCGCTACAATCGACTTTGAACAGGCGACGTTGATTCGGGTGCACGTCAGGTAGGATGAGGGGCCCCCTGCACTTTGCACTCAATTAGTGAAACGTGACAAGAAGAAGACGAATATTTCGAAGTGAGTGTGGTGGGGATAGATCGTTCTTTGGACTCGTAGTCAGTGTGTGTAATTAAAAAAATAAAGACCTGCTTTATGGACAATGTCCAACGCAGAGCCCGTATATTTGTTCTGGATGACGCCACTCCGCCTACCTTTCTAACTGTAGGATTTCATACTTTACTGATTAGGGCATTGTTGGGCATGTAGGGCATGTTGATTAATTTCGCCTCTTATACTTTTTCTGGTTTTATTTACATTTAGTGTTTCGACTGTTTGACCCTCACTAAACTGCCTTAATAATGTATCTACCCGAATCATTTTTATTTTATTTTAATATAGCCTATGTTTATTTATTTATTGGTTTAGTTTTGGGCATCTGTTTCACTGAATGAGGTGCGAGGCCAAAATGTTCAGTGCTTTGTGTCGCAATATATCAAAACACAAAATATTAAATACACTGTCCTAAACACACTGTCCTAAACACTTATACACATATTACAACATATTAATTGCGTGAAATTTCACAATACTACTGCTACTACTACTAATAATAATAATAAATTTGCGGATATTTAGGAGATACAGAATTTACAAGATAGTATTTTCCTGGCGTGGGTGGATTTCCTGTAAATGAAAATCTGGTTGGTTAATCGATGGAGGACAAACAACACATGCTTTTAGTGAACTATAAGTTTCATTCATTCTCTGTGGGGGTTTTTTGTTTGTTTTTTTGTTTGTTTTTTTGCTTTTACAACTGCCGTTTCACACCCTAACATTATTTTTTCTATTTTTTTTCTTACCGCAGTTTAGAGTAACTACATTTTTCGAACAAGATTACTAAAAATACACAGCCTTATATTAATTTTACTAAAACATACGCACTACCAAAGGTAACGACCATGACCACTGTAAGCTGCCGTTTAGAACGAACATCGGTATTTGGCACTCTGCGATGAGAAGGTGTTAAAGAAGCCTATTCTGCATGCCAGACATTATCACGTGTGTCCTAGACGTCCACAGGGGCTACAGTAACTACCGTTTAATATACACACATTGTACAAAGTAAAAAATCTCAAAGCATATTGTGTTCCATTTGGTTAAATGGTGAGCAGTGGGCATCATTTTCACTGGATATATTTATTTGATACATTAATTAAAATACACCAGTCCTTTGTGGTTTCTGCCATCAAGGATGTTTTACCTCATTTAAAGACTTGCATCAGCTTGCTCTACATTTGTTTTGCACAAAAGTACTTCATGCAAATTTAGTTTGGTTACCACTGAACCTGGTCAATTCACCAGCTAAGTAACTGATCTGTACACATCATAATCACAAACCATCCAAAACTGATCAGAATAGTTTTTTCAAAGCAGGCCTGTCAACATAATGGTAACTACATTTACACATCTTATATTTATAATATAGCTATTTCTCGGGACTGTACTATTGCATTGCAAAGCTAGTCACGATTTATGCCTCATATAAGAGGCTACAGATCCTTTTGAAGAACAGCTTTCACAAAAAGATCAGCCAATCAGTAAACCACACCTCTGGTGCAGTTTCCTCACTTGCTGCCTATAATGCCTTCTGTCTTCTCCTACAACAGCTGCAGATGTATTGAACCTCAGCTGATTAAGGCAGCAGGCCAAGGTTAGAAACAAGAGAGTGGTGGTGGATTTGTTTGTGTGATACTTTCATGATTTGGCTGTTGTTTAGTCCAGGGATTATACCATGCTTCTACAGAAGGACCAGCTTTTGTCCTTGTGAATTTCAATATTGTTTGAGGCAATGAAGTGGGGGCATCATAAGTTGCTTATTTTGATATGAATATGTATGCTTTTGCAAAATGACTGACAGATCTACATTTTTTGACAGTGTATGCTTTAGTTAGGAAAGTATTCAGGAAATATAAGGGATATTTGCTATACTTTTATCATGTGAAAGCAACACAAATGCTCACAATGTAAAGTATTTTGAAGATGTGAACCATGCATTATTGTCACTTTCCTTAAACAAGGCTTTTCTAATCAATGCCCGTCGGCTAATCTAAATGTCAAAATTGGATACATTTTAAGTTACTACAGTGAGACCATTAAAAACGATCTAATAAACCATTCTTGATTGTTCTTTTAGGGTCCAAAAGAGGGCTGGAACTTATTGCAGGTAGATCAAAGACCTACAGTCAGTTTTTTTTTCACTATATATTGTCATCTGTGTTAGTAAGATTTGTTATTTCGTTCTTTTCCATGGAAAATCCAAATTTGTTTTGGACATCAGGTGTGGAATTAAAAGTTTAGAATTCCTTATTTTTCTTATGACATTCACTTACATGGTGTTTATTAGGCCTTATTTGATGTGGCTTCAGTGTAAAAACATCCAGCCCATCCTGTAGGATTACTTAATTATACTCAGAAGACCAAGTTTAAAGAGACTCAAGGTCAAACGCTAGCTTTTCCTTTCTGAGGGCCATTGACTGTTGTCTTGAGGGTAATGAGCACATGCAAACACGATCTTTTTATTCTGTTTTATTTCATAGTTTTATCTTTGAAGGTGTTTTAACATCCTAGAGAGACTCAAACTACAAGTTCATTTTAATTGTAACTCCTGTGCAAGAAGCAACTGCAAAGGTGTCAAACACTGGGAGCAGGCGCCATTTGTCCATTTTGGCCTAATAGATGAATTTCCAAAATTATGCCTTCTATTTCTATATTTTTGCTCATAAAGAGATAAAATAATATTGTTTTTGCTTACAAAAACTATGTGTGAAGGATTTGTGTCTCTGTAGAGCCATTACAATCTGTAAATTACATAAATTATAACAAAACAAACGGAGAATGTGAATCTGCAAAGTTATATTTTTAAAATCACCCTAACTTTTTAAAAGATGTCTCAGTAAATGCTTTACACATTAAACAAGAAGGTTAATTTAATTTAAGTGCTCCGTGACATGATTTTTTTCAAGGGAGTGCGGTAAGGAATGTCTTTCTTTGGACCTCTTTGTTCAACTTTTTAGTGCAAAACAAGTGTATTGTCTCCAGTACAGTATTAAGCATTTACTGGTCCAGCTAACTCTACATCAAATTGGGCTGTATGTGGCCCAAACTGACCCTTTAGGAGGAGGATCTGTTCCCACCCTCTCTTCAAGCTGCCGGGGAAGCTGCTTATCACGGGTATCTTGGTTTACAGTGCCCGCGTTAAACCCATTTTTAAAGACGTTAGACGTTAGATCCAAGGATTTCTCCAAAGGACACATGATGTTCCGAAATTTTTCCTCGCTAATCCAACAGAAGATGGTTTCGATCAGACGGATGTAGGCACATCGAGGATCGATTCCTAGAAGGGAATTTACACCTGGGAACCAACACGAGAAAGAAATGAAACAGCCCGAGTGCAGGAGTTGTCACTGCATTGGAGATACGAGAGGAGGCCGGTGCAGTCAGAGCCATATCAGAGGGCCGGGAGACTGCACCGGAGAGTAGGCCACAGTGTAAACGGCAGTTGAAGTTGAGTAAGTTGAAGTCACGGCGTAATTATAGTACGAGAATGTATAAAACGATCTCCACACCAGACAAGGGTTTCTAGATTAGCGGTCACATGACTGGATTTGATAGTTTATTTCAATGCAATTGAATGGCATTTCTACTCTTCGCTTTTCCCAATTTTCATTGCAAAATTAAAATAAATTCCAACAATGACTTTAGGCGCAAATATTCCATCTTTGTCAGCAGCTTACTGGACTGCAACTACTCGAGTACTATATGATGTGTATTGCTTCGTTATTGTGAAGTCTTTTCTGTACACTGTTCTGGCTGAAGGACTCGTATATGCTGTGCAGCTGCATGTGATTAACACACATCTTGGCAAAGATTTGTGTTAAGAGTGGCGTGATGATGAACGCTCTCCACCCATGAGGTTTTGTTCAACTTGTGAAACTTAACTTGGAATTTTTTACTTTTAATATGTGTTCAGGATTCTGTTAGATACAAACAAAACACAACTATACGTGACGCACACGAGTAAAGCGCTACGTCACTATAAACGTATAATATTTTTTTTTTTACTGTTTTTATCTTTTAAAGATAGATTTTAAATCTGCGGAGTACCTGCTAAAAGACTGACCTTTATTAACCATTCGATCTGGATGTTATTAAGACTCATATCAGTATATCTCAAATACAATGGAATATTATCCAATATGATGATTAATCAGTTAATGTACTAAATGAAAACAAAAAGACACCTATTCTAATTGTTGATCTTGTAATTACCAACTTTGCAAAGTGCAAAAAGCTATGTGACTTCATGATTACCAATAATGGGCTGTCCTGTTACTATTAAACGTTCAGCTGCAGGGAATATTGTGTAGTCTTCACAATGAGAAACTAATGATAACCAAAATATCCAGAGTTGAAATTAGCCAAATCAATATATATATATATATATATATTTGAAATGTATTGATATTCCAGGAATTAAAAGGACAAAAGCAATGAAAATTGTGCAGATAAAATAGGGAATCTTTGTTAGATGTGTGTGTGTGTGGAATGGTGACATATTGAAATATGTCTCAGTATGCTCATGTTTTTAAATTAATTCTATTTCAGTACATTGTGAAGAAAACATCATTTTAAAACAACGAAACAGCGTGCTATCTTTTTGTTTTCAGGTGAAAATCTGGTTAAAGAACAGCAGAATGAAGAGAAGAATCAGGAGACTGTGACTACCTGTTCTGAACTGGTGAGGAAGAAGAACTAAAAGACAATCATCTGCAACCTTTGGACACCTATGAGCAGGTGGTAAGAGACATATAAGAGGGTAATACACAAACCCAGCTAAAGGAAGACCCAGAGCTCATGGTGTTTTTCTCTTGTACCAACACAGATTTTATTATGTTTGCCATTGAGAAAACCTTTTGGAATGCTTCTCTTAACTCCAGCTTCAAGTCATGTGGTTTCACTGCAAAGCCATTAATGCTCTCTCTGCCTCAGTCCATGTCCTTTGAACACAAGGCCATGTGAGCAAGCATGAAGTTTTATCCATTTTCATTTGAAACAAGCAAAACAAAACAAAATATATGTTTTGAGTTTTCTGTTAATATCTTTTTTAAAATATGTATATTGGATTTTGATGTTATTTTCTTTAAGTTGCTGTTTATCATGATGTTAATGTGTATGCATTCATAAAAAATGTCCTGCTTAATGCTAATAACTTCAGTTTAGTAGTCAGTACCTCAGTATACTGAAGCTGAATATTAAACCAAATGAATATGAGTCTAAACAATCATCTTTGCATAACGTTTGATGTTTGCCTCTTTGCTATTTCTCCTCTAATCAGCAAAATCAACAGAAGTGCAGTTATATTCCTGGATTTCCTTTATGTACTCGTTTAAGGATGATGAATATGAGGACTATGAGGAAACTGTTGTTGATCAAACATTAAAAAGATTATAATTACCACTGACACATTGTCTAATGTCTAATTCCTCTTTTTTGTCTCGTTTAATGTCGCATATATATTCTTAAATGTAAAAAGTAATGAAATAATATTAAATACCCTTGTGACAGGACTGTTTATAGTAACACAGACTTGTTTCTTTTGAAATGGGTTTAGTGGGAGTTGTGACAACCTAGATGTTGATTTGTGACAGTTTAATGACTTAATTTTATAGCTTTAAAGTTTCCAACATCTGTTGTTTATGGGAGACCTGGCCAAGGATGAACAATATTACAAGGTTACAAAATGTGTAAAACAGTTTTAAGTATATTTAAATATTCTGTAAATGTTAAAATTAAAAGAATCACTGGTTAAAGATATTACAGAAAATTACTTCATTAAAAATTGAATTTCTCAGTGTATAACAAAAGCAGTGAACAGAAATAAATAACATCAAGGCAAGTAACACAACATCTAACTTAGGAATGCAAATGTCATTGTTCAGTCACAGAAGTTTGAGATTTGAACTCCAAAGAAACCAAAATTATTTAGTGTTAGTATTTCCTGAAGGTTATTCTATGGCTAAGGAGTAATAGAAGAGGATGATGTTCTACCAAGCTCTGAAAAAACCCTGGGTACTCAGAAAAAGGAGCTCGACAACCATACTGGACAATGGATTTAATTGAATTTTAAAAACGCCTGTTGTAACTGAAATGTAAGGCAATCTAAAATACTATACTATATACTATACTATTTAACATTCGACAGCAAAGAGAAGAAGTACTGCATTAAAGAAAATCTGGAAAGAAGAACTTCTCAGACTTCTGTTCTTTGTTCTTTTACACCTTGGTGTGCAGAGTCTGAACAACATGGGACCAGACAGCAGAAACACCCAGTGAGTCCAAGGCTGCTAATGAACCTTGAACCGCAAACAAATCCCAACAAACCACACGGCCACAAACCACCATTTCCTCAACTCGTGACTTTTATTGGGGCAATACAGACAGTCTGCTGCCTCTCGCTTTGTTTGTCTCAAACATTCACCTCATCTGTGTGTGAGTGGGACTGCAAACGGGTGTGTATTTGTGAGTGATGTCTAAAGAAAGACAAAGGAGAGATTGTGTTTCTGGCTGGAAATAAAGACATTAAAGCTAGCTACCCCCAATAAAACTATTTTTGGGGTGTTTTACCTTTGCAAGAACTTGATGCTGTCGTACTAGTAGTTGTTGCAAACTTTTAGTTACATAATATTGAAAATTAAAGGAGTGTAGAAGTAGACTTGCAGGGGCTTTAATAGTCAGTCATTTCATTAAAGAAATAATCAAACAATTCTGAAAAAAGTTCCAACTGGAAACCTTCAAAATCAACATTTCAATTTTTTTACAATGTGGAATGAAGTTGGTGCGTATTTAATCAACCCATGCAGTATATTACCTTTAAACAAGTCAGTTTAACCTACTCACCAAGTGTCCGAATCAAAAGCCAAAATTTCATTTTTTATGTTTTTAAGCAATTTTGAGCATCGTTATCATGGAATATATCATAGCTCCAACAGGAAAAATAAAAAATTTAATGTCTATGAGCAAGATATAGAAATAGGTATTGGTGCCTAGGATGTTTTATCTGATGGAGGAAACTTGAAAAGATGCATTTGAGATATATGGCTGGTGAAACAAGTTATAGCATATGAAAGATCATATGAAGATACATTTTGGTACCAGGCTCATCTTTTAGTTGTAGTTGTCCCGTGTCAAATTATTTTTAATATAGTAATATTCTAACACTGACTAAAATGTACAATTCTGTTTTATTCAAAGAATTAAAACCATGATAATAAAAAGAGTGTGTGTAGAAATACATTAGCAATTACTCCGAATCTACTAACAGGGACACTTGAATGAGGTATTTTGCATTTAGTGTCCATTATAATGTTTATAAGACACAACATATAGTTGTTTGCAGAAGCACAAGCAAAGTGTTACCAATACGGGGAACACAAGTAAATAAAAAGATGATGAATGACAAACCAGGGCAGTAATCATGTAAAATATGGCCTGATAGTAATAACAACACTTCACTAATTGTTTTTCTTAATACTCATCTCTAAAACGTCTTGGCATCAGTTTAGGGAAATGCATCGTGGGAAATGGTGCCAACATTGTCCCATCATATCTTACAATCTGTCATATAAATTTAAAGAGCAGCTTGAGTGACTTTTAATTTTTACACAGCAAACACTCTCCATTCTTTTACAGCATCCTCAGACCCCCCACCCCACCCCCGCCCATTAGCAGAGGAGCCGTTAAAACACTGCCATCTAGAGTAAGATACCCTGAATTTCATTCAGGCATTGAGAAGTCTCTCTGGTCCGAATGAGGTTTGAAGTCATTAAATCATAAATTCTGATTCATGTGTTTCTCCATGTCAGTATTTTCATAAAACCACTTAAGAAACAAGATTTTCAGATCTTAAAATCACTTCTGCAGTGATTTATAAATGATTGCTGGGATATTTTGTATAACATAGAGGACTGTTTTGCTCACATACCTCTCTTCATCCTGCTGGAAGTGACTCTCAAAGTGTCTATTTATTTTCAAGACGTTATATTCCAAGCATATAATCTCATTTTATCTGAATATTATTAGCTGTAGTAATTAATTAATTTACTGAAAGCCTTTGGACCTTCTTTAATTGCAAAGTTTGGAGTCCTTGCAGTGCTTTCAATCAGATTTGTCTCATTCAGCCAGAAGATGGCGCTAGCTGTGCACGATCAAGGTGTAGCCCAAGGGTGTCAAACTCATTTTAGCGAATGGGCCACATAAAGAGCAGTTAGATCTGAAGTAGGGCGAGAAAGTAAAACCTTTACAAAACAGTTTTTATTTAAAAAATTAATGAATAAAACTAAAATATCACGATGAAAACATTCACGTGGCTCTTATGATTTTTGAAAAGCTGAAACAATTAAGATACCACAACCCCTCCCCCACAAAATCTGTCAGACAATAGGAACTTTTACTTATATTCCTTGAGCCTGCAGTCATTAGATGCACAATAACATTTGCTGATCACTGTGGATTTATAAAGACACAAACCTTTACATGTACAGTTTTTGTATTTAACCAACAGTATTATTTACTATTATTATTTATTATTCCAACAACTTGACTAAATCTAGAGATAATTTTAAATTTCCATCTATTTTCACTCCTGTGTAACGCCACCAGTATTACCCTGGAAATAGCAGTGCAATATATTAAAAATGTTCTTGCAGTTTTCACGCTTTTCACACTTTTTCCGAACTCAAAAGTCAGTGGGCCAAAACGAATCCTTACTGTTTACCGTTCCTGGCCTAACCTAGCATATAAGAGCCACAAAGAAAAGCACTTGGAATTTCACTTTTATGCACAAGCACTGCTATATATATAGAGATTATGACACTGTTTTCCTTCCACTGCTTAAAATGACGGATAAATCAAATGATCTTCTTAGATTTGGTTTATTTAGTAAGAGAACAACAAAAGCACAGCAACAACAAAACACTCGACACTTTAAAATTAGAAAAAAGTAACTAATTTGAGCACAGAACTTGTGAACTGATACAAATCAATTTCTGATCTTGGGTAATAGTTCCAGAAAAATAAAGCTGCACGCAATTCAACATGAACTTCAAGGGAGAATCACTCTAAGCTCGAAATGAGTCACGATTCACACAAAGGAAAGCCGAAGCCCATCCCCTCCCGTTTTAATCAGTCCTGTGACAATCTGAGGTTGTGATGACATAATTACTAATAAAGTGTAAGTCATATTTTTGCATTAAATAAGTGCAAAAGGCAGAAGCACCTACGCTCTCTTCAAACGGGCATACGAACGGCCCAATGCTACTTTTTATTCAGCCTCTAAAAAGAGTCCAAGTTTTT
>NW_005187455.1:972457-973485 GCF_000239375.1 Pundamilia nyererei
TATATATATATATATATATATATATGTTACATTCAGGTCCATCCGCAGTAGGCGTGCTATCACATTTCCGAAAACAAAAGAATGAATTGATTTATCTTCTATACTGGCTAAATACAGTCTAACCATGTGATCCGCAGAGTAACCAATGGGCAGCCGAGGAGAAAGTAAGGGCAGGAAAAAATTACTACCATTTTAGGGGAGGATGTAAGCCACTATACCAGCCCATCTAACGTTTTACAGTCGCATTTAAGTGTCTTTTTATTGAAATAATAAAATAAACATGTCGCTAACGAATTATTATTCCATGATGGGTCTCCAGACCGAGGAGCCTTACGGTGCACATTTCATCCCGGGAGGCTTGCAGGGTTCGACGGCTGGCTGCGCAAAGCCAGGCCGGGGAGCAGAGGAGGAGGAGGGGACCCCCGGCTCACACATCCCGGATTTCTCTCATTTTTCCAACAAACAGTCGAGTTTAAATGGCTTTTCTCCTTGGACAAACACTTCCACTTCTTCTACGTCTTCTTCTCCGCAGCGGCAATCCGCCCCCGGTGCGTCCATCCCCGGCCTTTTTCATCCACATCACCTCCTGAGCCACCACCCCTACTACGGCCCGCAGACTCAGACACACGCCGAACACCTTGCATCCGCGTCGGACAGCAGGTTTGTACGCTGCTGGGAAGGGGCGAGCCCCACCTCGGAGACCGCTCTGTCGCAAGTTTCGGCCACTTTCCCCGCGTGTCTCCCAGCACAGAGTGACCTCTCCAATCCGAGCCCGAGGTATGAGACAATTAAGCCCGAGAGTTCACCCCCGTCACACGACAGTCCTGAAGATTCCAGCTTCGCCAGTCCGGCGGAGGTGGTCCTGGAGCGGCTTGGGACTGTAGAGGAGCTGGGGAGGAAGCCTGAGCCAAAGAAAGAGGAGGACGATAGAAAAACACAGCAGCAGCAGCAGCTTGACCCGGGTAAACACAGATACACTAAACTCAGGAATGTTTATTAGCTTTAAGAAGTGGCGATACACAGGTGTG
>NW_005187455.1:973559-984022 GCF_000239375.1 Pundamilia nyererei
TGTGTTAGAGAGGGGAGGACTGTGGAAGTGAGTGTGTGACTTTTATGGGCCTATAAATGTCTTGTAAACTGTAAAATATAAAACCTTATTGTCCATTAAAATAATTAAGGTGATATTGTTATTTAACAATTTGTCAATAGCTATATGAAAACCCAGGTTGACTTGCACATGAAGGTTTTTCTGATAGTAGGAGAGTTAGCGAGCCCGTTTTTGCAAATACTACTCCAAGCTAGTTTTGCCTAAAATAGTCAGTATAGTCACGCTATGCTCTAAAAGCATGCCATGCCATTTAAAACACATTATTGGACCCTTACTCCAGAGTGCAGACTCATAGCTTTATTATTATTATTATTATTATTATTATTATTATTAGTAGTAGTAGTAGTAGTAGTAGTAGTAGTAGTAGTAGAGATACATTAATATATTTTATCTTGGGATAAACAAAACAATTATCTGGGTTTCATTAAAATATCTACTTTTTGTAAAATGAGAGATTTTAGCTAATCTAAAGTTAATTTAATGATGTAAGAATCCTAAGTGCTTTAATTTTTTTAATGCAAAATAGCATTGTGAGAGCATGACTATCAAACTATTAAATGTTTAAAAAATATCCTTACTCAGCTGATTAAAAAACAGAAAAAATGAGCATGAGTGTGGCTGTGGTTGTTTTTCAGCCCTGTCTCCTCTCGTACTGAGATTTAGGCTCATCTTTATTGGGTATACTTTCCTGTATTTATAGCAGCTCACTGTCCTTCCAAATCGAAAAGGACAGAAACCTCAAATGTGGCCACATTTTCAATTATGTCACATTATGTTAAATTACGGGTTTGTCATAAATTACAGGAGGAGTATGTGAAAAAAGGTGTAGATGTGTTTCTTTTTCTAATGAGCCAAAAACTGTGGGCTCATAAAATTTGCTCCACAAAATGTTTTCTTTGAATCTTATGCCAGCCTTTGAACTCCTCACAACACACACAGAAAGACATGCTTAAAACCAGAGGAAAGTAAATATACATGGTGTTTGGTGTGAGTAAAAACCTATGCAACTCTCGTCTCTTTTCCTGCAGAAAATCCATCAGCTAGCTGGATCCATGCCAAATCGACCCGGAAAAAGAGATGTCCTTACACCAAACACCAGACCCTGGAGCTGGAGAAGGAATTCCTCTACAACATGTATCTGACCAGAGATCGGCGCCTGGAGGTGGCAGGACTCTTAAATCTGACAGAGAGACAGGTCAAAATCTGGTTCCAAAACAGACGGATGAAGATGAAGAAGTTGATGATTCGGGAGAGGAGGAGTATGAATGAATGATGAATTTAGAGGCTGGGGCTTTTGTTTTCTTCCTGTGATAGGTGAAGAGGTGGTGGTGATAAAAGAAACACAGTGCTCAGAGATGGCCAACATCTCTAACATGAACTGGCAAGATCAGCTGTGACTAAGCAAAGGATTGTAGAGCTAACATTGCTGCTTTTGAAAACTGCAGTGATAAACTCTGCAGGGGAGACCGGGATGTGCTGTAACACACACATTAATGTCTTAAAAAAAAGTTAGGTAATCTGTACTTTGGCGCATAATTCTTCCATCTGCATGTTTTAAAAAGAAAACAGCTCATCTGAAACCCGGGGTAGTTGTAAATAATGAAGTGTTAACATTTACAGGGAGGTCAATAAACCTGATCACAAACATACCAGCTCATATCAAAGACTACTCATTTTAAAACACATCTGTTTTTAATATGGATGCACATCTCTCATGTTCAGAAATGGCAATGCTTGAAACATTCCAGACGTAATACTTAAACTGTCTGTGCTCTCAACAAAAAAAATGGGAATGGTGTTTTATGATTTAAGGCTAAAACTATCGCCCTCATGAAAACTATGTTTAATGTGCAAGCTCGGACTGAAGTACAAGGGAAAACTATCAAAGATAAACCGCATGAGTAATCTCATGGCTGAATACCTGCTTGTTATAGCCTGAAAAATAGCTGCAGAATATTTGTATGGGATTAAAAGGAAATATTTTTGGGAGCAAACAGGATTCAGGCTAGTGGACTGTATCTGATGCATGTAAGTATTAACATATTTACGTGAAAGATGTTAATACTGTTGGGTTGGCACTACCAAAAGATAAAAGACACATTCGCTAAGGCTGGAGTTATTCTCTTTATACTCTTTTAACAATGTGATTACCCTTAGAAAACAAACCAAAACCAAATGTATCTTCGAGAACACCAAGATTACACATGTGAAAAATCTAAAAATCGCAAGTACTTAAAAGGTGAATTGATCATGCTAAAGTAATAATGTGTTTTAAATGTGATACTTTCACTTCTGTCCCACTTCAGTGGCTTTTTCAGACCAGGGTCAGCTGTACTTTGTCTAACTGGCTAATAAGCGACTAAAGATGAATATTTTCTGTCTAACACATTATCTGTGACTTGAGGCTTTGGTTTATTGGCTGTAAATAAAATGAGTCTACTGCATTTTAAATAGGACCACCTCTTGTTTGGGTTTAAAAGGCGCTCTTGTCTTTTCCTGGTCCTCCATTGAAGTTTCTGCACAAATGCGTGGGTCATAATAGTTAAAAATACTGATGTAGGTTTTGTATAATCACAACCTTTTACATGTCATGCACTTGTAACCACAGTGCATTTGCTAAATTTACGAGATTTTATATATTTACAATAAGCAACATAAAAAAGGAAGCAAAACACCACTTCTTCTTCTTCTTCTTGCTGTATTTCAGGTGCCTGACAGGTCTGTACAGAAACTTGTTTCACTTTGCTCCTAGTGGAGAAGTTCTCTGTGTTACAACCAATCCTGGTCTCCCTTATTAATCAGAAAGGAGCTTTTAAGGAATTTGCTCCAGAAGACAGAATAAAGCTTCTTTGTTTTGTTTTTATAAACTCTGCATGTAGCCTTATAGGGGCATATTTGTTGGTATTGTTGTCCTTGCTGTTGTTGTCATTGTTGCTGTGTATATTTGTTGTTACTGTGGGTTTGAAATGCAGATATGGTCATGCCTATACACACACACACACACACACACACACACACACACACACACACACACACACACACACACACACACACACACACCAGTCATGGCTAAGCTATGGTGTGACTGCAGTTTGATTGTTAGATTTTCTGTTTCGCTGTTTCCTCCCAGTAACCAGCTACTGTCCTCTTAAGACGTTTTACAACAACGCACAATCGATTTCCATTTTCCAATGTAAGTTGGTATAACATCCGCAGCAACGGGAACATTGTGAGGATTTTAAAGGTATTTTGGTGCTTTTCGTTTTTGTCCACATTCTCCTTGAGAGAAGAGGAAGAACAACAGGCTATGTTAGCCTACAGCGACAGGCCTGTGCTGTGCTGTGAGACGAAGTGTGATCAAATAAGGCCTTCATCCTGTCATTTAGGTTATAAGTTCAATATGCTGCTCATGGTGATTTTTCTAAATAAAATAAAAGATGGATTACAGCGTCGGTGTTCATTTGCGCCTTCTTTTTGGCGACTTGGTAATTTTACGCACGGATTAGTCCGCACAAATCAGTTTTTTTTTCTTTTTGTTTGTTTTTAACTTGATATTAAAGGCATATTAATAATATTTATAGCATCACATGGCAACATTGTAGACATAAAAAATATCCTGCTATAGAACTACTGCAAAAATATTTTGTAGCCCCTGATCAATGTAGCCTAAAACTCATAAAGGTTAAAATTGCGCTGTCGTTTATTAAATAGCGCAATACAACCCAATAAAAAGGCTTACATACAGCATTATCCTATATTATTATCCTGCGGCTGATTCTACAGGGGGGGAAACAAAGGCAGTAATTCATGGTTGACATTAAACAGGATTATAGGCCAATAACTCGATTTATTATGTTTGTCATTATGATTATATTCCACCGTCAAGGTGTTTCACTGCTCTCAGGTATGTGTTCGGAGTTTCAGCCCACGGAGAGACATTTCTGCCTCCTTGTTTTGTCAAAGTCAGTGCAGCGCCTCGTAGCTTCCTTCATTTATTGCGGCTATATAATCTTCTCAGGGCTCATCCTACTGCAGGGTCATAAACCAACAGCATGCATTTGGAGAATAAACGTGACTTTCCGCCCCAACTCAAGACAGAGAGACACGCAGAGAGAGGTGCCATAAAGTAATTTCGCCCAGACAGTCATCGTGACTATATGGTTTTATTGGACACCCTTTCCTGCCTTAGAGCCTCAACTGTCCTTCTAAATGTTAAAGTCATTGTCTGCAGATGAGACTAGACAGCTCCAGTCACGTCTTTTACAGACAGCGAGAGCACAAAACACGGGGAATTTCATTAAGGAGGGAATTAAAACGGATTTGCCAAAAAGCATGTGAGTCTTGATGAGGTGTATTTTTCCTGTTTCAGAAGTAATCGTTCAATTTAGGCTAGGTTATCTACAACCTCGGTGTAGCGGTACTGGTAAAAACAGGAAGCTTTAACATCAGCAGTAGTTTAATTTTTTTCAGCTAGAGCAGAACCTTCTTCTTATTTTTAAAGTTAAGAAATGGCCGTCTGAGTTGCAAACACCATTCAGGCCTTTTGTGCTGACTTGGGCACAGGTATTGGTTTCTATGGACTAGTATTAAAATAATTTGGTCCTGTATTGGAGCACAGACGAGTGACAAAAGAACGAATGTATGCATCCATTTTAATAGCTGATGGACAAGAATAAAAAGTATTATAACCATTTAAATCTCAAAACTTCACTCAGAGCACACGGACAAATGCATTAGAATTATTGTAGCCGAAAATAGCACTGAATGTAGATAACATATATAAAAAAGATAATAATAATACTAATAACCTGAAAACATTTTTAAGTAAATGCCTCCAAAGTTCTGATTTAATGTGCACTTTTAATAAAACTATCACAAACGAAACTCTTCCATCTGCATTTACATGTAATTAGCCTCCAAAAGAATAATATTTAAAGTGCTGCAGAAATTCGGATGTATTAGGATGATAGGATTTCACGTAGAAACGTTAAAACCATTACAACTGTCTAAGTGCTGCATGCTCCCCATCACATTTCTTCAGTATGGTAAAAATAGATTCATAATGATCCATTAACAGAGTCCAGGGCCTCACCAGCTGAGCTGCATGAAAACAATTGATGTAGAAAAGTGATGTGCACTTGCATTTATTATGTTATGAAGAAAAAATATAGACGGTAAAGCACGTAAGCCTACTGCGGCCTGACATAAATATTCTGTTTTATACTAACATAGATAAATGTAAAAAACAAGTTTTATTAATCAAGGTGGTCTCGATAAGTTAAAGTAACATTTTTGAATTAGGTAACTTCAAGACACGAGCTGATTTAAATTCCTCATAAACAAAAAAAAAAATCAAAAAACAGGGCTGCTTCTTCATGTGTAATTACTCATTATGTCCACTGGGCGGAGGTGTTGTCTTTCATGAGCTATTTGCACTCGAGCAGCAATTCTATGGTGTGATATTTATTACTGTGGACCTGAGTCCAAATCTCAGATTCCGACGTCAGCTTTCTTCACAGGCAAAATCTCATTCAGATGCTTGCCCCACAGCATTTTACTACATTAACGTGTAGTTTCCCTGACATGAGTTAAGTCTTAGACAAAGAACCTTTTTTTCAGAGGACATCGTCACTGAAATTTCCTTTTAGTCTGAGACAACTTAATCCATGTCTGGGAAACTAGCTGTAAACGTCCAACCTGTAGTATTCAACTGGTGACATGTTAAAAGCTGTAAATGTTCAGGCAATAACCTTTTCTCGACCTCTGGAAGAATTTATAATAATAATAATAATAATGGAACATTTCATTTGGGAGGAAGACAATGAAGGAAAAAAGCAGCTCAGTAATATTCAAACAGCTACTCCGTGATCCGAGTTTCTAATCAATTTCATCCACCCTATTAAATAAATTAATCCTCTTCTAATCCTGTTATGTTTCTTATTTAATAGTCAAAAGGGATAGTAACGCTACTTCCGCTCTGTTTCCTCTTCAAAATAAAAGGTGAAGCAATAATTGAAGCCTCTGAACTCCTTTCGACCTGCAGTTTATGATCAAAGCCTTAAAGTCCATAGAATAAAAAAAGGTTTATTTTTACTGAAACGTGCTCCAAATGATCTGACGCTATTTATTTTAAAGCAGGAGAAAAAAAATGAGAGGGAAAACAAAATGCCTACAAAATACACATTTAGAAAAGAAATATCGACATTACTCCTTACAGGCAGCGTTCAGCTTTGTCCATCTTATGTCTAAAACCATTTCAACCAGTTTTAGACATAAAATTTGAAATAAAGGCGCATGTACAGAATTCTGAATCAAGAGATGAATGTGTGAGGGTTAAGATAAAAAAGGAGAAATTGTGGAATCTAAAATCAGAATTTATTAAGTTTATTAGTGTGTGTGTGTGTGTGTGAGTGTGTGTGCGCACCCCCCCCCCCCCCCCCACACACACACACACAATATACAGGTGCTAGCCATGATGACTTCCAGTGTAATAAAATAGAAATAAAACGCACTGCACAAGCTATGTTTCTTCATTCTGTAAAATACTAACTATTACATACCAAAAATGAATGTACTAGAGCGTTATGACTAGATTAGTGTGACGGGATGTTTTCTATCCCTTGCTATAAGCTCTCTGTGGACAGACAGAGGATGTCGCTGAACTTTATAAATAATTAGGCTGCAATAATTCAGTATTTATTACATTAACCAAATATAAAATGTATCCATCCTATAAGGCCAGCCTAAATTTGCTATAGATACCAATATAGACTTTTTAATAAAATGTACTTTATTTTATTTCAGGAAATAACCAGAAAATCAGGGTAAATATGAGAGCTGTTCTGCAACAAAGCGTTGTAGGCTATAATATTACTATTATACTATCAATATTAGCCTAAAATATTAATGTTACACTATTAATATTGTACTTTTCACCAACACAAGGAGGTCTGGAGATCTCCCATGAATGTAATTAGTGTTTTACTTTTGTTTGTTTTGTCTTGTTAAAAAAAATAAAATTAGTGTTGTTTAACAAAAAAATAAAAATAAAAAAGTACACGTGATGCATTCAGCAGCTCTGTTATTACAATTACTTAAAGTTCGGGGCTATTCGATATCAGCCAGGAATATGAATATTTCAGTAGAGAAGTTAAGCTGTCTTCACACGTGTAAACTGACGCCAAAAAAGTTTATAGTTGCTATTAAAACTATTTTTATTTATTAGGTTGAAGTCCAGCCAGAGTTCAAAGTATTTTGAAGGGCAGTAATACTAATATAGTGTAGTCGTCTCCGAAGAAGGGTAAAAAAAAAAAGCCAGTTTAATGATTTAATCAACAAATTTAATTAAGGCAAAATTATTATTATTAATATTACGACGTTTGGGCTGCATGTGGGCCGAAATTGTGGTAGTTATTAATTACTCCAATCTTCCAATAAAATACACTGATATTCCTGTTGCGGCGAACCCGACCGACATCAATACATAACTATAAACTGTGTATCCAGACAGGTTGTTGCCGTCATAGCTAAAATTCTAGTTACAAGATGCCTATATTTGAAGGTTCTGGGGGCCTTCCGTTTTGTTCTGTAAGTGTAATGTAGCCTAAAGGAGCTGACTTGTTTTTTCTTACAACATTTATATTTTTAAGGGTTAAATAACAGCTAGTATCAGAGGTGGTCATCGGATGATGGTGGTCTAAATAAATAATGATTAAACCTTCTTAAAACTGCTTCTTAGATTTATCTGGAGCCCTGCCTGCGCGTGTTTGTTTGTTTGGAAATGCGGCTCTCTTTTGCACCCAGCTGCCACAAATTCCAATTTTCTCTTTGCACAACTCACAGGTCGTAAAAGCGTTTTACGACCTGACCCTGTTCGCCATTGGCCGCTCACTGTCATGTGTGCGCGTGCAGTGTGCCGACAGCTTTGCCTCGCGCGCTCTCGACACCACAGAAGTGTTTCTCGGCATCCGCGCGCCTCCATGGACGGTAAACAATTTCTCACTTTTTATTTTTGTCTCTCTACTGTTCTCACCCTAAGGTCTTTTTTTTAAAAAAATAACTCGTTACATTTTTCGTTTGAACGTTAAGACGTCATATGTACGGTTTACTTTACTTGTTTACACATATAAGACAAGTTTCTAACCAACAGGCTGTCAAGAAAGCAGTGCTGAAAATGAGACGTATTTTTAGACTCTTTTCATTATGTGTAGGCCTTTTACAAGCCTCGTGCTATTTGCGCTGATTTCTGACTGATTTAATCATCCTTTCTTTTTCTCCTTTTTTTTCCTGCTTATTTCAGAATGCTGTGGAAGAAAATGGAGTCCAGTAGACTGATGATGTCAGGTACTACTTCTGACTAATTCTTTACTATCTAGAACTATCCAGAATGTAATTCAGCAATGTAATTGAGTCCTCACAGTAGTTGTGTTTTTCTGCCGACTAATATCCAAGGTTCAATAAGCTCTCATGTTATGCTGCAGAAATTTTTAACTTTGTGCACTGTGTGCAAAACCGTGCACCCTTACTAAATAACTGAATTTGTAATGATGGTATTAATGCTTCAGGGTCTGTCTGTACACACAAGAAACAGACTGAAACAGACTCCTCTTTAACTCTTTTTATCCAAATGATGAAACCAAATATTAATACTATTGTAAAAAAAAAAAAAAAAAATAAAAAAACAAATAAGGGAAAAAGAGAGAAGCAGCATCCTTCATATTTGCATATAACTGAATTGGGTTAATTACCTTAAATCAAATATGAAAAATGCATCATTTGAATCTATATAAATACTATACATTTAAAATTTATATTGTAAAACAATAATATAATTGTAAATATACATGATGTACATGACGGTGAGATAAGGCCTGATTCCTCTGAGTCTTTAACATACATTTAAGATCACATGACAATGTGCACATGCATATGCTAGCCCAATATTCATACATATTTGTCTGTTTCAGCCATCAATGCAATATTTATCTGTAAATGGCTCCATGAACCATTGGGGTGCAACACTAACAGGACACCTGGTGGCTCTTTTGAGGCAAACTGCAAAAATAGCCCCAGAAAGCAATTTTTTTTTCCTTCTCAGGGGATTATCTGGCAGTATTATCACAAAATATCATCTCCTTACATGTTATCTTTAGTGCTTGTTCTGCTATCTGTCTCAGTGCTGATACTTTTCAAGGTCTTTATGTCAGAAATTCAATTTCTCCTTCTTTCCCCTGTAAGTGTACTTAATCAGATGGGCAGAATCATACAGAAGGAATGCTTTCCCCCATGTTTTTGTTTTCGCTGATGTCCCTTTTTATGAGGGCAAGTGTCAGAGAGACAAAGAGACAGAAAGACAGTGTTTTCTCCCTCCTTTGAATTTTACATTTTTTTTTCCCCACAAGGGCAGCAGGCGGGGTGTGAGAGATACAGAGAAACAAAGACAGTATTTCACTGGTGCTGCTCACTCAAGCTCAGCTGGCACTGAGTATTTACAACCTACTGCAATGCGGCAAAGACTCTGTGTGTGTGTGTGTGTGTGCGGTCAATGCGTATAAGACAGAAACAAAGAGACAAAAGGAGATAGGGAAGATAGTGACGCAGAGAACGAGGCAGACATTAAATTAAAGCCTGTGACAGACAGAAAGAAAGCCGGAGAAAGAATGACAAAGATGTGTGAGATGAGTTTGTGTGTGTGAGGTATAAAACATGCCTGTTTCTCTCTCTTTGCAGTGCAGTGCAAAAACCCAAGTTTCAACTGGATGTTTTTGAAGACAAAAACAGACCGCAGGTTTGTCCAGGGGGCTTCATTTCACAGTTTTCCTAGGCAGACATCGAGGTTTAAGTTGCTTAAACACTATCAGATTTCAGGCTTGATCATGCAGGCTGCTGTTTATTTCTGTTTTAATAGTCCTTCTGTCATGGCTCGTATTTGGTGTTCGGCACAGTTCAGCTCATGCTTGAGCATTTAAATAACAATGTGTTTCTTTATAAAATGTCCTTATTTCCCAGCATTCACACAGTTCGGCTAAATTGGCCATTATCACTGAATGCAAATACTTATTTACAAGCAGTGATTGCCTTATTGATCCTGTCATCTAACTTTCTTAACTTAGACAAAAACATAGACCAATTTGGGGGAACTGCTAGGCCTGGAGTGCTAATGTTATTATTAACCAGCAGGGGGTGCTATTTGCCAGGAAATCGGCAATGCACACTGCAGCGCACACTGCAGATACTGCAAAATATCCATCCACCATTATCACAGTGCTAACAAACACATAGATAGAAAAATACAGGAGACAGTTTAATCCCACTTCATTCAAGACAGAAAAGGGAACGGCTTTTAAAAGCCAGTAACACAAAGCCCAAGAGCATTATCAAATTTGTAGCACATTTAAAAAAAAAATATATATATATATACATAT
>NW_005187455.1:984182-985345 GCF_000239375.1 Pundamilia nyererei
GACTTTTCAGA
Source organism: Pundamilia nyererei (assembly GCF_000239375.1). NCBI lineage: Eukaryota > Metazoa > Chordata > Actinopteri > Cichliformes > Cichlidae > Pundamilia > Pundamilia nyererei. The sequence goes on from NW_005187455.1 coordinate 984,194, forward strand.
CTTCGAATACATGTGAGCTGGCGCTATTCGGTGTCGTTTGACCACTAGATGGCGTTAGAGACCCAAGGATGACATTTTTAAACAATGGCCTCAGCTAGCTGCACAAATTGAAGCTCTATGGATTTTTAACAGCCGCTGTTCAGACTGGGGTAGCAACACCATCTTCATTCTCCTCACGGTCCAGCCCCGTTATGACGTTCTTTTCTCCCACTTACATTGAATGCACCTGGAGCAGGGGGATTTTCTCCCGCTTAGTGTCCCGGGATCATTTTGTTTGGTCTGGATGGGATTTTATGTTACAGCTGCTAGGGGGAGTCATTAGGCAAGACGCCAAGCCAAGGTGCTATAAATCAGGGAGTCAAGTGGCTTGTGGTTTTAAAAGCACCACTAAAGCTTCAGTGATGGAAAGATTTATACAAAACGCGCACGAACGCCGTTGATCAGTGAAAGTTTGGCTTAATATGATTCATAATTATTAATTAGCCAAATGTTGAATATTTGAGTGTATTGTGCATCATCTTTTCAAGGGAGGAATAAGCCAAAACTAAAATCAATAAAATCTCCCATACTAGGAATAACGATATGTTTAAAAGAACCGATGAAATGCGTTTTATTGAAGTGTTATTGGCTTGTACGCACCAGTAGCCTGTGTGTTTGAATTAGGCTCAATTGTTACCATTGTTTTTGTTATCCATATTTTTCCTTCTTATTATTAGTAGCAGTAAGTTCGGTTATTAGGTTTTTGAACCATTGCTACTTCATTAGAGAGATTCTTGTGTAACATTTGGTTAAATGTCTTGTTTGTGCCCAGCAGCCGCAAAGCTGCTAAAGCAAGCATACCGGTGTCCAGTCTGTTTTCACAGAGCAACTTTTATGGCTTTATTGCTCCCCATTTACGGAAATCAAAGCAGGAAACAAATGCTCCAAACAGCATTCCAGACACATCCGGAAAATGCAAAAGGCGTTCAGTCTCTGCTTGTTTTAGAGGAAAGCACTGCAGTGCAAACCACATGAGTCTCATGGGAGTGACAGCATGCAGACTCCCCATTTTACGCACACAAAGTATTTTATGCACGAAAATGTATCTGTTAAAAGAAAATTTTAATGGTAAAAAAAGGCGTTAGATTGAAAATGGGGGAAAAATCAATATAT
>NW_005187455.1:985782-992816 GCF_000239375.1 Pundamilia nyererei
GAGAGAAACAACCGAGACGGTCTCCACGCTCAGCTTCGATCCGCTCTAACGGGATTTTACACTACACTAACGAACGATCGCGTTTTAACGCGAGAGCAGGACAGAGCAAGTAAGTGTGTTTCGTTTTTCATATTTGGCGCAGATATGAAGTTATGACTATGGGGCAAGGGGGGCAGGAAGAACATGGGTGGGGGAAGTGATCTCCGAATGAAAGCGGTGGTCGGGAGACCCCCGAGGGCCCTTGGTAGAGTGAGAGAGCGGTTCAGAGAGCCACCTGTAGTCCAATATATAATCGAATTAACTGAAGCAATAAATACGTTTGGACTGAAAGTAAACTTACATCGAATTTGTGAGAAAAATGTTGACTGTCCCATTTAGTTCGATTTAAGGCGTGTTTTAGTAGAAAGAAATCTGAAGAAATATTTGTTTGCTTTATATTGTCTCAGATCTAATATTGAAACTGCCGGTATATACTCCAGTACTCAATATATATGATTTTCTTCAAAAACAAAATTATCCACTTACACCTCTTTCAAGGAGAAAAAACCCTCTTTCAGTGGGGGACTGTTTAGGATCACAGGTTTAATGTTGCTGTCTGCATTCAGCTCATTGCGGACAGATGATTGATGCCGAAAAGCTGTTCCTCTGATTCTGGAAGAAAGATAACAGTAGTCAGAATTTTTAACGTGCTCTGTAGGAAGTCCTTAACATGAAATTCTATATCCGTGCTCGTGTGTGTGTGTGTGGGTGTGTGGGTTTACGATTTCCATGTGGCATATGTGTGTGTTCCTAAATCGGAAAACGGTAGCCTGCATCCTTTCTGAGGCGGCTTTATTCCATATGTTGAGGATTATCTTGCTTGTGTACATTTCGAAAATATAACCTCCCATTTAGATTATTATTATTATCAATAATAAAACAAATCATAATAATATTAATATGAATATCCTGTGGAATCATTTAATCAGGCTGGAGAAGTGCAATAATGCAAAACTAACCAGTCGCTTGCTTGGGAACTACACTTCTGTTTGGCGCATTCAAAATGATTTTACTATTGTCGTTGCTCGGCTCATGTTTGTATGGATATGTAAACGCAATCAGATAACAGGAGTTATGGCGTCTTTGTTGAGATGTTAAATTTTACAGCTATCTCTCTAACGCCAAGCCCCGCTCCCTATAGGCTATAAACAGAAGCCAGAAGAGAACTATAAACCAGTGGTTTATGGCAAGGGGAAAATTTTGATTATACTCACAGCTGGGCACTCCGTTCAAGAGAGGCATGACAATTTAAAAAATACATGGCAGCAGGGACATTAATCTTTTAAATAACTAAATAATGGTTACGACTGCGGAGAGGGGAGCCTCACTAAGCTGCAACAACAAATTTTGCAATTGAGGCATCTTTTTTCACATTTTAACTTAAAAGTGAGTTCAGTCTTCTGAAGACGGATTGTTGGAAACAAAAGCAGTGTGTGTGTGTGTTACTTATTCTTATTTTGGCTTAACTGTATATATTTTTTAATATGTCATTTTATTTTTTCCGTAAAATTAAAGAATTTTATTGTTTACATACCGGCAACCATTTCGAACTGGTGCAGCATCTTTACATCGAGAACTTTTCAGTTCACAGATATTTATGGGAGCTATGTTCACAACCCGTGTGATTTTTGAGGATTTAAAACTAGGGGTGTCTTATTTTGATGTAGTTTGATATAATTGTAGTTTTACGCATGCGTTTATGGAAAAAACAAACTTAAAAAATCAATTAAAAAAGAAGCTTATAATTTTTTTAAATTAGAATTATCAGGTCAATATTGTTGTTTTTGTACTGAAAGTTGATTTATTCCCTCTTAGTGAAAAATGACCATATTTGAAACAATTTCAAAGTAAATCATTTTAGTCTCACAGTTAATAAAGTGTATCTTGTTAAATGTAAAAGGATCGTTTCGGGCGTTATAGATAATAAATTAATTCCAAAAATATTTTTGCAGTCTTGCCATAAGTGCTTGCTCATTTAAACTGCCCTCAGCATTTAATTTTACAGTTAGTTTTACTAATTTACAGCCAGATTTTCCGGGTTTTGTTCGATCGCACTGGTCAGTTCGAGACGGTGCCTGGGTTCCCATGCGGGGCTGGAGTTCGCAGTTAATGTCTAAACCGGGTTAAAGCAGCTCTCAGCTCGGCTTTGACCCGGCACAGGGCCGGGGGTGGAGGGGTGAGCCCGCGGTCAGCCTGTCTAAGATGAAAAAGTGAAACGACCCCAGAAAGAAAAGCCACAACTGAATGGCTTCATGTCAAACTCGGGATGAGAGGAAAATTTATTTATGCGATCTTCTAAAAGGCAATAGGCTGTTTATACGGATAAGTGCTTATGTTACTGCTGCTTGTGGTTATATCATCTGCAGACCGAGTGTTGGATTCAGATCTGCAAAGACAGCCTGGTGAAAAATTACGTAGTCGGAGTATCACATGAACACCAAGTCTGCAGCGAGAGTATCCAAGACGATCATCTTGGACTGAATTAAATCTACAACCGGAGTGAAGAGGGACATTAAAGACGTCTAATTATACTACCAGATTTACAGCGTTAATCAATAATCAACCTACAATGGAAAAACGATACGAGAAGGTTGATTAAACCGCTGCCAAAGTAGCAATAAGTCATACATGTGGTAGAGAATCCCTTTAGATCAGTGGATTATATTCAAATAACGGTCACGCACGCATCCTCCCACTTTAACCCCTAATATCGGAGGAGACTATCCAACGAGCGAGCGAGAGAGAGAGAAAGAGAGGGAGAGAGGAGGGAGAAACCCACGGAACAATAGGCTCGCGACTCCCGCAGGCCGCGTGAACTCTGCGTGGTCCCCACCTCGAGCCCCTGCGTTGGCCTGTCCAGCGCGGGGACTAATGAAACGGTGAACCAGCGGTCAACGATTCTGATTGACCCTCTGGCGACCTGACGGCAGCTAGGCTACATTCTTAAAGAAGAATGCTCTTTGAGAAACCGAAGCATCGCTCCGTTGTTGTTGTCTGTAAAAGAAATCCACCAAAGTTCAGAACTAGGGAACACCATTCAAAGGTGTAAGCTAATGACGCCAGTGTCCGAGGGCAAGAATAATTGTGAAAAATGAAAGTCAAAAAACAAAACAAAAAACTCAGGATTAATAGTTCAACGTGAATGAACTCTCTTTTTTTGACCATTTGTATTTTCCACATCAGCAGAAAGGTGCCCTAAACTCTGCAGTTTCATTTTTCACCCAAAATCAATCAGAATTGTTATGGATCAGTGTTTGCTTCGCTCTTTTATTTTTGTTTAGCTTTCCCACTGTTTAACGTGAAACCAATCATGCTCTACATAAAGTTTTGCTGTTCTTCTCACTCCATGCAACGCGAGCTTTTTGCTTTCGCAACAAATGGTTCTGACCGGAGTTGTCATCGAGCACTCATTCAACCAGCCATGGGAATTTAGAACATGTAAACACAAGGAATGAGCGTCTGCCAGAGCACAGAAAATCGCCTAGGGGAAGAAATGGAAACAGAAACTCTATGTGGCATCTTGACCAAATTTGCAATACAACTCGAAAAACAATGCAGACGTCAGCAATATTCATAATGATACATTACTGTATAAAGAGGTGAAGTGTGTGGGAATGGGGAAAAAAAGGCGTGGATAATGTTGCCCTCAGTGGAGCATGAGCATTGACACGTGAGACAAATCAATACATATGTAACACATACATCTTACCCAAAATTTAATATACAAGCAAAAAGAGTCAACATGATGACTAATGCTGTCAATTGCAAGTGCACAACTTGAATTCAAATACAGTTGGGTATAAACTGTGGTGCCTTCACTGGCAGCTGACGGCAGATGTTCAGCTGTAAACATTTAGAGGCGCTGTGGACCACCATAAATGTATTTCAGCAGGAACTAATGAGAAATTTAGATTCAGTTTCAGGGCCAAGTTCTCTGCAATTTTCAGTTCAGTCCAATAAATCTGAGGTCGAGGCCAAGTTTGGAAATTACCCCCAGCCACTATTTTAATGTGGATTAGTTTCACTGCAGCTGGTAGTTTGTTTACCAGCAAACTTGGCAGGAGACCAACTGCAATTTGGCAGTTACACTACAATCAAAGCTTGGCCGGCTAAATTATGAAAGACATGCAACTTTTAACTGCTGGTGGGCAACAGCACAGATCGCCTCCTCCTTGATTTCTAATGTTTAACATAAAGAAATGCGGCATACTTGTTTAACAAAGTGAGGTCATCAGTAACAAACTTCTCTACTGTAACAAAGTCTTTCTGATAAGCTAGCTTTTACCTCAGAAAGCCAAAATAGTATGCCTCAGTAAAGACATGGAAGAGAAAGCGGGGTCAGACTCACAGTCACACTTGCAGAACTTCAATGAATTGTGTTCAAACGATAAAATTGATATCAGAGTAACTCCGACACTTTGTATAATAATTAACAAATGAGAATGTGGCTAGGACAAGGTGACCATCTCAGTTTCACATTAACTATACTCTGCTGCAGTTATCTTATGGGCAACTGTTTGCCCTCTTTCCAGTGGAAGGTGAGCTATTTTTCATGCAGCAAGACCAATTTCATAAACCTGAAATTCACCTTGTGCGAATTATTGCTGACCTGCCTAGAATTTATGGTTTTATGTTAAACTGTAGAGCCAATTTAGAAGTAATTAACTTCAAGGACATTTACCAATATTAGGTAGGACAAAATGAAACATTTTGCAGCATATCTTTAAAATGTACACATTAAAATGATATACGAATAATTAGAAGACACTGCCTTGCAGTTTTCAAGAAAATATCATAAACTAATCCAGTTCCAGATAACCTTCTGGATCCAGGGAATCAATTCATGCCTATGTGGAGAGCATTATGATTATTTAACCCGAGGAGAAGTCTGAAGTCTCAGGATGTTCTTGTTGAGCTTGCTAGTCTTCTGGATGATGGCCTCACCAGTTTACAGTAATTGCACACATGTATCAGAATTAATGTGTTATGCCTTATAACGAATTATTGATGTCAGAAGGTACATGCTGAAGCACCATTAATGGTTTCAATAAATTATACAATGACACTTAACAACAGGTACACGCACATCTTTACAAAGAAGGGACTGGCTGAATAGTGATTTTGGGCATTGTAATTACTCTTACGCAGAGCATTAGTCAACACAATGGCCTCTATGAAAAAAGTCAGAATGAGGGCACAGGAGTGTAAATCCCTGTCAACAACAAAAAGAAGTCATCAGCAGCCAGCCATGAAGTGAACCTTCGCCTATATATACCCTGTAGAACCGAATGTGTGTGGAGCTGCCTCAGTCACAGATTGGGTTCTTGGGGAGTCTATGGGCGATGACTAACCATCCATCAAAATCCACGACAGGGGAGGAAAAAGGGATGACTCTTTACTGTGCTCTAGCTTTGCTAAAGGAACGTGTCCTTCTTCAGCCCTACAGTTCCACACTTTCATAGATTAGAAGGATTGTTTGACATTTGTGCGGTGTCAAGCACAGAAAAGTGTCCGTGAAGTGATGCTGTGCTTTGCTGCATACAAATGGATTGGCAAATCGGGCAGGATGGTTTGCTCATACTGAGTTTCACGGCATGAATTGTGATCATGCCGCTGGATCTAATTTCCTGCATGGTAGCGTAAAGGTTTGCTCAGTGACAAATCATAAAATCAATATTAAGTGCAGCATCTCAACAAGAACCACAGCACAGTATCTTGTTCTGGGGTGTAGAGCTGATAAAGCCCTGGCTTATGAAAAAAAAATGCAACTCTGTTTGCTGCCCTGAGTACACCACCTCTGCAGACCATTCACAAATGTAGTAAATCTGTAACTCTTCAGTGAAAATCTGTTCACACCTTCCCTTTATCTCAGCTGGAACAAAAACTGTCTGATAGAAACTGAAGCTACAAACGCTTCGGCTGAAAAATATCCATTGTAACAACAATGGAAGAGCTGCCTATTTAAATGGCACTAGACCATGACACAGAAAAAAAAAAATATTCTGACACTCTATTACCTATTTGGTTGCTTATCAGTCACTCTTTAAGGGCTGCTTTGTCTAAATGACTCATTAGATCAGAGCCATTAAGCCCAAAGATGCATGAGTCCAGTTGTATTTTGTCAGCCATGGCAAAGACTTCAAACGCATTACATCCTCCATAGGAACTCTTTAATGCTTTTTACAGGAGTATTATAGGAAGGGGTAAAAGTAGTTCATGTAGTAAAACTGGGGGTTTAGCTGCGCATCAGTCTTGCCAAATCCTCGGAGAGCAGCTGCAGCCAAAGAAATCCTCGTGAAATCTTGAAGGATTTCATACGGATTAATGGTCGATTGCTGGGTGTAAAGATGATCTATCAAGACCTTGACATTTGCGATTTACCATTTTTAAAGGGATCACTTTAGCAAAAGAGCAAAATTCCTTGCGCAATGACGCTCATTATGTCTCTCTTTCTTCGTGTGAGGGCACACATTTAGCATATTCCCACTTATCTCTTTCACCCTTTTTTCCACTAATTTTGCATTAAGCTTCATTTTTTAAGCCGTCGCATTTTTGTCTCGTTCGGCTTGATTTAGCATCATTTTTTTTAAAGCAATGCATTTTTCTCCCCCTCCTTTAAAAGCCGTGCTGGTGAGCGGGACACCTCGGCCTGACCTCGGCCGAACAAAGCCAACTACTAGTCACTGTCTGGGAACCTTTTATCCCATTCTTTTATTTGAGGCCTTTCTGACCGGCCACGTTTTGTTGTCCGCCCTTTGACTGGCCACAAGGCCAAATATGGCCCCGCCGTCCCTCAATATGGGCCAGATTAATTTTTCAGTTTCGGCCATCTGTGGGGGTAAAAGTCAGTCAGCTAAAAGTCATAAATCTACAGTCAGTGCGTCTTCAATAGGGGCTGTGTGGCAGAGGGTGATAGATAGATAGATAGATAGATAGATAGATAGATAGATAGATAGATAGATAGATAGATAGATAGATAGATAGATAGATAGATA
>NW_005187455.1:992836-994020 GCF_000239375.1 Pundamilia nyererei
TAGATAGATAGATAGATAGATAGATAGATAGATAGATAGATAGATAGATAGATAGATAGATAGATAGATAGATAGATAGATAGATAGATAGATTTGAATTACTCATATTAACACTTTAAACTGTCAGGATTATTTTTCAGTGTCCACAAACACCTAACCGTAGCAACTTACCCGGCCAGCAAATCTTCATTAGTTCTATAATGAACATTTTTTTCCTCCAAATTATCCCATTACGTCTGACATAAACAACCAAAAGTGTCGCCTCTCATTGGCTGGCCGCAGGGTCACGTGGCCCGAGCGGCCGTCCGTCTATTTGACAGCCGCAGGATGGCTTCATGCCAGAGGGGGGAAAAGAGACAGAGAGAGGGGAGAGAAAGAAAAATTAGTATTCTCCTACCAGCCTCACTATAAATCAATCATGGAGTCCTACGTGGTGAGCTGTAAATATGCTGAGCCGCAGTTCCCGCCATGTGAAGAAGATTACAGTAATTTTAATGAACAAGGGGGGTATTACAACAACCCCGAGGACAGTGGCAGTTATGGAGGGGGCTATATGTCCATGCAGCCCCCTCCGCCTCCCTATACACAACAACAAACCGGTTATCAACACTCTTTGCAGGGGCATCGCCGGCAAGATGGAGAGGACCCCTCGCAGCATCAAGATGCAACCTACCCGGTCTACAGAGAGACGGACGGGCCCGTGAAGGAGAGGTTTCCCGTGGGTGACCTGCAGTGCCAGGCCTGGATGACCTGCGCAAAGCCCGCTCAGGTGCAGAGGAAAACGGCCTGCCAGGGCAAAGACAAGCCGCCCATTGTTGTCTACCCGTGGATGAAGAAAGTGCACATCGCTCATGGTAGGGTAGCCTGAACGTTTTAATCAGTCGATCTTCACTCCCCATTTCATTTCTCCATAACATTGGTGTATTTCTCATGTTAATGTTTTTTTTTATTTTTCTTTCTTTCTTTCTTTCTTTCTTTCTTTCTTTCTTTCTTTCTTTCTTTCTTTCTTTCTTTCTTTCTTTCTTTCTTTCTTTGTATAGTGTTTTGTCCATTTGTGAGCATCGCTTTTTGTTGTCGAGTTATTTACGATCTTAGTGAGAGTCAGCGAGAATTACAACCCCTATAAAGTTTTATGACCCTGCCCTGCTACAGCTTGTTTGTGTGTATGTGTGTGTGTGTGTGGG
>NW_005187455.1:994040-997568 GCF_000239375.1 Pundamilia nyererei
GCAAGCTTATTGTGTGTATCTGATGTGTAACGCTTGCGGCGGAACAAACCTTTAAAGATAAAAGTCAAAATCGTTTCTTGGGCATCTTCCCAGACCACCACGAATGAAGATTACGACAGGAAAGGCTTCGTGATTATATCTGGAATGAGAATTTTAAAAGATCAACTCATTTTTATTTTAAATATATTCTTAATATGGGGCTTCACCCAGGCCCATCCTCATCATTACGGAACACAAACCAAAATAAAAGCTGTAAGATAAATAAAATAAATTTAAAGCGGTCTGTAAACCTCTGTTCTTTGCTTTTACAGTTAATCCAAATCACGTGGGCCCGGAGCCAAAGAGGTTGCGGACGGCCTACACGCGACAGCAGGTCCTGGAGCTCGAGAAGGAGTTTCACTTCAGCCGCTATCTCACGCGCCGCCGCCGCGTCGAGGTGGCCCACGCGCTCTGTCTGTCCGAACGGCAGGTGAAGGTGTGGTTCCAGAACCGGCGCATGCGCTGGAAGAAAGACAACAAGCTGCCCAACACCAAAGGAAAGAGCAAAAACAAGAAAGCGACCGACAACAACAACAACAACAGCAACAGCAGCAGCAGCGACAGCATGAAGACGGTTATAACTGTCTAAACACACAGGAGCGCAGAGTGTGGCAGTCGAAGCAGCCATGGTAGCACCTTCATTCTCCAAAGCTGATGTTGCTTAATTTATCCAGGGTGACTGCAGTCCTCAAACAATTCTCACCTGCTTTAAAGTTACGGCTTTGACGAACACACGTTTATAAATTCCATTGTGTATTTTTTCCCTTGTTTTTAACTTCACCTTTGGAGCATTTTAATTTTTTTCCTTTTTTGAGGTTTCATCCATATTGAATCTCATAATGAATGAATGAATGAATATATTTTAAGTTCACGGAGGCCCTGACATCTCTCTGGTGCAGACAGGGAATTGCTTCATATTTAGACATCCGACGAAGACGCAAAAACAGTGCTCGTTTGTCGCGGTGCCAAAATACTCGTGACTGCGTGGAACAGGATGAATCAGGGTTTTCTTTTCTCCACAGGGTAAACATAATACAGGGTTATATAACAGCTACCTAAAAGCAGAAAAATCCTAATTTATGAATATGCACGTTACCAAAATGTTACATAAACTGGCGCTTAAAGGGTAGGTAGAAGAGCAGAAACACCAAATTGCGTGTTGAGTGACTGCACAAATTATGTTTTAGCTTTTGATTTTGTACAGAGAAGCATCCAAAAATAATTCATATTTGGAAGGAAATTAGCCATATTTTTTCTTGGATTTTATTTCCCACATTTATAATTTTGTTTTTAAAAAAGAGCCAAAATGAAGGTACAATTTTTTAACGCACACACCTGACTGTAAATCCAACTTCTTTTCTCAGGGTTACAGGGTTTTACAAAGAGATCTTTTTTTTCTGAAAAAACTTGTTTGATTTCGCACCGAGAGGATTAAATTAGCCCTCTGTGAAATACCATGATGTTGCATATAAATAGGTATGTTCTCTCTTTGATTCCAGTTTAATATGCTATCGATATCTATCATAGTCTACGCCAGTACTTATGTTTAATTTGTAATAATTAGAAGCATATTTTATTCCTTCTTTATAGCAAGCATCTTCTCCGTTATTTTTTCGTTACTTTTGAAAAAAAAAGTGTATTCCTGTAATAATTTTATATGTGGAAATGTTTTGATAAAAATAGATGAGAAAATAATAATAATAAAAAACTTCAAACATTAAAGGTGTGAATATTTTTCTGTGTTGGAAGATAAGCGAAGGACCGATGATTTATTTTTTTTTTTTTGGCGATAGGGGAAGATGAGGTCGGGAGAGAATCAACGGAAGTGACGTGTGATTAGAAACAGTGAGTTAAAGGCGAAATCGTGATATCCATTTTCGGCTTAAGAAAATAAAATAAATAAATATATAAAATAAATAAATAAAATACGGTGTCATCTTTAAGCAGCACGGTCTTTGTCGCAGTCACAACTTAACGGGGACTCATGGTATAGATAAGCCAAGACTAATGTCTAGTGCGTCATGGCTCCGTTGACAAGCTTTTAAAATGCATGCACGCTGTCCCACGGGTGGATTTAGGTTGATCTTTACAGTTTTCTGATTTTCGAGGAGTTATTAAACGGAGCCGAAACTAAGGAGAAAATTTGGCGTTAAAATATTTAAATTTGTGGGTATTCTGTGTCTTTTACTGTTTAAATTTTTTTGGGATGTAAATTATTATGTTAAGAGACTTAAGTATTGTCTATGATGATATCTTTGTTTAGAAGTTTATAAATCCCAGATACAATAATTCGGGCTTCTCATAGATTTGTTTGTCCAAATCGCGAATTTCATATATAAACTTAATATCAACTTAATATCACTTAAGTTGATATTCATATTTTTGTATGAATATCAACTTAAGTGAAATTGTTTGTGCCAGGATCAAGATTAGCGGTTAGGCCTATGTGTATAGTAAGTTTACGGGAAAGGAACGTAAATCAAAGTAAAATCCCTTGAAGTAGTGAAATCATGGCTGTGTGTATTTGTGTGTTGATATGTAAGAGAAATGAGCGCTGAGTGCCAATAATTGGTGGCTTCCGTTGGAGACTCGGTTACATATGCAGGATAGGCACAAAGGGGCTGACACGGAGCAACCTGGATTATCTATCACACGCTGAAGATCAACCACAGAGCTGCCACAATCATGACAAACAAAGTTCAGATCTTCACTAAAAACAGAAAAGCTTCTGAAGTTCTGCATGTCTGCAGTTTGAGATGTTACTCAGGGGAATAATACCACAAAAACACGTCAAACATCTGGAATTCAAAACCTGATCCCACTAACACACGCGTGATTACAAACGAGATGCAATTACTCCTAAAATTTCACACCACAAGTTCACACACATTCATGTATTTTATGTACATTTAAATGGACAGAAACAGAATGCAAACAGAATGCAATAATACTGAACAGCATACTTTGTAGATATGCATGTGTTTGTGTTTGTGCGTGTACACCTACCTATCTTTCTCTAGTCTGTGATGAAACAGGAATGCCCCCGACTGGTAGCATTAAGTATTACAGTCTGAAAGAGATTTTTTTTTTCAGGTTAAGATAAATAATATTTTTTCATTTAAGAAAACATGGAAATATTTACATTAGAAATACATGGATATATTTATCATTAGCCCTTTGGATTAACAGAAATGTGTATAATACAATGTACCGTAATCAATGCTAAATTAGCCTTAGTAATAATAAGGTATATGAACCAGAAACATACACATCTTTGCAAAGGTTACAATTTTGGGTTGCTACATCTATCCATGCATCATAATGTGTCTCAGTTACTTTGTCCACTTGTGTTTGCACTGTGAACACACAACCGTGAAAATGTACGACTACATCTACCTACAAGTAAGACTTTTAAGACGGGAATGAATGTTGGATACTTCTCACAAGATTAAGAGCATGGCAGGTCACTTTAAATACAGTCACGTGTTC
>NW_005187455.1:997588-998802 GCF_000239375.1 Pundamilia nyererei
ACCTACAAGTAAGACTTTTAAGACGGGAATGAATGTTGGATACTTCTCACAAGATTAAGAGCATGGCAGGTCACTTTAAATACAGTCACGTGTTCGATTGTAGAGCTTAAAACAGGACAGGGTGAGAAATGTCACGAGAATGAAACAGTGAAGCATTTCTTGTTAGGGTGTGGACAATAACATAGCTACAGAAAAACACAGAAACATGGGTGTGCCACTGGCTTGTTTAGATATGGTCGAATGCAGCAGCATTTTTCTGCAAATAGTCTGGATTAATAAACAAAATTTAAAAGAGAAATGCTTAAATAGATAAAGTACAGTCGCTGTGACTTTCTTGTAAGTTTTTAAAGATAAAGTTTTTATCTTTTATTTGGACATCATCTGCCTTTTCAGTCTTTTTCCTTGTACCTGACTATTTTTAGAGAAATGTTTTTTTCTTTTTGTTGTTTCTACATCACTTAACACCGACATATTATTCATTTAAGAGTAAAAAGTCATCTCACAAGGGACGAAAGGTGTGTATCAAAGAACTCATTTTAAAATAGCATTTTTAGGCATTTAGTCTTTTTGCAACAACAATGCAATTCCCAAACACATATTAGACAAAAACATGGGATGTCTCAGCATGCTGAGCAGTGTGTAATTGAAAAGTATCTGAAAATCAACTGACACAGGATGCAAAAGATGCATCTGACCTTTCAGTTGATTCATCTGTTTGCAGAAATGATCTCAATGGAAGGAAACTGGGAAGAAAAGGCTGATGTATGTCAAACTATTGAAGAACTGGACTGAAAATCAGTAATCACTGACTTTCTTATCTTATGTCTTATGGAGTGATGAATCCAAATGTGAAAATTTAGGTTCACCCCCAGTATAAACAGAGATCATAAAGAGACAGGTACAACAGTGAGATGCTTCCGCTATCTGTGTCATTTTTGGGGGCTGCATTTCAACCAGTAATGTTGGGGGATCTTGATAGATGGAATTATAACTGCAGAAAAGTACAGTACATTTTTGATCCACCACCCAGAACCTTCTGGAAAGCAATTGATTGCCAGCAGCTTAATTTTTTGACAATGATCCCAAACAAACTGTCAATGCAGTAAACACATGTCTAGCTAGAAAAAAACACATAATGAAACACTATCAGTCATGGACTGGCCTCCCCAGAGCCCAGACCTCGACATTATTAGAGCAATGTGAGATCATCTTGA
>NW_005187455.1:998859-1024152 GCF_000239375.1 Pundamilia nyererei
GTTCATAAACTTGGTGGGAAGGAGGCAACTCTTAAAGAAACTCCTCTGAATTAAATAATAGCCATTCAACAAAAAAGCAAATATAATAAGACAGCAACAATAAAATAGTGGGCAAAGTAACGAGTATATTAACTTTGCAGATATAAAGGTATAAACACACATAAATGCAGTTCTGCTAAAAATCTACGCTTGTCAAAGAATGATATTGTACTTGCTGCTAGGTAATAGCAGCCATGGAGTGTGGATGAATGCACGAATATTACAAACGCTATTAACCTAAAATTCACACCAAACCTCAGTTTGGTGTCTTGCCCAAGGATACTTAAACATGCAATCTAGAGAAGTGTGGGACTGAACCACTGCCCTCTATCTCCTGAGCCACAGCCACCCCACACCACCAGTCAAATATGATAAAATCCATTCATATTTAGGTTTTGCTGACTTTACCCTCCAAATGTATGTTTTCTGCCCTGGACATTATCCTTTTAATCCTATGTTTGCTGTAACAAAATTATCACACAGATTTCAAATAATGCTTCTCTGAGTCCATGTCTCTCTCACATGATGTGTCTGTTTTAGTCAGTTTCCTATACACTTTTTGTGCGGTTAGTTATTTCCCTTAAACCCAAATTAAAAATGCTACTTTAATAATATGTATTTTTCCATGCATCAAAAGCCCCAATTATTTCTAGTTAAATATAACAACACTGCTACAATAGCCTCTATGCGCGTCCATAAAGTGGAACTAAAGATTAATGCAACCGTTTCTCTTACGGACATCAATCGCAGGCGGACCGGCCAGTGACTGCAGAACAAGTACTTGCCCTTAAACTTGCAAGCAGTGCTGTTGCTCAGATCGCTCATTATTCTAATCATTATTTAACAATAAGAGTACAACAGCAGCACCATGTCTCTTGCGGCAGAGGCGTTCATGTCGCAGATGGCAGGTAATATGTTGACTTCACCCCGTTTTTCTATTGATTATGAATAACACTAGCCAGCTAGCTAGCAAGAGCTAAGGTTCACAGTAACATAAGCTCTTTACAAATGTAGTTACTTACATATAAGGACCTTTAGCTGTTACTATAGCTGCCTTTGTTCGCCTTTTCTTGGTTTCTTAAAAAAAGGCTGACTGGCCTGGAAAAGCCCCAAGGCACTCTGTCATTCTGCATGTCGTGGATTGCTTGGCAGGTGTAACACAGGACTCTAATGTAAATAGCGCCATATTTCTGTTTACTGTTAAAATCATAAATCAGCAGGGGGACGGCGAATTCAAGCGGAAACGGCTCAAGAGGGCTAAAGTTACTGACATCCCCGTATCGTTACAAAAACGGCTCAAATCTATCAATTTTAACAGAGACATGCTCAGAGATTCCCCCGGTGGCTGGAGGCTGTACTGCAAGCACGGCGGTGTTACAGCATAGGTCGTTGAGTGAGCACCGTGCACCTCGTGTCTGTATTCTTTATAATCTTTTATTGATTAACTTTATATGAGTAGAGGTGAAGAAGAGGGTGCAGTCAGGGTGATGTGGATGGAGATGAGTGTCACGGGTGATTTGTGACAAAGTGAGCCAGAGTGAAAGGGAAGGTCTGCAAGATGGTAGTGAGACCTGTTGTGATGTATGGTCTGTAGACGGTACACTAACAAAGGTCAGTGGTGCTAAGGTTTTCTTTGGGAGTGAGCAGGATGGACAAGATTAGAACTAAGTATATCAGAGGGACAGATCAGGTTAAGGAGTTTGACAAAGTTAGAGAGGTGAGGCTGAGATGGTTTAGATATTTGCAGAGGAGGGGTAGTGAACATGGAGCTGGAAGGCAGGAGGAAAAAAAGGAAGACCACACAAATGGTCATGGATATAGCAAAAGGAGGACATGGGGAGAGTTGTTGTGAGATGACGGCAGATGATCCACCTGTTAAAGGGAGAGTCAAAAGTAGACGAAGAACAATTAGTAAAAGAATGTTGACAGCTGATCCCACAAGCAACATTATAGATTAATGAGTCACATTATCACCGTATAATTGTGTGTGTTTGCCTGCATGTCTGTTTGTGACGTTGACAGCTGCTGAGCCGTGGCCTGAAAATGCAACCTTGTACCAGCCACTGAAGGGTGAGTTAGTGAAATGGAGGCACAATACATAATGTCAATAGCAATATAGCTATTTATATATTTTGTTGTTTTTGCAGAGGATCAGATTCTCCTGTCAGACTGTGCCTCATCTCTCGCTGTTCAGGTAAAGCAAACATGCATGTACACAATTTAAACACCTTGTTTAAATATAATGTTTATTTGTTAATAACTCAGTCTGTTGTGCTCAAGAAACAAGGAAAGCTTCTGTAAGTTTTAGTGGTTTTAATTCAAATATTTAATACTATTTTCATTATTTAATGAATTAAAACTGAACTCATATAAAAGCTTTCAGTTCTTAATTGCGCAATTTTGAACATTTAACCAGCTCAAAACTGATATAAGATAACAGATGAACATTGGCTTCTGCCAACGATTTAATGTCAACTTATTTGGTATCTTATTAATTGACTGCCAGCTAATAAGATACTGATCTTAGGTTGTTATACTGCTGAAAATATATACATATATATACTTTTTAAATGCATCAAGTATGAAATGCAGTTGTTGATATTATCTGTATTTGACCTTTTGACCTCTACTCTGACTTTGGCTTTGACCTTACTGCAGAAGGAAATCTGCAGTGCTGCAAAATAAAGTTAACTGTTTTTTTTGTTTTTTTTTAAAGCATATCAAAGTATACCACAAGTAATATTTTTCATTTACTTTCACAGTATGTTTAGTTAACACATTCATCCCATAGGTGAACTATTTGAGACTCGGAGGAGATGCAAACCCAACCTCATGGAATTACAAGCTAGTGTCCTCCTAGTGCTTTTATTCCTCAGCTGCTTAATTCTGTCCCGTTTCTGATGTGCAGGCGTACCTGAGGATGTGTGGTCTGCCAGTTCAGGTGTTCTGCAGAGCAAATGCTGAATACATGTCACCTTCTGGTTAGTATACATGTAGCTTCAGAGACAAATTTTGGGTGTCTGATCTCAACACTGTGTGAATCTCAGCACTCATTCTGCTCATTAAAACATTACACAACTATACACTGTAAGCTGGAAGGATTTTATTCGAAATGAAATGCTAAGTTTGCTTCCAGGATTCGTGTAGGTGCATCTGGAAGTTACTTTGTTGCAGGTTAGCTTTTTGTGTTGAATTAAATGTGATGATTTTAATGCCCAGCCTTTTTATGTTTGTGTCCACAGGTAAAATTCCCTTTATCCACGTGGGCAACCAGGTGGTGTCAGAACTGGGGCCGATTGTGCAATTTACTAAAGCTAAGGCAAGTGTTGTACAGATGAAAGCTGTTTGTTTCTTTTGGCAAATTTGCTTCTAGTTTTTCCCAGTGGAGGAGCAGGTTTTCATATTTCTTTCTGCTGTTGTCTTCTTTTGGGTACTTAGGGTCATTCTTTGAGCGATGGCTTAGATGACGTTCAGAGAGCTGAAATGAAAGCGTACATGGAGCTGGTCAACAATATGCTGCTTACTGCTGAGGTATGAAAAACATAAAAACCATAACATACTGATACTAGAACTTCAGCACATGTACAGTTTTTATGAATGTGTCTGAGAAGTATCCTCTCACACATGTCCTCATCTCTCTACAGTTGTACATTCAGTGGTGTGATGATTCTACAGCCACTGAGGTGTGTACACCAGGTTTAAAAACAAAACTTGTTAAAGTCTTGATAGCCTCCTAATCAGCTGTATCTGTTTTTGTAGATTTCTCGTCCCAGATACAGCAGTCCATACTCATGGCCTCTCAATAAAATCCTCGCCTACCAGAAGCAGTGGGAGGTGCGCAGGAAGATGAACGCCATTGGCTGGGGAGGGAAAACATTGGAGCAGGTTAGCAACAACCTGGAAGTGAAAAGTTGATGTTTTGCCAGCTCTACAATTCCCTTTCTGCAATCAGAAAAATAATTTCCTATCTTTTTCTTTTAAAGGTGGAATTCTTCAAAATTTTACAGAATTGATCTTTTAAACTTAAGGGCCTTCAAACAGTCTAACTTATTTGTGTTTGTCTCTTATGTAAGTAGGAAAAAGAACCCAGTCTGATCGTCAACATCAGACTGTCTATAAAAAATAAAAAATAAAGTAAACAAACTTGTTTAAAAAGTCTGTATGTCCTCATGTATTTCAGGTTTATGAAGATGTGAGTCAATGCTGCCAGGCTCTCTCTCAGAGGCTGGGAACACAGTCATACTTTTTTAATAAACAGTATGTATTTTTTTTTATATCTGTATGTTTCTGGTTATCGCTTTCTCTTTTGTCTTGTTTATAGCGACTGAATAATAAATCTACATCTGAGTTCTCCAGAATCCTTTCTCCAACCCCTGTTATAGGCATTCACACCAAAAAGGAAATGTTTCTAATTATTGCAAGCAGTTTTCCTGGAGCACCACCTTGTGGTTTAAAATTGTATTGATCTCGTAATCAACTGAAAAGCTTTGTTCTGTACTCCCTGGCAATGTTTGATTTGTGTTAGAACAAAGTATTACAAGTGAAGCCAGTGTCTGTAACACCTCATTTCTCATTATATTTAAAGCTGAAGGAGTGCCAGTCATTAACGGAGTGTGTGTGTGTGTGTGTGGCGTGTGTGTTATAGGCCTACGGAGCTGGATGCATTGGTGTTTGGCCATCTCTTCACTATACTCACTACTAGACTGACCAGCACTGAGCTGGCAGAGAGGGTCAAGAGCTACAGCAATCTTCTGTCCTTCTGCAGACGCATTGAACAGACCTACTTTGAAGACAAGAGCTCCTGAAGGACTGAAAATAACATATCACCTCTTCTCGTACATTCTTTCCTTCTCTCATTCCCCAGATTGTAGCCCTAAGAAGCTGAAATGCCTAAAACAAAAAAATTGCATACGTGTCCTTTTTCCTATTTTTCCTTCACTTGTGGCTTCCTGTTCATACATCATCTCCAAAAGTTTAAGAATTATGAATGTCCTAAAGTAAGCATAATTTGTAAGTGTATTTAGAATATGTAAAAGAAAATGTCCTGAGTTAAATGTATTTTTCAGAATATTATGAGAACAAATGCCACATATGCTAGTAACTGTGATCATCACAGTTAGTGGAAGACCTTGAGAATCTAGCTTTATAAAAAGTGAATACAAAAAATATCAAAGCTGATATACAACCTTAAATCAGTCTGAAATGAACGTCAAAGATTAGGATTAAATGCTGATCAGACTTCCAAATCTTTCAGATTTGTTGTCAGGATCAAGTTCACCTCAGCAGAATGTCTGCACACACTTGGGTTTTTCATGTTTTACACTCTTTTTCACGGAAGTGGTGTCTACATGTATCAGAGTGCATGAGTGCGTTTCTAAACGCCCACCGCCTCGCTGAAAACCGAGGTGTGGATTTCCCAGCCTCGTGACATGACTGCATTTCAAAAAACAGAACTCCACTTGACCTACGTCCGAGGTCAAATGGCTCACTGTGTTTTTCCTCCAGGGCACTCCCAAAGCTTGCAAGAAATGTGAAACAGAGAGAGAAAATCCAGAGAGAGGTTACTTCTTATTCTGTACAAAATGCATGAACATAATCATGAAGATGTGATTTATTCCTTATTTTTTCCATGTTTTACTTGTGTGAATAGAAAGTGCCTACATGATGGAATACACTTGCCACAATACATTTCTCCCCCAAATAATACGTGTTCGGAAGTTTGTTTAATATTGTTTGAAATTATAACACAAAACTATATAGTGGCTCTTTCATTAGGTACCCCTGTATGTTTTAGCATCGGGTTTTATTGGATTAATCCCTCATATGTTGCCAAAACAAAATCTGAAAGAGAAGTTTAAAAAGACGGAACATGCTGCCAAGTTATCGGGTGTCTGTTTCTACCTTTGAGTCTAATACAAGCTCAATGGTAATGTCTGATCACCTCTGATTGCCCTTGAGTTGAACAGGTTGTGAGTGCATGACAGACGGGCAGAGCGAGTCTGTCTTCCAGGTTTCCTGTGAGGTCGGGCTTTGACCCTTGAACTTCCAGGAGCTGTGGCATCATGACTAATGACCTGCAACGACCAAATGCTGCACACTTGGAGGTCATCAGCCAGGCACCAGACAGAGATAAATACATGGAAAAACAAAACGGTACATCTTATTGAAGACATGTAGTCAAGTCTGCAGTTTTTTGTGGATTTTCTTTATGCTATATTAGGGTTTTGATTAATTATTAACCTCTAAAAATAGACCTAAAACCATACAAGTAAAAGACTGAAGTAATGTAAATTAGTTTTGGTTGGAAATTGAACAGATGATGGAGAACAAGGCTGAGAAATTGTCAGCAGACCTACAGTGTCATTTGTAGTTAGGTCCTTATAAATATTCTCATGTTTTTTTTTTATTGTTGAACATTTCTAAGGAAAAAATTTAATGTATGCAAAACCATAGTGTGAATAAAAGTTATGAAAATTTATCCTTTATTTGTCCAGGTAAAAGTCTCACAGAGATTAAAAAGAAACCTGGCCAAGAGGGCAACACAAAATACAACGAATATAACATATAGCAATATAACTACAAACATCTGAATCATATGAAATAGAACATCTTTACAAGAGCAATTCACATTATTATCATGCTGCCCAACTGCAAGCTCTAGATTTGGAGCTTATGAAGGAAAAAGGATAAACAATGCATGATTTCTAATGTGAATCAACTGATTTTAAGCTAAAATAGAGTCACAACAGTAGTGGACAGCGAGAATGTTTTATGGTGCAGAGATAGTAATGGGCTTATTGTCAAAACTGGTGACACCAGACGAGCAGAATTTTCCCTGACTGCCCTTGATTCTACTCTCCTGCAGGGAGGAAGATTACAGCCGAGTCCACACATCTCTGACTTTTCTGTTACCTTTAAAATGTTCTCATGCTGTGTCCAAACTCTTATTTTGGCCTTCCACTTCAAGGAGACAATGCCCGAGGCCATTAGAGGGGGCAAAGGGTTTCAGGTTCAATCTGTGGCAATGAGTTTGGGGTTGAAGGGCAGAGGTACAGCCTTGACTGGTCACTAGTCCATCACAGGGTAACACAGTCTTATATATCCACACCTACAGTCAGCTTTGAATCACAAATTAACTCAAGTCAAAAGCATGACAGAGGAATATTAGAAACCAAAATGATATTAATCAAATTCTACGTTCATAAAAGTGCACAGAAAACTGAAAAACATGCATTTGTCCTCCCACACAAGCTTAATATTTGCATACAGGAAGGGACTGCATACAGATATATTTTTGAAACATGGACAAGATTTATCACTAAAGCAGGTTTACCCCGAGCTACAAATTGTATTGAAAACGTTTGTCCAGAAGGGGGCAGCATTGGGATTCCAAAGTATCTTGCAGTGGCAGGGCTTTAAGGGATTTGGGGCCAGCTTGTCAAAGCAAATTTATCGTGGATTTTCTCAAACTGCGGTTAGGAAAAAAAACTGAAAGAAGAAGAAAAAGGATGAAACAAATGGCGAGAGAGTCTAGTTTTTTCAGTTTTGGAGAGAGAGAAACATTTGGTTCTTATTATGAGAAAGAAAGTCACACAGCTGGTTGCACTGGTTATCATTATATTTCTTGATCATGCTGGGTCAGTGTGTACTCAAATTCAAACCACTGAGGAATTTGAGTGGGTGGAGCTGTACCGTCCAAATGTACTTAGAATTATTATTTTCAGCTGTGGATTTCATGTGATGGCCTGGAACAGGCGATGCATTTTCTTTTGATAATATTCTTGATCGATTTATACGTTTATGGATTTGTTCCCCCCAAAAAGTCTTCCCATGTAACAGTTCAACATTCTCTTTGATAGATTAAATTAAAGGATAGTACAATTAGTTAATATGAGGGCGGTGATGGGAGGGAGGTAAAAATGAAGATTATTGCCAAATCGTGGGAATCATTGTCCCATCATGGAAGAAGTTGACAATGTAAGTTTTGTATTCAAGGATGTGAATGTGCATCTGTACATGTGCTGTGATATCAGATTAGCCAATACGTCTGGAGGCTGATGATTACACAGCTTGATTTTCAGAGTTAGTCATGATGCACAATGTGGACTTTCTGTGAAAGAGGTTGTTTTTTCACTTATGTTAATTGCATCTGGTGTGTATGAGCTGGTTTGTGTGTGTGTGTGTGTGTCTGTGTGTCTATGCAAGTACTGAACTGAATCAATGCAATGTGTAGTTTCTGATGCTGCGACCCAGTAATTCTTTAATCTCATTCACATAAACTGGATCAGCATGTCTTCTCAGGTGTCAAAGCATAGGGGTGGTTTAAGTGATTTGGAGACCTCAGGCAGTCAAACACTGAGCTAAGTGCCTGTGGGTTTGTATATGGGTGTGAGCCACACACACACACACACACACACACACACACACACACACACACACACACACACACACACACACACACACACACACACAGGGAGAAATCTGTGAATCTTACGTTTTAACATGACAGAATCATCCCACCGTTGAAAAAGTAATTTCACTGAGACTGAGTGGCTGACTTTGCAAAATATGACGTGACACAACCCCCTACATTCCCTGCAATTTACCACCACTCTGCCAAGACTCGCTGCCATTACAGCTCTGCTGGAAACTCTGCCTCTCTACTCACATTTCACACTCATGGAAAGAAACAAAAACTATTTGCAGGCAATGATTTTCAGGGAGAAAATGCGGAAAAGCTTTCTAAGTCCGCGTAGAAATGTACCCTTTCTTGTTAAAAACAAAGATGTATAGACTTAAACTTATGAGGTCTTCACTGATTAGCAATCTCTTAACTCTAAAGCTAGTTTTTCTTCATTGCCTTTAGAGGTAAGGAAGCACTTTTACACATTTTACACATATTACTTTATTTATTATGACGATTACGCAGCGAGGACAGTCAAGATTATAAACTGGAGTTAAAAGATGTGGACATGTTGGCTTTTGAGTTGAATAAAAAATCATTAGTTGTTCTTTTTAAAACATTAAACTAACTGAAGCATGAATATGCCAATAGAAACAAATCAATTATATTTTTAAAATTTCTTTGTTGTTTTTACTATTATCCTTTGTGAGATGATTGGCTTTAAATATTAAACCCTTAAAAGTGTAACATTTTAACTATGTGATCAAATGTTTCCCTGCAACCGTTCACATTCTGAAACACTCTGCACAGGAGCTGCAGCAGCTGTTTCAATGCACCAGAATTTACTTAAGCAAACATTTCCCTGTCTGGTGCCACTGAGAAATTTACTTAAGTAAACATTTTTGCACCCGTGCTTCTTATGAACCTCTCCTAGTATAATCTAATATGAAAAACAGTATAAAAAAGTGATATAGTTTAGTAAAACGTAAGCACTTTCATTGTAACCTACAGAAAAGGCAGACGACATCTCATTTTTTGCTTTCTTGGTCCTTTCCCTGCAGCCAAACCAGGGTTTTCTACCTCTTTCTCCAGGTAGGTTTTCTTGTTTCTAGCATTTCCTTTAAAATGCTATATTTAGTTTCACATACTACTCTTGTAGGAGACCCAAAATGCAGTACACAGGAGATCGAGGTTGCAAACAAAAAGTGAGTTTTATTGCTGGTAGCAAGTCCAAGAAAAACTCCAAATGAGAGGAGAAACAGAATCCAAAAAACACAAGGAAGCAGAAATAATGTTGGGTCAACACAAGAATCAAACATATAAAACTAACCTGTATTCCTCATAACTGGGATCTAGATTCCAGACTGTTGCCACAGATGCTCTGGCAAATGAAGGTGCAATGCTAGAGCAGGGATCCCAACCTTACTGCTGCAGTTTACCTTTAGCACCAGCAGGATTCTTAAAGTAAGCTAAGGGCAGCTCTTAGTTATATTTTATGCAGCCTTTGAGGACTACAAGGAAAGAATGCACCACTGTACATTTCATTAATTTCACATCATACTATGACAATGCATTGCTGAATGAAACCAGGAGAGCATTTCTATTTACTTTCATTTCATGTTGCTCCAGCTGTTATAGCTCATCAAATCTTCTTCAGCTAACTCACTATTGGCTAAAATGACTCATTAGAAAGATGAAACATGTTTGATGCGTGTGGATTTTCCCATGTGGCCAACTACATTTGCACTCCAGTCATCAAAACTTTAGCATTGATTCACAAACACACACACACACACAAACCAGTGAATTACTTTAATTGCTTTGTCATTGTTGTTTAATTTAGTGATAAAGGACACTAGTGCCCCAGTGAGGGTAGTCATTCTCACTCATATCTAATATGTTGCCAATACACGCCTGTGTGGCTGCTTTTGAGAGTATGTTGACTTCTGTATACCTGAAACATCTTATCATGTGTGTCTCCATCACATTCCATGGTGATCATGCGTGTTTATATGTGTGGATTCACTTTATAAGTATGTAAGGAGAAGATGGTTATTGAGAAAGTGTATTTGGTTTTTTTTTTTGTGATGGGTTGATGTAGATCAGAGTGGAATAACGAGATTAGCTGTGTGTTGATAATCCTCTTGTCAAAGTCCATCCCCTCACACTAACACATGCGCACGTACTACCATTTTATTACCGTCTCCTTTCATGATGTCTTCTCTTACCAGCCATGTTGCTTCTAGTTGTCGTGTTCAGCCTCATCTTTCACAGTTTATGCTGATAAACCTGCTTTGCTGCAGCAGACTTAAAGTCAGAATTTACATGTTAAAAAAACAATAAGTCTGATTTGTCTCAGGCAGGTTGTTGTTTACTCTAATAGGCTTAAACATTTCAAAGTTTCAGACTCATACTCTCCCACATGCCTCTCAGAAATTCCCAGTTTTACATACATATCACCCAATGTTTAATTCTCACCCTGCAGGAATAAGAGACACGTGTTTAAAATAAATAGTAAAAGCTGTCTGCTTCCCCTGAAATGTCTTTTCTTACGAGTTAAAAATAATTCACCTCCATGGTCTTAAGATGCATTAATTTTAATATGAATGGAGTGTCAGGTACATAGTGTTAATATTCATTTTCTGTACAAATAAAGAGATGGTTTCATGTGCTAGCACTCACTCAATGGAAAATCAATGTAAGCGTGAATGTAATCAAGGACAAAAAACGAATAACATCGTGGATTTGAGCCAAGAGTCTGCATTGGAAATCTTCCACCGCAGTTGAAAGGTTCCTTCCACAACACTTTAAATCCACTTTCTTAGCAAGCGGTTATTGGATAATTTTTTTCTGCCAACATTTAAAGAAACTATAATATTGCTGTTTTGTAAGTCGGTGATTCTGCTGATGATTAACGATGAGCGTTGTGGTCAAGACAAGTCTATTAAAGGCTCTTGGTTCCCTTCAGAGTCAGTATGGCCCTTTTACATCTGGGTCTGGTTTACAGCACAATCAGTAACTGAGCTGCAGTGTCATGCATGTGAAATGAAAAGAAAACAGTGCGTTTAGTCAAATTTGGTCAAAAATATGAGTGTTTGAAGCATAAAGAGTATACAGTTCTCCAGCAGAGAAGTGGATTATGCCATATGACTAGCTTTAAAACTGTCTCCACCATGAAAGCTGGAATCCACTCTAACCACTGTGAATGGATCCCAGCCCTCAGCTTCAGTGAAATACAGAAAACTACAAAGTTTTCACAGCACGTCTTTCACTGTCAAATGAGACATTGAGATCTATTTCTGGCATTTTGCCTTTATTGGATAGAGACAGTGAGAGAGAGAGACAGACATACAGAAGGGAGGGAAAGGTGGGGGGCGTTCAGCAAATGGCCCAGGAACTCTCTGCAGCAAACTACAAAGTGAGCTAAGGAGGGATAACACATTTTTAAGGAAAGCATCATTTTAATAAGCCATCCTTGAATTGTTCTGGCATTCAATAAAGTATAAAAAATATGTTTAGTTTTTTCCAACCCATCTTGTTTTTCTTCTAACTTCATTGTTAAAGATGCACCTTCTTCACTAGATTAATTCTTTCTCCTTTTCTTATTTTACACCCCCGATTTTTTGAGACATGCTCAGATTCAGGAAACAATCAGAAATGAACATTTCTGTCTATGTCAGTGTGTTTGCTATTGCCAACTTGCTTAAATCCTTTAGGCAAGGCAAGGCAAGGCAAGTTTATTTGTATAGCACAATTCAACAACAAGGTGATTCAAAGTGCTTTACAGAGACATTAGAAACAAGAACAAATAAAAATGCACAGGGTCACTTTTCCAACAGTGTCTCAGGTTGCAAACACACAGTCATTTAAATGTCAGCAAAGGGGTTTACTTTTTCAGTTTAGACAGATATATTTCATGTTTATACCGTTTTATCTGCACACAAATCACTGGAACTTATCATAGAGTCACACCTACTCAGCTCAAATTAGTCTGCGTAGTAATCACAGTAATCACGTTGTGGCACCCATTTCCTTCTCTCCAGCCCTGGCCTCAGCAGCTGAATGACAACATTTTCCAAGAGAGAGATATTCCGCCTTCCCGTGTTGGAAATTCATCCAGCAAGGCTGAGAGTCTTGAGATTACTATTTGGATGCATGTTGACTACTCAGAGTACAAATAAGGATAAAGAATATACAGCTCTGAACTAAACCTGTAACCCAGGTGCTTTATGTTTCTGTGGCATAAAGCGAAACAGATACACTTTTAGAGCATTTTGTGGAACCATGGGACAGTACCTCCACCACTAAATGCAGCAGCATGTCTTTATATGACTCAAGATTTTTGCACAATAATGTAGACCCCTTTATAGTCTTGTGAGCCTGCACAAACTATCTGGTCATTTTTGTGGGAATAACAATTTTAGATTTTCATCAGTGTTGTAAAGCTGAACTTTGCAACACTGCAGTAAACTATGGCAAACAACACCATCTTCCATAGTTACCGTACATAAAAGCCATTTCATAAATGATCATGTCCTAAATAATCAAAAATATGTGATTTAGTTAGTTGGTGATTATTACATCCTTTGTACTTTCAGTTCAGGCATTGCGTGTCTTTAAAAGGTTATCTTCAGGCAGAGAACTGTTGTGGTGTCGAGTGATTGACAGAAAGCAAAAAGTGGCTTAATGAATGTGTGGATGGGAAAAACTCTCAGCAGAAACCTGCATGTTTACTATGATGGTTTACTTAACTCCAGAACTTGTCTTTTAATATTAAACAACAGCAGATGGCTTCTGAAGGGAGGAAAACAAGCCTCGATATCTCCCGCTATGCCGAATGTGTGCAGGCACCGAGAGGAACAACGCAGAGGCAAAGGGGAAAACTACAAGTCTGGCACAAATAGTGAGTATTAAAACGGTGCGATATTCATTCTGGAGAGAAAGTCCTCGGTGTTCACGGTGTGACATTCTCACACTCTGCTGTTTGTGTTTTAAAGCAGTCGACAGAAAAAGGCAAGGTTTCAATCAAGAAACACGCTGGTCTGATGGAGCGAAAGCGAGTCATGCGAAACCACATGTTTTAAATGTTAGTTAATGTTATTTAGCTGTAATTTGAGGTGTGTTTCATTTCCTGAAGCTGTCACTCCTTCTCCAATGACCTCACTCTTAGAGTGCGCTTGCATTTGAGGCCCTGTTCGAACATGAGGCTTAAGTGGCCCCAGAGACCCCGACACCATGTAATCACACACACGCACACACATATGTACCCTGAAATTTAATGATCATGTGAACCGCATTGAAAATGTGTGTGTGTTGCACTGTGTGAATGTGTGTGCAGACTAAACACTGACCGACATTTCTATTTTTACTGATTAGAGGTTGTTCATAACGAGACCTATTAACATCAGACCTTAAAACACATGCACGCACCAAAACTTCAGATTCAGTCGGCAAAAGGCAGAGCAAGAACATACCCGCTGGCCAAAGCAAGTGCTTGTAATTGTCACGGTTGAAAAGGTAAGTGACTTTTTTTTACATGACATTTTTTACTTGAGTTTTTTTTCCACTTGGTTGTTTTTAAATACAAATTGAGCGAAAACGTTTACCTTCGCAAACATATTCAGACACTTTATCTGGTCTTCTCTGATTGTTCGCCTTTTGAACTAGTGTGCAGGCATACATATATAATACTTTCTATCCTACAGTGGTGTTTTGTGTTTCAGTTGTGAGCACAGCTGGACAGCGGTGGCTGTGTGACAGTGATGTTTAGTGGAAAAGTGAGCTGAAAGTGGTAGTGTGTGCTCGGGTGTGGAAGAATGTGTTTTTCATGTACTTGTCATGTTATATGCCTTCCACAGATAGGCATATGTATTTAGGAAGGCATCTGTGTCATTTTTCATTTATCTCTATTTCCTTTCATCGACCCTTTTCCTCCTTAATGCTTTGCATTCATTATTAGGTGCATTCTCTTTGTTACTATTTCTTTCTTTTTAATCTTTTTTTTTTTTTTTTCAAAGTCAAAGTCAACTTTATTGTCAATTCTGCCACATGTACAGGACATACAGAGAATAGAAACTTCGTTACTCTCAATCCCTAGATAAATCTTGTATATCTTATTGGCATAGATGATGGCCAAAAATGAGTAATATAATTTTTAGATATATACGACTACAGTGGCGATTCATGTTATTAAGGAGAAGAACCTTTTCTAGAGTTACCATTTTATACTGCTGCTGTCAACATCTAGAGAGAGGAGAAGGGTCAGAAATGGGATAAAGCGCTTGGGATTTTTGCATTTGATGAATTTGCTGTCACCCTCTCTATCTGAACAAATAAGCCTTTATTATCCAAAGAAAACTGTGCATCTTCAAAATATAAACTGAGGAACTGCAAAACATCACAGTTTTTTTTAAAGGTGTTAAAATCCTAGGAGCTGGCATGTTAGTGTTTGGTGTGAACGTTAAACCAGGAAATTGAAAAGGGCAATTTATCAAATTCAGAAAAGAGTCAGGAGCAAGGGAGCAGTCAGTGTACAACAACAATCCAAAATCAGGACAAGCAGGTAATCAAAACAAAAAGAGTCATTAGCAATCAGGAAGACAAGCAAAACCAAAGATAAATGTCAAGCTGGAAAATGTGTGCATGCTAAGTGGAGGGTGAGGGGCAGGTGTGAAGGCAGGTCATGATCAGGTGTCCACTACATGGTTGGATCTACGATTACACAATTACATACATGATATATTACATATTAGATACACGATTAAAAGCTGCACAGCATGCACTGCAGTAGTTTAGCAAGGTTCACCTTTGCATGTGGGGCTCACCATTTTCAGGAAAAGAATGTAAAAATCATGTAAAGAGACAATGGCAACTGAAGCGGTGTGTGTGATACCAGCTGTCTAGTGTACTCTGTGTCACAGCTTTACATAACTGCACCAGCAACATTATTTTTTTTCTCACCGTGCCATGTCTATGTATATATATGAGCAGAGAGAAAAAACTCAGGTGAAGGCAAGTGCTTTGTACATATATTGGTCAACAAACAATTGGCTGTAATGTAAAACCCATTTTTATTTCCACCCTGAACCAATGTTTGTGTTGTCTGCCCATACTGCCTTTTTCAGCTAAGAAACATCTCCAAACTGCGAACTTTTTTATCTAAATCTGAGTTAGACATGATTATCCATGCTTTTATTTCTTCTCACTTAGATTTCTGTAACAGTCTTTTTCTCTGTTTGAGCAAAAAGAATCTTGACCGTCTCCAGTTAGTCCAGAATGCTGCAGCAAGGCTTTTAACAAAGACACGAAAAAGAGAGCACATTACACCAGTTTTACGATCATTACACTGGCTTCCAGTACATTTTAGAATTCATTTTAAAATCTTAGTCCTGACTTTTAAAGCTTTGAATCATGATGCTCCTATCTATATTTCTGATCTTTTAGAACCTCACACTCCCTCTTGCAGCCTGAGATCATCTAATCAAAGGCTGTTGGTAGTCCCACGAACACGTTTTAAGACCAGAGGTGATAGATCTTTTAGAGCGGTGGCCCCCAGGTTCTGGATTTCTCTCCATCTTCACGTTGCCTGGATTGTATTTATTCTGTTAAACATCATCTTAAGACTCATTTATTTAGATTAGCTTTTGATTAGATTTGGCTTGTATGTTTGATTGTGTTGGTTTTTGTTTATTTATTTTATATTATTGTGAAGCACTTAGTGGGTTTTATCCTGTGAAGAGTGCTATATAAATCAATAAAATAAAGTAAAGTAAAGTTTATACTGTATAGTCTGAGCCTAGCATTATACACACTGCAAAATTATTCTAAATATTTGTGCTGGTACAGTTCATCTAACATGCAAGTAGCCTCACCTAAAGTTAAAGCTAAAAGAAGACCAAACAAAGTGAATCATATTCTTAAACATTACAAGTGCAAAGAAGCAAGAACAAGCCAAAATGTCTCACTCAAGCCTCACGTCTCAAATTGCAGGCATCAGAGAGGACAAGAGCACACCCAGCTACAACGGCTGACTCTGGGCCCTTCTCTAAAAACAAAATTTTTGAACTTTATTTCAACAAACGGGTTAAACAGATTCAGATTTAAATTAAAACATATGCAGTAAGTTTCCTTATTTCGATGTAATAGTAATAACATGCATGAGGACAAATGTTCTCACTTTTTAAAACCATTTGGTTGCCATCAGGAGAAGAAGCTTCCAGCAATGTTAAGTTAGGGCTTTAATCTGTCATTTTACCTTTGAACCAGTGCACCAACCCTTCAATGTGGCACACTTTACAGACTCAAACCTGGAAACTGTTAAAGATGTTCTTGACAGTGCTTTATGATTGATCTGATAACCACATACATACAATCACCAAGTGGGCAGCAGCCTTGAAAAATTCTAATTATGCCAACAAACTAGATCCTCTTAATGATGCTAATGTCATTATTTCCATGGAAGATTAATGAGAGCTATTTATGGCTCATTAATCATATCGAGAAGGACTACAGACTAAACTGTTAATCACACATCAAATACAACTGCTGCCCCCTGGGCAATAACTAAATCCCCCTGGGCGTGTGTGTGTGTGTACATGTATTACCACTGGAGTTCACCAAATATCTCCACCTGCTGCTATTGTGTCCTTCTGTCTTACTTTTATTTATTTATTTATTTATTTATTTATTTAGTTAGTTAGTTAGTTAGTTATTTTTGTCTGTCTTCTCATTGTGGCTGACTGATCTTCTGTGTCTTATTAGCCTGCAGTAAAGAGTCACTAGCCCAGAGGAACTGGGCCACGGTGCTGAAATCCAATCATTCCACTGAATCCGCTTTCCCAGAAATAGTGACTTGGTGAACTCGTTGCTTGGCATTTGCATGCTAAATGAATACTGCCCTCTGTCCTCGGTGCTCCTCTTTGCTCTGGTAGCTCTGTTTTATTTGTCACTAACTATCATTTATCTGACTGAGCAGCATGTCTGCATTTTTCTGCCTGTTTTACATCCAGGCATTTTTATAATGTTGTATCCAGAAACAACAATAATTGCTTTTTTGGTTGTGCATTGTTGGCTGAGCTGTTCATGTGGGGACAAATGACCACCAAACCAAAACGTATTTATCAGTATTTGGGTGACAGGCACCCCTTCTCCATGAACAGGCAGATCAAAGCTGTTGTGGTGCCATGAAGGAAATCAATATAATTTACATTGATATGGATACTAGAAGGTCAGAAAAGGTGTTATCATCCAATCTGACCTATTCAAAATGTAGAATCAGTGATCAGATTAGAAAGTAAACCAAGAGATCTCTTGCAGTCATGTGAAAAAGTGCAATGAAAACCATCATCATTTTATTTTAGCAAGCTTTCTAACATGTGGTTTACATTATAGTACACAGTTTCACTAACCAAATCGTGAGTGAAAAGAAAACTATGGAGATGAAACTTAAATCCAAAAACTTGATCCAAGCTCAAGTCTCCTGGGTGAAAGTCATCAGATTCACTTAATTGTGAAACTCGGTTCTCAAAAAAGACTTCCAGACATCAGCACGCATTCCCGTAGAGGTGCTCAGATAGAAACCTCCAGTCCAACAATGAAGCAACTTTTACAAAAATACAACTGAGCACAACAAGGCTCTGTATTGTAAAATGCCACGTTTATTGTGTAATACACACTTTGGGCTTAAACAAATTCAAAAGCTGGAGTTTTCCTTTAACTTTAAAATCGTTTCACTTATAGTTTTAACAATCCTTCATCTTCGGATGATGAAAAACAGGATGCAGGTCTCACTATACTTGCAGCACTTTATTATAATCCCATTCCTGTGTTTCTTTTTTGTGGTGGGTGGGGGTGAGGAAGAGGATTTTATGTAGACATTAGAACTGGCTTAACAATATAACAATCAATTTTCTGTTGTTGTGGGGAAAATGCAGCTTAAGCTGCAATCATAGGAGCAGTAGTGGACGATAGATGGGGTGAGGGGGCATCTGGACTGCAAATCCAGAGAAAGATAAAAAGAGACAGAACGGGATTTCCCATCCCTTTCTACAGAATCTGGGTGTTCCTAATAACAAGCTTAGACCACCCCCCTTCACTTTTCCACTCCTTCTTTTGGATATGAGGGGAGATCATCCCACTGCGCTTTAAACACACACTCTGCTGAGATTAAAACACACACGCACACCAGATGCTGTTGTTGCCTGGGGTAAAGCCGATGTCAGCCACCCCCTCTTTCTCATGTGCTTATGAGTGGATGTGATTGTTTCATACCTGAAGGCTTTTCCTGACCTTTTCATGATGGTAGTGACTGAGAATAATGACACTCCGCACACTTTTTGAATAATTGGAGTAACAGGATAAAGATTCTGTGGTCCCTGTACCACTGGGACGTGATCTTGGGAACAAAGGTGTAAAAACTTTTATACACTTTCTGCATATGAACCATAAATAGCTCTCATTAATCTTCCAAGTCTCCTGCCACACTCAGATTGTGTGAAGCTGTATTTTGGCACAAGAGGAAAAAATTAAGAATACCAATATGCTCACCATGTAAATGCTCCAAAATTTGAGCTGATATAATACCTTCAGCATCTTGATTCCCTACAAAATCTGCACTAAAAACAAAAGTACATCAATGACCAGTGGCAATTTCATTAGTTTGCAAGTAAACTGAATTGACTAAACAGGAGATTATAAAATGCCGAGAGCAGGTTTTTGATCACCGAGCACCAACTTAGTGTGCTAGTATTTGACTTAAGGCTACAGAAGAAAAATGCAAATACCAACCTTTTTTTTTTTCCAATTTAATGTTTGTAATCTATCCGAAGATGAAGATTTATGTCTATAATTATATCTTTTGTGCTGGTTTATATTTTTTAACCATGGGGTGTGAATCAGTGAATGAGGTGTGTTGTATAAAGCACTTTGAGTCTTCAGGAGAGTAGAAAAGTGCTTTACCATTTACCATTAGTGAACCGACATTAGGAGGATTTAATCTGCAAAGATGGCGAGAACAGAGTTGAAATTGAAATGCAATATGCATGATACAAACTGTGGATGAATGCACCATATCAGTCCTCGTTGTGTGTGAGTTGCGCAAAATGTTATCAAAGGCCATCTCTGGCTTGGAGAGCACATTTTGAGAAACCTATAGGTTTAGAGGTGACTCAACCTGGTACTTTATTTTCATGAAGAGAGTAGCTGTAAATGCCTTTTATAACAGAGTAATAATAAACAACCATAATAATAACAGGAATATTTTACTTGTGTACACTAAAGTTTCAACTGCATGCCAGTGAAAATCCAAACTCTTTCCAGTTGGCATCATCAGCACGTTTTACATGAACTTTTGATCTGGAGTCCAACAAATCACTAGAAGCACACATGAGCATGAGAAAACCTTTCACCTCTCACGCCTCCATCTGGTCGCAGCCTTTGGACACAGACTGCATCGTGCCTGCTTCGGCAGCGCTGTGAACGGAGTGTGCAGTCGTCTTAACGGCCCTCTGCTGTTCGTGATGGGACTCTAGGGTTGTTATTGCGCTGCTGTTTTTAATCACACACATGTTGTGAGGAGGAGGAAGCATTGCTCACCCTGAACTTTGCTGACTGCTTTTAAACTGTGTGGAACTGGGACATTTCTTGGAACTTAGTTTCTATCTCAGATTTTACAGTCCCTGCTCTGCATGAGCCAAACCTTTGATTATGTTATTATTGTGCAAGATTCTGAAAACTTTCCACTTTACTTTCATTTTAGATTAAACCCCTCAGGCTTGTTTCCTGACCAAAAATACAAACATGAAACTAATGCTAACTAAGCTTTGGTATGTCTATTTCAAGCTGAATTGCATAGCTGTGTATATACGTACTTAATTTTTTTTACACACCAAAACCCCCAAGAGGGATTGCCATGACTGCATAAATGCAAAGCCTTTATAAAGTAAAATGCATTAACTCAGAACCGAAAGAAACAGAGATAGAGGTGAGGATTTGTGTAAATGGGGTGGGACAGAAAGAGGATTTGAAAGTTGGGCTTGAAAGCTGTCACTGCTAAACTCTCAGAGAATCTGTTTGGGACTGAATGTCCACATAATGGAGTTTCAGTACTGGATTTGCTCTCCAGCATTTGTACTATACAAAAAGCAAGACAAAGTTTGTACCCAAAGTACCCAATTTGGTCACCAGTTTTAAATCTTTACCTGGTTACAGCACTCAGGTCCAATGGCTCTATGGCACCTTACCTTTTTCCTGAACAATTAATTTTGGGAGCTGTTGAAAAAGCTGATGATGTCCCTAACTATTGATTCTAATCAGGAAACAACCTCAACATGGAAGTGCAGTAATTTTTTATACAAGAAAAAAGCCACAGCTAAAGAGCAAATAACATAACTAAGCTGCAACTTAATTTTTTAACCTATTTATAGGTTTATGGGTGCATTATTTGGATAGGTAACCATGTTGACTGGCAGATAGATGCCTACACAGGCAGCTGTAGCTGTCTGAGATGTCTGCTTGCCTTTATGTAAATTCAAGTCATAGAATTGGACTGTGTTTGTGCTGTTTGAATTTTTATCTGAAAAATAAAATGGTTTACTGTGTAGTAACTCACAGTCCAATAAGTCTGTGCTTCTTACAGTGTCATTTAGCATTTATTGGCCGGTATTTGTGTCTTAGCAAATAATTTTAGCCAATAATAACTTTCACCAGTGGATACACTTATCTTAGCAACATTAGTAGCTTAAATTTAAGCCAAAAATCTTTGCATTTCATCAAAGGATAGCCACTTCTGGCTTTAGAAAACCAAGATGACAACTGCTATACTCCTATAATAGAGAGTGAATGATGTTGCAGTGGGTACCTCCTTCTTTTATATATAGTTTGCAATTTGAATAACTTAAAATGATTATTTTTCTTAAACAAACAAGTGGCAGTAGATGAAAATTAAGGAATCATTTTCAATTCAGACTGTGAGTCTGGACCAAAGTGATGGCTGGTCACATTTGCTAGAATCACTAAAATAAACATTAGAGCCTAAATATACTAGAAGAGGCATATTAGACTTTTTTCTGTCTTATGGATATGAAAGAAATGATTTTCACCCAAGAGACTGAACTGCAATACTATTTTAAAAAGGTAAACTTATTGGACTTTGCTTTCTCCATTACACTAGTCTCCCTCTGTTATCACTTCTTCTCCTGTATTTGATTCTCTATTTATTATAAACTGATTTATGGGTGAAATTGAAAGGTCAATATTTTATGATGTTCACTAAACAAGAAAACAAGAAAACTACTAACACTGGGAAACTACCATATCCAGACAGGAAAGTGTGACAAAAAGTAGACAGAAAGTATGTAAGATAAGAAATTAGCTTTTTATTCAGGCACTTAAAAAAAAAAAAACTTTAACTTGAGTTGTGTGTTAGCAGCTTATCTCTTTTATAGTAATTTTCTTTAATCACAGAATAATTAAACAACTGAAGAACATCCTGGTAATTTATTAAAAGGCAAATGTTTTTCTTTATCTATATCTACTTCACACTAACCAGCAGAAGCCAAAAAGCATTAATTCCAGTGGTGTCCACACTAAAAAACAGCGAAAATATAGGCAAACGCAATGAATTAGTGATCTGAACTCAAACGATGTACACTGCAAATACTAGACATTGCATACACAGAAAGAAAGTATGCATTATGTTATACATTAGACTAAAGAAAATAATTTAGACTTATAGATAGACTCATAATGTTTTATCTGCAGCCAGAAAAGTGTGATACTACCTAAACTTAATAGTAAGACTAAGCAATGACATGATTGACAGTTAGGCTTTCTCCGTGTCCTCCACTTTCCTCCCACATTGTTATGATAAATGGAGATTCTATATAGTTTATATGGATATGTATGTCTATCTTTTAGGCCTGTGATGGACTACTGTCTGGGATCTACTCAGCCTCTTGCATCATGTCTGTTGGGATATACATTCCAGTGTGCTAATTATACTTCATAAACCTGAAATAATTATTCTGTTCATCTAATTTTAACTATTTGTTACACAATTTCGTCAAACTACATTCCCCATACCCCAACTACAATTTAAACCACTTTATTCTTCCGGGTTCCAATGGTTACCAAGCAGACAGATTCTCCTTTCTAAGGCTCTGGCATAGACCTTCCTGGGAAGACTGTAAAATGTGATACCCCTTAATTCTAAGCACATTCCTCTGGCCCCCATTCTTAAAAAGGGGAGTCACCACCCCAGTTTGCATCGCTGACTTCCATGTGATGTTTCATAAGGCATGTCAACCAAGGCAGCCTAACAATCAAAGCCTTGAGAAACTTGGGGTGAATCTCATGCACCTCTTATGATGGGCGAGCCATTCCCTTTGTTCCCAGACTCTGTTCTGTCTGTGGAAGGTATTAGGATTGAGGAGGTCGTCTAGTTATTCCTTCCATTGTCCAACTATGTCCTGTATTGAAGTCAGCAGCATTCCATTCCCACTGCATGCAGTGTCAGCAAGAAGCTGCTTCCCCCTCCTGAGTAGTGTGAGTTTTGTCAGAATCACTTAAAAGCTGACTAAATGCCTTGCTCTAAGGAATTACCAACTTCTTCCAGACCCAAGCTTGAGGCATTGATAGACCTGTGCTCCACAGGCCCAGAGTGTTGGAGTCGACTGGACAATTCAACGTCATTCCCATGTTCACACACATTTCACATTGTCACAGCTCAGAGAAGAACAGGCAGTCACTGGCAGTGTTGGGAAGGTTACTTTTAAAATGTATTCCACTACAGAATACATGCCCCAAAATGTATTTTCTAACGTATTCCGTTACGTTACTCAATAAGAGTAACGTATTCGGAATACTTTGGATTACCTATTATATTATCATGCTTTTTACAACTACATGAATGTACTATTGCTGTGTGAATTATTACTATTACTGAAGGATACCTGCCATACCAACACCAACTAGATTTAAATCTTAATATAAAATGAGTAACAGTAGGGTGGACATTAGGTAAGGCTGCACTTTTTACAGCAATCTTGTATTGAAAACTATTCCACGCATATAGAAAACAGGTCCGCGGCTCCGAAGTCCGAACCGTAGTAAAGGGACCTCTGGCTAATACGTCGGGTTCGTGTCGGGCTCGTAGCCAAAAACTAGCTTTACTTTGTTGTCTGGGTCAACTTTGCTAGCGAGAGACAGAGAGAGGCGTTGAAAGACTGCTCCAACAGAACTTATTGTTTCGGAGGAAAACATGAACACGGTGTACAGTCGAGTCTTAATAGCTTACTTACAACTGGGCTCATCAGATATTCTTTTTGGCTGCAGTGGTTATTATTATATTTACATGCTTCCATCTCCCGCTTCTGGTCAGTGACATCTCTTACTTTTCGACTCTCCTTTCTCTCCCTCCTCGCGCTCACAGACACATAACGGGTATGGCAGTCCATTCTCCCTGCAGCACGGACTACACTGCCCATGAGCTTACATTCTTTGGGACTATGCCTGTAACACTCATATTAAATAGTTTTTGTGAATAATCTTTGAAAAATATTTCTTCACATCATTATGTGGGCCGCAAGTAGGGGTGACATGGGCTGCGGGATTGAGATACAGGCATTAGAGCCTCTTAATGCGTGTTTTTCTTGGGGTGTGGAAACCAAAAATAGAGAGGGCATAGCTGAACATATGATACAGGAAAATACCGCCGTGTAAGCCCTTTATTTCAGCAAAGTAACTGTATTCTGAATACCACCTTTTTAAACGGTAACTGTAACGGAATACAGTTACTCACATTTTGTATTTTAAATACGTAACGGCGGTACATGTATTCCGTTACTCCCCAACACTGGTCACTAGTTAGCTAGTTCTTGAATCACAATGGCAACTTCAAGTGCTGCTAGAACAGGAGAGTTAATTTCAATTGTTTATTTACAACAACATCCACTTTTAAGGCAGTCAGTCGAAGAAAAGAAAAAAATTAATTAATTAATTATTTATTCAGTAGCGATTCAGAAGAACACCTTCTCCAGCATGCTATATGACAAGCAGAACTGGATAACTGGATGTCCGGTGTGAAGTGCCTTCTTTTACTGAAACATTGTACTGAAACGTTGTGGACCATCACTGTTTGTTCAGTCTTCTGCCACAAATCATCAACAGTAACTTGCAGGAGAGTAAACATCCTCAACGTGATGTTACCAGTGTGAAATGCTTTGGGCCGAGAGAATTTTTCTACTGTGTGGGGTCACACTGACTTCCTACTATTGAAACAGTAGCAGCATGCAACACACACACATGCAGAGAGCACTGTGAAATGCCGTAACCTCTGTCTTCCTGTTGAGTTGATGGAAACTTCTGACCAGTGCAGCTGGATAACTACTTTACGTCACTTTAAGTTCACTGTAAAAACTCAACTCGATGCAGCCACACCTTGGGAATATTTTAAGAACTCCTCTGCAATTTCCTCTACTGCCACTTTTGAGGGTTGAAGATAAAAATTAAAATGAAAACAGTAAATTAGCAGCTAACCATGGTCATCAAAACAATCTCTTATATAGCGGCTTGTCTTGAGATCAGTGCAAATCAAAGTGCTACAGAGAAGACTAATGCTAACAACATAAGAAGACAGAGCAAATTAAATAAAAATCTAATAAAAAGACAAAAATAAATTAAAATATATTGCAATTTAAAGCTCACATAGACTAAAATTTGTAACAATAATAGCAATAAAAACGAAATACAGCAAAATAAAGGAGTTTAAAATAGAAACCAGTTAACATTAATGTGAAAAAATAAAGTAATACTGGATAAAATTAATTAAAATTGTCAACTCAACTAGGACCCCC
>NW_005187455.1:1024225-1032781 GCF_000239375.1 Pundamilia nyererei
TGAAGAGAAAGGTTCTAAGTTTTAACACTATCAGATGTGACCAGGATGAAGCGATTGTGAATTTTAAGTATTTATGATATATCCTATAATGCTGTTCTTACAATCTTATTAGTATATTTTGATATGTTTTTTGTATCACAGCCAAGTTTTATAAAAGATTTCTACAATTTAAGCAGCATGTTGTTAATTTTGTTCATTATGTTTTTATTAGAGGTTCAGCCAAGAGTCTTCAAAGATACTTTTAGTACAAAACAACAAATCAGAGGAGCACTTGAAAGAAGTGAAGGGTTGTTGCTATGGAAACCACCAGCAGGAAGGACTGGGGAGACCTGATTAAGGACTGGCTAGATCAGATTAAGTATTGTTTCTATTATCTCACTTGGCTCACCCACATGCACAAGTGGACACGTGCTCAAACGTGCGTCCGCGCATTACACACACACACACGCCATACATGTTCACACTGAAACACAAACAAATACACACAAACACATCACTCTGTGGGACTGGTTTTCCAGATGTGAGCAAGGAGGAAATCCTTTTATGGAAATGACTTTTGATATGAGCCTCAGTTCCCTAAATGGGAATCTAGATTCAACTGTAGTCAATATAGCCAGCCAGCTGACTGGTTTGTTACGGTAAATGTCGTAACATTTTACTCAGTCTGAAAAGTATTTGAGGTTTTTTTTTTTTTTTTTTTACCTCTGTGACTAACTTCCTTTTGTATACAGTGCAACAATAACATGACCTCACTTCAAAGAGCAAAGTGTAATTAGAAGAAGATAAGGTTTGAGCTGAGACCTCTTGGTGTTTTTATCAGTTAGCAGAAGAGGAAGTTTGTTTGTTCATTTATTCATCACTGTCATAAATAATAGTGTTTTTAAAAAACACAACAGAATTTGTAAAAAAAATGCTGCGTGTATCTATTGTTTTCCAAAAGTAACTGATAGCGTTTTTAAGAGTTTACCTTTCTTTGTCTGTAGGTCACCAGACTGGCCATGGTCTTAGGAAATATGATTTACTAAGGAGCAGTAAAACTGCTGAACAACGCGGTCTCAACACTTTGAAATCACACATGAGATATCTTATATTCTTAAGGTGCCATAAAAGATATTGGACATGTTCCATGTCCCAGGTATAAACCTTTATTTTATTTTATTTTATTTTATTTTATTTTATTTTATTTTATTTTATTTTATTTTATTTTATTTTATTTTACTATGACAATAGTAGTTTGAGCCTCCCATATTAAAGGTCTTGAAGTATGCTCAATCATACAGGTAAGGTCTGAGAAAACTGATTCTGTTCATCTGGATGTTATATTCGAAATGCAACATCCAGATGAACAGAATCAGTTTTCTGGGATTCCCATATGAAAACATCAGTTTTGACTAATGCCAAATATATTTGTAAAAAAATTCAACAAAATGCGGTAAGCTGAGGTAGTTCAGGCGTCTCGCTATAATGCTTCCTGGATGGTTTTTTGGTGACGTGTTTTGGGCATGTCTACCTGGGAGGAGACCCCTGGGGAATCCCAGGACTCTCTTCCGGATGCTGGAGAGATTATGTACTTTGGCTGTCTAGGGAACGCCTTGTTATTCCTGGATCCAGTGGACAGGGAGCAGAAGCTCTAGGAATGTCTGCTTACACTGCTGCCCCTGCCAGTATTAGTATAACTGATAGAACAATTTATTTTTCTTGGATATAATTTAACGATCGATAAGTTAAAAATGATTGATTCACAGCATTGATTTGTCCAGATCCATGTTGTTCTCCTATAAGACTCATTTAACTGTTGCAAGAACATCTGCTAAACACAGCTCAGATGTAACACTCATTAAATCACAACGCACACTGGTCTCTTTCTAGGAGGATTCTTCATTGGAAAGATCTGTAGATTAGTGAAAAGTGGATTTTTATTATAGTTGCGTTGGAATTAGGCAAAACAGAAACTATTGTCCTTCAGAAGGGAGAGGCTAGGCCATCTGTGTGAGCTGATGTAATGCCTTGAGTGAAAATTAGCTTGAACTCTGTGCCATTACCTTTAGATTTGGGGAAACCTAGCATCAGGGAAATTTGTAGAATAAAGCTTTGTAGCCTTGGTTTATTTATTTTTTTAAATAGCCAATTTTAAAAGCTAAACCTGGATCGTTTCCTTACCTTAACCACAAACTGTTTGTGTCTATCCCTAACTAAATGTGAACAGTGAGTGAAAGTGAAACTTTAAATTGGGCCCAAAAATGCCTCAAAATACAATCCATCTACATGCTGCCCACCTTATAATGTAACCTGTTTAACTGAAAATTGCTTATAACTGTGGGCAAAAACAAAAAATGATTTTTTTTTTATTTCTGAGGAACTTTCAAAGGAAGAAGTGACTGGTCATATACATCAACATTACAGTAATATGGACTTGAGAAACAATAATCAACAACTAGATGGCCTGATTAGTTCCCCTGGGCTCTGAGGGCAACAGCAGTTTTTTTTTTCTTTTTCTCCAAACAGTCCTCGCCACAGGGGCTCTAAACCTGCATGTAGCCCAAACCTACTCAAACCTGATTAGTCAAGCTCAAAGTGTAAAATACCTTTGCCTAGGGAGTCTGTATATGCACACACAGTTGTGGTCAGAAGTTTACACACACTCGTCATGGTCATAAATGTCATGGTACTTTTAGGTTTTATATAAATCCTTTGAACTTTTGTTTTTTCAAAGGTGGAATGATTGTAGGGTATACATCTTTAATGATTGATAAAACAAAACAAAAAAAGAATTGCACGCACAAATTTAAGTTTATTTGGGATTTTTTTTTAGGTTAAGCCTAGTTCAAACTAGGCTCATATATACATATACACCCCCACCAATATATGTTTAAATGTCTTTTAACAAGTTGCAACTTGTTAGCCTACACCTACGTTCCTAAACCTACGACCACCTGTGTGGATTAGAGAAAAGAAAAAATAAATTTAAATCTGTTGTTCTGTACAACGTCGCCATCTTGGAAAAAAAGAACGGATCAAAGAAATGCCCAAAATTATAATGGCAATTTTTAATTTATACATTTTTCAACAAAAAGTGGTTAGTTACGGCCACAGGAAGAGCACTACATTTAAAGCACTGCCTAGTTGAGTGTAATGTTTCAGTCTTTCTTATCGTCCCTTGTTGATTTATGTGGATCAAACATTGCACCAAATATTTTTTGCTTTTTGCAAAAGAAATGGGTTTTTTTTCCTGTATTTTTTTCCTAACCCCCTCTTTTCTCCAATTGTCTTTGACATGGATTTTTGTCCTGGTGGCATATTGAGCTTGTGTGTGTTCTTGCATATCTTGGTGTATTTGGCAGGAGGCTACAAGGGCAGTGAGAGCAGGAGTGGGGTTCTATGATGAAATTCAGTGGCAATTTGAAGTCTCCAATCATTGAACCATGTGAGAAAAAGAGGCAAAGGGGAAAGCGAGAGAGGTGGAAAGACAGAAATAGGTGGGAAGAGACAAAGAGAATGAAGAAGGTTTAGAGGAAACAGGAAAGAGGTGAATAGAGCCTAAGTAAAGAGAGGGAAAAGGTAGAGAGAGAAAGACAATTAATGGCTTCATCACACACATTTAACTGAGAGACGACATGAAAGCGTTGCCTCAGTCTGTTTATTATACAAAAACAGTGTGTGTGTGTGTGTGTGTGTGTGTGTGTGTGTTTGTGTCTTTGATTGCACAGTTGCATCTCTTGCAATTTTGTGTGTGCGCGTGTGTTTTTGTGTCTGTCAGTCTGTGTAATTACTCTCATTCCTTTCCACACACTATAGCTGGAGGTTTTGCCAAGTTGACATTCAAGCTCTTGTGATAAACAACTCAGTCAGATTTGTTTGGCTTGCTTGGTGCTCTGTGTGCTTCTAGGGAGGGCATTTGAATCGCATTCAGTGGGGGGAAACACAGCGATATGGAAGAAAAATATCAAGAAAAGGCATGAAGGAGGCAGTTGTAGAGTCTGGGCACTAGTTAGCACCGTTTGGCAAGGAGTGATGAGAGGTTGCATCATCAGAGAGAGAGAGGGAGAGAGAGAGGGAGGGAGATCACCTACTGGAAGCATCAAAGCATTTTAACCTTGATCCTCTCTGTATCACAGCTGGATGGCTGGATGTCAAAGAAAATCACACAGTCTGGTGACCTTGAAAACAAAATCATTTGCATTTTTACCTTTTAACACATTTAGCGGAGGTTTAGATCCAGACAGACATACAGTAATCCCAATAGTACAGCATTGCTCCCGTGGTACTGCAATATTGCTATGCCTGTGGCAAAATGATTAAAAAGAATAAATAAATAAGGATGCCTGTGAAGCAAAGACGGAAACACACAAAAGCTTCATG
Organism: Pundamilia nyererei; assembly: GCF_000239375.1. Taxonomy (NCBI): domain Eukaryota; kingdom Metazoa; phylum Chordata; class Actinopteri; order Cichliformes; family Cichlidae; genus Pundamilia; species Pundamilia nyererei. Next base: position 1,028,585 of record NW_005187455.1, read on the forward strand.
AATATATAAGAATGCTAAGTACTTATTATGTGGCAAATATACTGTGGATGTTTAATACTAAGCAAAGGCAACCAAAATATACCTTCGTCATATAGATCCTTTTTTTCTCTTTAAATAGCATGAGACATGCAGAATGTCTCTAAAGATGCTTCATTTTCAAACCAAAATGCAAGAGGAATACAAAAAGGAAGCGTGCAGAGCATGTTTATTTCTCCCTTTCTGCCTCAGGCAGTTTAAACTGAACACATTTTCTTTTGCACTGTGAGTTCATTTGAATTCAGTCATTTGAAAAGATAAAGTCTTTCTCTGTCACTTTTTTTTTCTTTTAAAAGCAGGAGCTCATTCTTTTCACCTTGTTTGCTGAGCGCTACCCAAAATTCAAACAAAGCAGAATAAAACACATGCCAGTTTCACGGTTCTGCATTTTAATACTCTATGCAGCAGTGTGAGTTGGTTGTCTATTGCCTCATTTCAGAAGTTGAGCATCACTCCGTTTGCCTGTAAACAAAGTGTTGATATGTGCTGCTCACTGGTGCAGTTGTAAGATTTTGCAAGTTCCAAGTGAAGGATTTTCAAATACCTTTGATTAAAATAATGCACAGGCAGAATTGTGGTATGGAAAAGCAGCTATGGTGTAGTTGACTGCTATCTCACACTGTTGTTATGACTGGTTATTTCAAAAGCTGACTACAGTTCCAGTGAACTCTCAGCCTTTCTGTCACAATGAGGCGGAAAGGCTGAGAGCTGAGACAATGAGACATTGTTTTCATCTGAAATATCACCCGTTTTTCATGCGGATGTTGTGGCTCTGTAAGCTAATGCTGCGACTGTAGAGCAAGAAGACAGAAAACATTTTAGAAAAATATTAAATAGTAATAATCTTTAAAAATGTAATACTGATAGCAGTTTCTGTTACAGCTCGGTAAAAAAGTGGTAATAGGAGGGTAACAAGGCACAAACAAGAATGTAATAACATGGTAATTACTACTCAATTACCAAAGTAATGACTACTTAATAGCCAAGAAATATCAACAGTTGAGTAATATTACACCAATATTACCCCCAAACTGGGGATAATAATGTGGAAATAAAGACATTCACATGAGACAAAACCAATTGCTGATAGTAGTGTAATACTTAGGTAGCAATATGATAACCTGCTAGAAATAAGAAAGTAACGTCTGTGAGTTTGAATTTTCACATTTTTAAAAGTTTTCACTGTAATAACCTCATAATTAATAGGTAATATTGGCTCATGTCATATTTGGACAGTATTACTATATTACAATGCTTGAATGAATCCTACATAGGTTCCCAGCATTCTGCTTTGCTTAAAAGCAATAATTTAAATATTATGTTCTGGATTAATAAATGAAAACATCTATGGTAGTTTTGTCTAATAAGCTCTAGTTCTCTATTCATATTTACAATAATAATGGTCAACTTATTTCAAGACAACCTTACTTTTATTCAGTCTGAGTTTTTATTTCTTTATTGAAGAACTAAGCTAAAATTTGATGCTAAGGCACTGTTAGATACTCTAATGCGAGCTAATAGTATCTAGCTTAAGTTACAATATACTGTAACTTACCTTGCAGTACAGCCGTAGCTAGCATGTGGATTTGATTCCAGATATTTGTGTTATAATCGACTGGTTTATACAAGCATGGATCTATGAGTTAAGACAAAAAGGGGGCAAAAGGAGGCTAAAGTTAACAGGTGTCGCCCCACTTCTTCTTTGTCTTTATCCAGTGATAAAACAGAAAGTGCAAACTCCCAGCATTCTGCCACCTCCTGGCAGGTGGCTCTTTCCCGCAGTGCCTAGTTTTGAAGGGGACAGTTTAAAGTGACCAACACTCACAACTATAAGGAAAGCATAAATTATTAAACTAATTAATTACATTTCATAAAAATCCATAATAAACCAAAATAACTGCTGTACATTTTCTTTCTTTATTTTTACTGCAATGGAAGCAGAGTGAATGGGGGAAACTATTGTCTGATCACCACATTATTAGGTTCTTGTTTCTCTCTTGTTTCCCTACTATTACCACTTTATTACTGAGCTGTAATAGAAAGTACTGCTGTAATACTTTACCTTGTTTGTCATTTAAAGTGAGAATGTGTTCCACAAGATAGTGTGGGTGGTCCAGTAGTGTGAAGGTTAAACACAGTTCTTTCACTCTGCTCATCACAGCTGGTCAATGTGTTAAATTAAAAAAAACGGGTTTGCATTTATACTTACATGCTGATTAGTCTGCATTGCTCTCTCACCACTAGTGAAACTGAGCTGATCACATTGGACATGGTGTTAATAAATATTGAATAAAAAAGTACTTTTACTGGAATGCAAGAAAGAGAGAGAGAAAATGTCTGAACCTCATGAAAATTATAAAATATACATAGACAGGAATCATGCATTACATTAGCATTGTGAGAATGCTAGTTACAAATACGTTCGGTTAAACTCTACTTCATAGAAAAATTATCCGAATGCTAATCAGTATAGCTTTTTTAATTCAGTTCAGTTCAGTTCAATGAATTTTATTCATATAAAATTAAGGCACTTTATATTTTGGGTTAAAGACCCTACAATAACAGAAGGACAAATAATAGTTAGACTTGCCCCTTTGAGATAGCACTTGGTGACATTGGGAAGAAAAAACTCTCAACAGAAAGAAACCTGCTGCAGAACCAGGCTCAGGGAGGGGCTGTCTGCCATCACTGGTTAGGGGTGAGGGGAGAACAGTGTCGCCACATACACAGACAACATATGATTACCAAGTGGACCTATTGTTCACTCACCAGCCACTTTGTATATCTTGCTAGTATTGGGTTGGACCTATTTGGAAATATTCCTGAGAGACTTTGGCCCATATTGACATGATAGCATCACACAGTTACTGCAGATTTATTGGCCTCACATCCATGATGCAAATCTCCCGGTCCACCATATCCGAAAGGTGCTATTTATGATTGAAATCTGGAGACTGTGAAGGTGAGTTGAATAGAGTAAAAATATTTTCATGCTCACAAAAACAGTTTTAGGTGATTGTGAAAAGGCATGTAACAATGGTGGAAACAGCATGGACATGGTCAACAACAATACTCAGGCAGGCTGTGGAGTACAACCAATGTTTGGTTTGTAGCGAGAAGCTGAAAGTGTGGCAAGAAATTATCCCCCACACCTTTACACCACCACAGCAGCCTAAATTAATGATACAAAGCAGGATGGCTCTATTCTCTCTTGTTGGTTACACCAAGTTTTGTTGCAGCAGAAATCAAAACTAATCAATTCAACATTTTTCCAATCTTCTACTGTATTATCTACTCTGGTAAACCGAAGTGAATTATACTCTTAGTATCCTGTTTTTGATTCAGTGTGTTGTGTGCTCTGAGATGTTCTTCCGCACATTTTAGTTCCCATTGACCATTTTCCTCTGACCTGTGACGTGAACAAGGGCATGTTTATCCACAGAACTGCTGCTAACTGGATATTATCTCTTTTTAGGACCATTCGCTGTAAACCCTCGAGATGATTGTGTGGGAAAATTGCAGTAAATCAGTAGTTTCTGAAATACTCAGAGCAGCTTGTCTGGCACCGATAATCATGCCACATTCAAAGTCACTTAAATCACCTCCCTTCCCCATTCTGATGTTCACTTTGAGCTTCAGTAGGTTGTCTTGATCAGGGTTAAAGAAGCCAGGAACACTAAACATATAAAGGCTAATTTACATCAGGGCTCTGCTTGAAAAAACTGACACAGATGTAACTCTGTCTGTGAAGCTGACGAAACCTAAAAAAGACAATTCAATTAAATTCTCTTCAACAGTAAAGACTACTTAATAGTTTAATGAAGGTCAATAATGAAGAAACCAACAAAAGCTAAAAATTTTAAACCTGCTCTTCCAATGTCTTTTTTTTTATCCTGTTTCTCTGTGGATATGCAATAATGTAAGTGTCAGTTTCTATATTTTGAAGGGGTATCTTTCCATGCTTGCATCTGTCTGCCTACATGTGAGTTGGTACAAGTATGTCTATCTGGTTCTACCACTGTCCATGTTTGTGTATGCTCTATATGTGAGCCTATTCAGTCCTGCTGTTTTCAACAGTTTGATGTGAATGAGAAGTGACTGTGTTAAAAGCATTAACATTTTCAAACCCCGAATCACTAATCAGGATGTTGTTGGGGAGGA
>NW_005187455.1:1032802-1042878 GCF_000239375.1 Pundamilia nyererei
CACACACACACACACACACACACACACACACACACACACACACACACACACACACACGTAAATGTGTTTTTTCACACTTTTTGATGTATGAAATACTGAAATGGGAGCTAGGCAGAGCACATTAAACCACACAATCGCAAAATCTCTCAATAATGAGGAAGAAACACATACACAGATTTCTTTTCACAATGTGCAAATGCATACACACATTTTCTCTCACTCAGATCTCAGATATACATGCAGAGACATCCTCAGACATCTCGTCATTGATTCAACCTCTGATAGGTTTCGGCCACAGAGTGGAGGGGGTGATGAAAGACAGCAGCAATAAGAGACAGACAGGTGGGAGAGAGAAGGAGAGATGGGGGAGTAAAACAAGAGGAGGCAGAAGGGAGGAAAGTCTGTTTGGGAGAAATTTGTAGGTCATTATCTCTGGATTTTAATGGGGATGTTGCATATAAATCCTTTGTGTGTGCATCTGTGTGTGTGTGGGTGTAAGAAAGTGAGTCCTGTATCCTTTAGCGCTTCTTTATTCTTTTCACCTCCCTTTCTCCCTTCTTCACCTCCATATTTTCTCCCTATAGTTCTACACTAGAGACTGTCTTTCAAAACACCAGAACAAAAGACAAGTAGTATTTTCTGGTGTCATGAGGAAACTGTACTACTAAATATATTATGAGATCAACTGGAAGAAAATATTTCTAAGCTTGGTCATTTTTCTGCTTTAAAATACCCCAAATAACATGGATTCTTTTATATTAATCTCTTTGGATAACATGAAAAGTACATAGTCATTGAACTAAAGTAACACCCTGGTTTGAGGCCAGTTGCTGTCATGTTTCCAGTTTTCCAATTTTGTTTTTTTAAGCAGCTGAAGCACAGCAGCACCTATTACCAGTGAATCATTTTGCATCAGTACTTTGTTAGGTCAAGGATGTTACGCTACTCTTTTACTCCCAGAAACATTTTTAACAAACAGCTTAACAAATAACTGGCTAAGTCACACAGTCAAATACCAACAATGCTATTCATTTTGGAGATGTGATTCAGGCCACCCAGTGAAGGTAGCGTTGGGACTGTGGATTTTGAGGTATTATATGGTGCTTCTTTTTTTATGCTTTGTTTGTTTGCTCTGTTTGTTTTATTGTTTCCCATTTTTATATTTATTGCTGTTTTTCTTTATATTCTTGGCAGTTGGATCGGTGGGGTGGAAGGTTCAAATGCCACTATAGGAACTTTATTTAAAATTAAATATATTCTGTGTCTATTTGGTGTAATGAACTTTAGTTTAACAAGTCTTAAAAAATCTAAGATTAAACATGTTTCTTTGTGTAGCTTTAATTTCCTTTAATGTGTGTTCTGTTTTGCTGGATGCCTCCTTTATGTCATCGTGTTGTCAGTTCTCTGTCGCCCTGTTTTTTTTTATCCTTGATTGGTTTCAGGTGTTTCTGTTACCCATGATTACCTTCAGTGAGTCTTTGTGTACATATTGCTTTTGTGAGATCACCTTTTTGTTTCCCTAGTTTGACCTGTTTGTCTCGGTGTTCTTGTTTAGAATTTTTCTTCGTCTTTTCTTTTTTTTTTTTTGAGCGTTTTCCTTCAGCCTAAATAAAAGGCTACATTTACTTTATCTTATCAGCCTCTGATTTTGGATTTGGATCTTTTCAACCAAACCCTGAAGGTCCAACATTAGCTTTCAACATTTGGCTTTCATTTACTCCTCAGAGAAATGATTGCCACAGATTTCCTGTAAATCTTTATCTGCTAAATTGTTGGCTCTGTATTCATAAATAACATAATTTGATTCAGTGTTAAGATAAAGCTGTTTACTTAAGCAGCTTTAATTTGCACTGTCAGACAGCTAATACAGCCACACATCTGTCATTAGTGACTGATTAGAAAAAAATCAAATTCTTTCATTGTTTGGTTCGTTTTTTTTCCCTCCTGATGTATGCAGAATTAGATAAGATAATTAATAATGACAGTCATGGGCTTGAGCTTCATTTCAGCATCGGGAGGAGGGGTTGGGTGGGGTAACACCCTATACATTTTTGAGCTGCAGGCACAATTTCCTGAGTCCTGGGGAAAAATATTCTTGACTTTTTGTTTTTATTTGTTTTTATTATACCTACTGAGTTAACACACATATAGGCATAAATTTGCTCCGCTCTGCCTTTTTGTGTTTTGTCTGATGCTCACTCCCCCAGATGTGATAGTCAGCATGTAATGATTGAACCCATCTGACAAGCTGGTTTGCAAACAGCAACAATTCTAAACTTATGGAAAGATGTCTGAATACCTGACTTTCGACCCTTTTTTCCGTGTGCCTCCTCCCTGATTATCAACTGCCAACACCAGATGAAATGCTGCAGCTGCTGACTAAGATCACAAAACTCCCTCTGTCACAGTTGTTTACCACAAAAGATTGGTTATGTGAGCTCATCATTTATGTTTTGTGAGTAAAAAGACCCTTCCTTTTCTTCACAGTTGATTCATAAATCTTGTCTTTTATGCACACCCCCAACCCCCACAGAAATGTTAAATCTACACCTATGATGTGAGTTGTGGGTGCTTTACATTTGAGCTTTTGGGATTATGTATGATTTAGCCTATAGAGGTGACACTTTCTTTCTGTTCACATTTAAATGCAATGGGGCGATACTAACAGAAGCTATGTCAAAAACTGTGGGGATTAAAATAGGGATGGAGGACCATTAAATTACATGTAGCTAACATACAAATATAAATACTTAGCATGTTTGTTTTATATTGCTCTTTTGGCTCCTCATCTACCTTTTTTATTACCCCCCATCCTATTCTTTCTCTTCCTGAGTCACCCCAGGGCAGTATTTCACATTACTATGTACATCAGACACAGGAGCTCTGGATGAATACACCTCATTCCTCTTTGCAAACACACACACATATTTATTATTACACACATGCACAAAGGGCATGCAGTGATCAGTCATGCCTGAAAACAGATCCTTTTTCTCATCGGAACACATGCAGAAAACACAGAATGATACAGTTCAGGAATAAACATACATTAGCGCACACAAAGATCACTGTGGTATCTTGGAATACACACACAAACATGGACAAATGGACACAGAAACAAAGAGCTCATCCAGAGCCAAGTAATGTTGACAGCGACCCTGCTATTTTTAAAGGGCACACTTCACAAGATATCATCTCCTCATCATTTGTCCTCAGGGATCTTGTCTATTTACACAACACAAAGACACACAGACACACACACAAATGATGTTAGACGCATGTATAGTAACACAAAAGATTTTCACACGCATGCACACAGGAGGGGTTAATGTCCTAACATATATCTCTCTTGATTGGTGTGTCGTAACAATTCAAGCTGGTTAAAACTGAAATGACTTTTTTTTTTAAACTGAGGTCATAGGAGAGGGAGGCCTTGTTTGCCCTGGTTTCATTTTCACAACATTTTCAGATTACAAAAGCTCTCTAGATTTTACTGTAAATTCAAAAATAACGTGAAAGATACAAATCAAGTCAGTCTCCAGGTTAAAGGCTGGACTTTTTTCTTTAAATTTTAAAGAAAATTCCTCTGTTTTTCCTTCTAAGTGCAAAGTGGAACAAATATTATACTGCATCTTTTAACAGGAAACTAGATACTAGTACACTTTGCAGAACAGGCTGGTTTCAATCCTTGTTTTAACTGCTGTTCTTAAATTTTATAGGTTAATGTGATGAGAAATCAAGAACAGGTGTCAAGCTTTAGAGTCACAGCTGACTGACAGCATGAGGGAGAGTTAGATACCTCAGCTTTTCAGATACAGACACAAACACTAAATCATACATCTGCAACTCAGTCTGACCTGTTTTAAAACTGTCTGTGGTGATGAAGCAAGATGCCCACAGTCTGCCTGAGGCAGCCAAGCAGAAAAGGGTAACTTGTCTGTTTGGCTCTAATTTGGGTTTTGATAACTAGTAAATGATGTTATGGCCACAAATCTTTTTTTTTTTCACTTGTAGCCATAACATATTTAAGATATATGGTGGATCGGCATACAAGAGCTTTTTTACTGGAAGCTCCATTATATCTTTGTTTTACAGACGATACACTTTATTTTGCATGTGTGTGGATTTTATATGTTCTCCCTGTGGATGGTTAGGTTTGTACTTCCTCTTACAGGCAGGCAGAACAATATAGATGAGCTTTTTAATCTGCTTTCGAAAATGTATTTTTCTAGCAAAAATAATTGTTAAAAATGTTACCAGTTTTATGATATCACCGGGATCTGTGTTGTGGGCAGCAGTCTAAGTGGACATGCACAGACCTTCTCCCCAGCCTCTGGTGAGACCAAGGTGCTCCCAAACCAGCCAAAAGATGTGATTTATCTGCAAAAAACGCAGAAATAGGCTCCTGAAACCATCTAACCCAATACTCTCCACCCATTGGCTGCTCCTAGAAATCCTGTTTATAATAATTATGTACAGAATTAGTGACAGAGTGCAGGTCTTGCAGAGTCCAACACCCAGTGGAAACATGTCTTACTTATTGCTGGTAAGAACTAAGATGGTTTGTGAAAAAAGTTGTCTTTAAATGTGGCTTAAAAGATTTTTTTTATGTGCGTGTGTGTGTGTGTGTGTGTGTGTGTATGATCTATGTTGAGTGTTGTGTTCATAAATAGTTGGTTGAAAATAGACAAGGATCAAGATGGCTAAATGAAGCCAACACTGACTATAAATGGGAAGCAGCCGTTTACTTTGTAGTAGATGATCTAACTTTATATTACTGTAAATATGTGTGTGTGTGTGTGTGGGGGGGGGTTCCTTTGCATTAGTTACAGTTTATATTATATAAAATATTTGGACCTAAGATTTGGGGGAAAAAGTAGAGATTTGAAAGAAACATCAGACATGGCATTTGATAATTCTGCCCAACTTGCTCTAGGAACGAGAGCCAAAATACAACATTTAGTGGAAATCAGGGCTGATGTGCATAATGTGGGTGACTAGAAACATGGAGGCTATGAGTCTCTAATACAAGCTTGCCAGGACGAAGGGTCATCTAATCGCATCCCAGTATGTTTGACCTAAATGTACAACGGCTGCTAAGAATGATCTAAAAGTAAAGATATGCAGCTTTTTCACATGAAATGAATCTGATGCAATAACACACCGAGGAGGTCTGTACAACCATTAAACCATTTCAGTCACTATGCTGAAATTTACTGACAGCCATTTACATAATGCTTTTCTAACAGCCTTTTTGTGGTGGTTAGGCGATTAACAAATGTGTTGCAGCATGACTAATGAATCATGACTGAATTTACATGCTGAAATGTATTTAGTGATCAGCTTGTGCAGTAAGCATTGAAACATTGTTATTCGGCATGGTGTGAGGTGGGTGTATAGCACGGAGGATTTAACAGACTCTAGCATGTACAAAGTGTAATCTGCAACAAAATAAAGTAGTTGAAGGCTGATGATTTCAAGGTTAAACATTTCCAAATCAATTTACGCATTCAGTTCCTTAAAGTTACAAATCTAACCTTGGTGTCCTGACTTGAATAGAAATTCCTTTTATCTTTATTTTTTTCAGTAAGAAATCTTTTTCTAGCTTCATTTTAACTGGTGCAATGAAGATTTTTAATGTTCTTTTCAGAACTTGTTCCACTGAAAATATATTTTCAAAGTATTTGTTAGCAATATGGATGGGATTCAAATTATTTACTAAAGAGATAGGAAGGACTTCTCATCACTTAAGTAACTACTTCACAGTTCTTCAACTGTAGCTCCATGCTTTTGTCATCCTATGACATGCCTTTATACTCCACTTCACTTGTCAATATTCTGTATCTTCTTGGCAGGCTCTGTTCACAACCTGAAATCCTACATCTGATGATGCAAGTACTGGCCAAATGACAGCAAGAAAGACTCATTCCAGTCACAAGAGTTGTAATCATTCTCTTTATCAGATAAAAATGTGAAAATTTGATGAGGAGAGATAAGGAAACTGCAGTTTTCCCCAATGAATTCATCTTAAAATAAAACATTATGTAAAAAATACATTTTAACAGTAACTGCAAAGCGTAAAGGTGTATATCATATTTTGAAGTAGAGTAAAACTTTGGCTAGAGGCATAATAAAAATTCACTCTGCCTGCCTTATTCTCTTGAAAGCAATATCTGTTGAACCCCTTGAAGGGATTTCTTCAAGTTTGATGGAAATTTACACTTTCATTCAATGATGAAGTGATTAGACGGTAATAGGTCAACAATCAAGGTCATCCTGTTCTTGCAAATGAGGTATCTCTGGGGTAGGGAATCTCAGTAATGCATCAAGAGAAGATTTTTTTTTTTAAATTGAAGTCGGTTGGGGTTTCTCATGTGGTGTCAGAGATTGGTTCCCAACGATATCGGACATACTTACAACCAGTAAGGAAACGTCTCGCGCCCAACTACTTAGCAGTGGTTCCTGGAGCTTGCTGGCTGTCACTGGGTGAAACTGGTTGCAATGAAGGTGCTACAATGAAAACCTCGTATTGATCGCTTGGTTGCTAGCATGGTGGCCTATGTTTTTTTTTTTTCACGTTTGTCTGCAAATACTTCTAACTACTTCCTGAGCAGTATAGTAAAACTAGGACAAATTTCAACTCAAAGCAGAAATAGAGGTTAGCCTTCAAAGTAAGAGTTTTGCCTCAGCCCACATGTTTCACAAGCATATTTAATTGAAAGTCAAATGCTCACCATTATGGTCCAGTTTGTGTATTATTTTTCTCATATTTCACACTTGTCTATAAACAGTTTCACTGGTGTTTATAGACAAGCCAGTTGGTTCCACTCAAAATTTGTATGCAACAATTTGCTTGTGACCAAAGCAGAAAAAGGACGTTTTTGCAGACTAGTTACAGAAGGGGTCACCGACTGGTCTCTAGGTTTCTGTGACTGGTGCTTTATTCACTTGATCTTATATTCTCACCATGATTACATGTTGACTTCATGTGGTAAGTGGTCATATATATGGAAAACCTCAATAGACATTAGTAATCAAATGTCAAGTGACCTCACAAACACGTTTTTCCTTCCTCAAGAAATTTCATGCAAATGTCTAATGATAATGATGTGATGATAGTTTATGTCCACATGATAAAAGGTCCACTTCTCTGGAAAAAATCGAATTCAATGCCGTTACTGTTCTCACACTATACTTAAATTTGATTTTATACTGATTTGATGTTAAACTCTTCTAGACAGTCTTCCAGACTGACATGAAGTTAAACTGACTGTTGGAGGCATAAATGCGTAAGGTGATCATTTTAGTTTTATGTGATAATTAGATAATATTCTGATATACTGGATGGGCAGATGGGCAGATTACAATGCTCTAGTCTGTTGCTTTTCTAACTATGTGCTGCCTGGTGCTTATAGATAACAATGCAGGGAATGGAATTTGTTGTGATTCATTGTAGTATGGTTTTTTCATATAATGAAGGGTTGAGGAGGATAAAATATGATGCTTGTCTCAAGAGTAGATGAAAACTGTCCAAAACAACAACAAAGAATATATAAATGGGAACTATAATTTAAAAGAAGATGCACTCTTTTAGAGAATGAGCCAAAGATTTGAGGCACAGAAAGCTTAACAAATACAGACATTTATCTTCTAAACTGCTCATTAACAAAATGACTTAATTTTTATGTCTCTTTTCAGTGTTTAAATAGATTTCATCATTCTTGCCCGCTCGACATAGCTTGTCATGACAATAGATTTCTATGTCGAGTGTAGTTGGGGGTTTTTTTTGAGTACCCAAGAGCAGGGCGCAGGAGGAAGATGTACAAAAATAAACATTTATTGCTAATAAGTCAAAGAAATGCATAGTCCAAAATCTTCTAGTCCAAGAAAACAGAAAAGGCAAAGTCCAGGGAATTAAGAAATCCAAAAATCACTAGGATCACAAGCTCAGGAACAAACTGCTGCAGATACCCAGCTAAATGGATGATGCAATACTGAACAACTGAACAAAGGAATTATAGAAGTATTTATAGACACACACTAATGGGGGGGTTTAACATAGGAGTGTAAATTAAATGCAAATGAAACTAATAAAGAGCTGCTGAAAGCAATAAAGGGAAGACAGTCAGCAAGTAAAACTAAAACAGGATGCTACAAAAAACCCACCACAATCTCAACGAAAACACAAAGAACTAACAGAGACACACTAACTAGACTCCAAAAGTATTAATAATAAAGCTAGAAATTAATCAAGATTAAGATCAAACAGAACAACCAACAGAGACCCAAACTCAAGGCTTCTGTATGTTGAGGTTGGACCAAACCAAGCAGAACCAAACCAACAAACCAGCAGATAAGAACTAATGCTGGATTTGCAGTAGTATTGATGGAAAGATCTGTTTTCTTAAAGTGCTAAATGTAGTGCTATTCCTGACTGACTCCTTCACTATAATAATGACAGCAGAGTTGCATGCTTTGCTTACAATAAAAGTGAGACAGCAGAGTATTTAAGGAGAGGTTTGACCGCTGATACTGGCAAAATGCTAAATACCAAATGCTAGTGTAGGTAAAAGATAAAAATAAAATCAAGAGACTGGTTTATCTGAGCAGATCTTAGCAGTGCATATGTCGGCGTAACCACTTTCACTTATTGTGGTAGTAACATAATGATGTAGCATGTGTCTCATAAATGGTCAGCATATGTTACATGGTTGGTGTAGCCGCAGAGTCATGAAGCAGCAGAATTCCTTGTGCAAAAATTACACGGATGTAAATCAAGCCCAGTTGTGAGCAGTTTTTCTCCTAAAGAAAAATAAGTCTTCTGCTTATAAATTAACAAACATGTCAAAATTTCCAAGTCCCTGTTGGCAGTTTTGAAAAACAAAAATTATTTAAAGGGAAAAAACATATGGTTCCTTACAGTACGAGCGTGGCTTTCAAACTTTTAATTTATTATTGAAAACTAAGTCAAAATAAATCTGGTGGATCTTCATTTAAAATAAATGCCTTGTTGAAGCCTGTGGGAGTCAGCTGGACAAACTAAAAAGCCAATAATTTACTCTGAAATTATAACAACTTACTTTTACTTTTAAAAGCTGAATTTGCTTAAAGGTCAGCTGCAACTGAACCCTTAAAAGAATGATATTTGTGAACCTAATAGGGAACGTGTTTCTTTTTCAGAAACGTTGTTGCTTTTAATCGTTATGAGCAGTGGGAACATACTGGAACAGATAAGTAGGAAAAGTCCTGTGTCGTGTGGACCCACCTTTGAGGTAGTGTTTTCAACAGGGATCTATATTTATAGGAAAAACATTATATGTGGTAATGATGAAAGTGGACCCTCTAGGCACATAGACACTATTTAAGAAACATCTGTCATGTTAGACATATTCCTCTCTTGCTCATCCTTCTCTTTCTTCCCTCTCAGTGCTCCTTGATGTTCAGCCCCCAATGGTCTTCTTCCAGTCAAACCACTAGTGGGGGAATATCGCCCGTTTCCTTACATGTCATGAGTGGAACGAGGATGCAATTTTTAGTGCCAAAGTGTTATTTAGGAAAGTAGGCCAAGAGCATGAGGATTTTTGAAAAGACAGAATGACAGAGATACACTGAGGGGTAGAGGGAAAGAGATGTGTAAACAAGAGAGTTTCCATCATATTTGTGACATTTTGTTTGTTTGTTCTTGAGACAACCATCAGTCTTGTACATGTCGCCTTGTTTACTGAAAGAAAACAGACAGCCAACATGAGGAAAAAATCTTCCTCTTATTTCTGCGCTTGTTGCCTTTATTCACATACATCACTGCCTCTGCTCTGTAAAACTGAGCCCAATTAATGGGTGATTTAAAGAGTGTCTTTTTAGATTTAACAGTGGTTATGATGTGAGCATGCAAATGTCATTAAATGTTGCACACAATGTAAAGAATGCAATCTTAATTTTCATTAAATCTAACGATGGACTAACAAATAAAAAATGACACATTTTCAAACACCATCGTTCAAGCTTTCTTTGTTCCCCCTGATGTGCAGCTGCCATTCAAGTCACTAGTTTCTTATTTCTTATCTGTTTAAAATGAC